>NW_027397083.1:5163991-5244870 GCF_003265705.2 Callorhinus ursinus | reverse complement strand
CAAAACACACACACACACACACACACACACACACACACACACACACAAAAGCATAGGCCTCTTTTAAAGTCTCAATTCTTAGACTACCTTTATTATCATAAATGTGCCTTGAAAGGTGAGAGAAAAATCAATTTTTACCTCAGATTCTGAATATTTTGATATACACATTTAAAAGAAAAATCATTACTGTTACAAGTTACTGGGCTTTCCACCTTAATATCTACTAGTATGCTAATGTATTTAATTGTATAAATAAAAATAATGAGCATGGATTTGATTTTTGTATGCTAACATGTAATACACCCAGAAAAATAAATACAGAAGAACAGGACTGGACCTGGAGGTACTGAGAACTTGACACAATGAGAAAAGGAACTACTGCAGCTCCCTCCATTGACATCGTAAAGTTGCCACATTTTCTGGGCTCTCTTTTGAATTAATGTGGCATCTGTTCCAAGTACAGCATGCTAACATTTTACTAAAAGATATTTTCATTCTACATTTGTATGTGGTTTGCTTTTTATTTGAACTCCTGTTTTATTTCAGTGGTCATTATTTCTTTATACCAAGTTGTCCATTTGGCATTCCAAATCTATCTCCCCTATGTACAAAAAGGGTGGGGAACCATCAGTTTAAAACCCTCTAACAGCAATAATTACAATATGCTTTGCATATAGATTAAATAAAGAAAATAAGCAGCACAAAGATTTTTGTAGGCTTTTTAGTATCAGGTCCTGATAAGTTAACAGCATCTGTTCCTTTCAGAAAAAGAATTCTGCTCTGAAGTACTGGGAGGGGGGAGGGAGGGGAGAAGGAGAAGAGAGAAATAAACAAATACTAAATAGAATAATTCAAGTTACAAAGTTTGGTCTTCATGAAATGATGATTTCAATAATTTGCACATATCCAACTCTATCGAATGAGAACTGCTTTTGAAGACATCCTCAAAAATGCTGCAGCAACAAGCCAAATACAACCACTTGTACTTAACATGCATGCTGCATACTCCACAATGTTACGTCATATCAGGCACAGAGAAGACGCTTACCAAGCTATCCTGCGTTCTATAAACTGCCGAACAACAACAGAAAAAGGCACTGCCATCTCTATAGTGGGAGTAAGAACTGACAGGGTAGGCAGCCTTTTCCCTTTGGTCAACTCTGAAGAAAACAAATAAGGCTTATATTTCTGTCTTTTAAGCTCACCTCTCTCACGGCCTTTACTCTGAATCTTCCAGCCTTTCACAGAAAGAAAGGCTGTTTCTTTAAAATTAAAAAGGTGCAAAAGATCACTCCAACTTAAGAGCCCACACCCTGTGCCAACTGTCCTCCAGGTGTCCCCATGGCTGCCTCTCGGGCAGAAGAATGGCCTATCTAAAGCCCTCATCTCCAAGTGGGTGCACCCATCCCGGAGAAAGGAAGGGGGCCACGGAAGGAATTATTGCAACTTATATTTTTAAATATCACCCTTTCTTTAAATCTCAGCTTTCCTGTATGTTTTGTAACATACATAAAACACGAATTCAGAAAATTACATATAAATATACATTTACTGGTAGCAGTAATTTTTTAAAGTTTGGAGACAACAGGCCAACAGTATAATAAGAGAGGAAAATTAGGCTCTGCCATTCACTTACTTGAATTCTTGTCTCTGCCTCAGTTTGACCATCCATGACATGAACTGACACCTCTGCACACTTAATACTTTCTGGGGCATGGCCTGAGCCACACAAAATGAAAAGCATATATGAATGCTGCCAATGAGAAAACCCTTGAATTGGCTTGTTAAAACTGACTATACTGGGGGCGCCTGGGTGGCACAGTCAGTTAAGCATCCCATTCTGGATTTCAGCTCAGGTCATGATCTCAGGGTTGAGGGGGCTCGACTCTGGGCATGGAACCTTCCTGGGATTCTTGCTCTCCCTCTCCCTCTCCCTCTGCCTTCCCTACCCACCCACCCCCACTCCCACTCCTGTGTGCCCTCTCTCAAATAAATAAATAAATAAATAAATAAATAAATAAATAAATAAATAAATAAATAAATAAATAACTGGCTATACTGTAGTTTAACTAAACTACTCAGATCCAATTCTTAGAATTTTAAGGCCAGGCTTCAGCACTTCACTAAATACGAGCCTAAAGAAACACTAAGGCACCTTAGACACAAGGGGTGCATTCTAGGACTAGGAAGACTTTTTTAAAAAACTTCTGTAATAAAAAATTTATTACCTATGAAATAAAATTTTTTAATCTAAAAATTACAAAGGTGAATTATGACTAATAATCTTAGCAACAAGATAAAACTCTCAAAGCCAGGATCAAAAGATTATATTTAATGTAGATTATAAGGCCTTGAGGATGTCTTGTTTTACACAATACCAGAGTAACGAATGGCGCTCAAATAATTTTTTTTTGTCACTTGAAAAAATGGTGGATTATCAGGATAGCATTTGGTAGTGGTTGAGTGAGTAGGGATAGGGATGGGGGTGAGGTCAGCCAACACTACTGACATAAAGATGTGAGCACCAGGACTAATTCCTATGCAGGGTATCTATGTGTATGCCGATTAAGCAGTACTTGGTTTGAGCTTCCATTAATTAAAATATTACAATTATTTTCTCAGCTTTAAAATGCTATTTTAATTTGTAAATGTTGAATGAATGCCTCTAAACAACCAAGAAGAGAACCCACCAGTTTTAAAAAAAGTTATGTGAAACCATAACTGATCTCTTTATAAATAGTAGCTACCAGAATAAACTAGTAGAACTTAATTCTGAAATGATGCCTCTTAAATTACTTGCACAGGACGGAAAATGGTGTTGCCATTTTAAATTGGTTAACATTTTTTGAAGTTTTAAAAATAACAATGACCATCTCTAAGGCATTAAGCACAACTAAAATGAACTTAAAATGCTTTTTGCCCCATAAGTCATAACCAGTCTAGAGTACAAGTTTATAATCTTAATGTATAAATCTTACCTCTCTCCTTCCAACCTCACTCCCACTTCCCACCTGAGCCTTATTTTCAAAAACAAGTTTTTTAAATAGCCACTTGAAAAAAGTAAACTTCAAGACAGTATTATGGTATAACTCTATTTATTTTTGAAATGGATATATATAGTACATATTTAATGCACAGGAAAATTTAAAAGTAGAATGGGATGACTTTCATTTTTTACTTTATACATATCTATAGGGCTAGAATTATTCACATGCACTGCCTTTATAATATTTCTTTTAAAAAAAGGACATTTCTCATCAAACCCTCTAAAATGTTGTAGTTACATAAGAACTAATTAAAACAGCAAATGTAAAATATCTGCACTTACTAAGAAAATGTATAAAATAACCTATGATGCTAAAGTGCCCAAATTCCAACCTTAAGAAATAGATATCAGTCCCCACTCCATGCTAGGCACTATGTTCACAATTGGCATACAATGAGGAACAAGACAGACACTATCCCAAATGCCTTCATTTCCATTCCATTCCAATGCTTACTATTTCCAAAATATTCAATCTAACCCAACCAAAATCAACATGAAACATTCTCAAAATGATACATCATAGCTGTGGCCATTCCAGTAAATTGAAAACTTCTTTAGTAGTTCATTTTCTAGGTTTCTAGAAGAATTACAAGTTTAGTACAATATTTTGGACACTTAAAAGGAGAGGCTCTGGAATCAAACCTGGGCTTGAATTCAGGTTGTAGCATTTGCTACACCTATGCGATCCCAGGGAGGCCTTCATTTCCTTATCTATAAAATGGGGATAGGATAATAATAGCAAATCCTCATAATATTGCTGTGAGGATTACAATTAAATGAGATCCTATATATAAAAAAGCTTAGCGCTATGTATAATACCCAGTAAATATAAAATTATTATTATTGTTGTTATTAAGACAACATAACCCTATGGTGTAAGAACTGTTCACAACTTGCCAAACATTTAGTCTTATATCTATGCCACTTCTCCAAGAACAAATATATGTATTGGGGTAAGTTTGTATATTAACACGTAAAAATAGTTTTCAAAATAAAAGCCCGTAATTGAAAGCTTTTATTACCATAACACACCAGTATATTTATGATATTTATGTATATTATACACACACACACACACACAAATACATCAATGCATATTGTCACTATCTATGCTGTAAACATGTTAAGAACTTGTCTGTTGACCATGGGCAGGGGGTATTCAGATCACCAAATATGATTCTAACTCATATATTTAAACTTTTAAAAATATTAACACCGTTTATACAATATAGACAAATACCTTAAAATTCAGGCATCTATTAGTGATTACAAACTCAATTTATATATACTACTTTAGTCTATAAAGTACATTCATCGGTATTATCTCATCCAGTCCTTTTAAGAGCATAGCAAAATCAGCTTTTACCATTATCCCCAACTTACCACTGCGAAAACTAACGCCCAGCAGGCTGAATTTCCCAAGAGCACACCACTAGTGACAGGACTGGTCTTTGGGCTGAGTCCTGTGACACCATCACAATTGTTTCATTTCCATTGGCCTGGGACATTTCATTAAAAAAGACAGAAAACTGTGCTAAATACTTTAGGTGTGTCAGAGGACTCTACGGGGATTACACATGGCTGCCCAGTTTCACTCTCCTTATTTCCAACTTCAGTATTTCAAGAATTACACACGTGTAATTATAAAATGTAGATAAAGAGCATTCATCCAAATCTGATCTTTCCTGCATTGGTCAATTAACACTAGAGACTATTTTACCCCTTATACTTAGCCCTTTGTATTTAACTTCTTTGTAACCACTGAACTTATTTCATTTTAATGTTAGGTCTTAAAAAAAAGTCAAGTTAATAGAAGATAAATAAAGCCACTCATAATGTGGCAGCATTATCAGATCAGATCCCACAAATTTTCGACACAGCTAAAGAATCTATTCAATCTCTGATATACAAATATTAACAAATTTCAGTTCATATTTATAAGAGAAAAAAAGGTTAGTATTATTACAGTGGTTGGTTTGTTGTGTGAACAAGTACTTAAATAATCACTACTAAAGGCAGAACTCTCTTAAACACAGCAGCCCTCAGCAATATTATTCCAGGAACTCTGCACAAGGGAAAAAATTGGAACAGATATGGGCCAAGCAGGTAAGAAAGACACTATCTTGATTCTGTATACCCTCAAACTAAGGCACATACATTACAACTTTTGCTTACATTTTTCAATATTCCCAGATGTCCCTTTCCCTTCTCAAGAAGCTAAAAGAGACCAGCCATGCAGATAAAAATATCCTACAAGTTCAAGAGCCTAAAAGAAGTTAGAGTGTCCTAAAAGAGAAAAATAATGTAAAGACTTACGATTTTTTTGAACCTAACTTAAATAAGTACAACCCATGGACCTGAAACTACATTTTCTTTCTGGGGCTGCTCACTGGCCTCTAATTCACCAATCCTGTAACACTGTGAACTATGGTGATAGATTGGCTCGTGTTTCTAACAACAACAGAATTTTTCCAAGGTAACATACACTGTGACATGAGGAACATTTTTGCAGCACCTTATTTTCATTAATCAACTAGTTTGGGTACTTTACCAGTGCAAACATTATGAACGAAAACATTTTCATTATCTTTTGAACTTTCCAAAGTCAACCAAGGGCTGTGGTACAATGGCAAAGAGTACTGAATAGGCAGAGCTGAATCCTGGTCAAAAGTCTGCGACTGGCTGGTGGCTAACTTCAGGCATATATCACTTAAGGAGAAACTGAGGTGCAAAGATACCTTACGTACAGCAAAAATTCTAAGGAACTGCTACATCATTACCATAGGCCAAAAATCTCAAGGTCTTGTCAGAACAGGCTGGGCTTCTGATCAACTAATCATGTAAAAAGAGGAAAAAATGTGAAGCATGCTATTTATTTAATAACAAGAACCACTACTACTGCTGCTGCTATTTCTACACATTTACTGAGGCTTTATTATGTGGCAGGCACTGTGCTAAGCACTCACAGATTTCAACATCTAATCTCTGCAACAACATTCTGATATTCATTAATAAAGTATCAGAACTTTAAAGAATAGAAAGAATAGAAATTTAAATTTTACAAAGGAAAATATAAACAAATTATTAAAGAAACCTCTGTTTCCTCTATCTTTCAGATTACATCCATATGAGTTTTAAATTTACACTGAAATCACATTTATTTTCAGGAAACTGTCTTCCATTTAAAAAATACTAAGATTCAAGATGTTGACAATTATTACAAAATAATTTTTATATAACCTCTAAACTTAAATATGGGCACTGAATAACTGGCCCCATTCAAAGAAAAGAGAACAGCATATGTATCAGGCCCTACAATAATAAGCTCCTAAAGCCCATATTAGCAATCTGTATGCTGTAATTATAAAGTGATCTACAGCAGCACAGACAAAAAAATTTACAATTGCTAAGCTAAGTTTTAAATATATAAACACAAACATACATACACATGTATCAGTTATTTTACATGTAAATCTTAAACTAGCTGATAAAAAAAAACAAACTAATCCAAGGTAAACTAAAACACTAGGGTGTTTCTGAAAACTCACTTTAAAATATCAGCACCATGATAATCATAATATTAGCAATCAAATTGTACTTAGCAGAAAGTTCTTAGAGGCTTGGGAAGCTGTTTGTATAAAATGGAGTAGACAAGAGGGAAGGGTTCTCTGTGCTGTTTAAATCAACTACAGATCCCAGCATGCAATGCTCTAATCCGGAGTGAAGCAAAAACCCGAAATGCATCCTGGGACCTGTAGTAAGTAAACCACTTCACCCTATCACACTAAGTTTTAAGAAAGTCTGAACTATCTAAGCACAATTTGACTACATCTTATTATCAGGGCCTAGTGAAATTCAGATCTAACTTGTTTGCTCTCTGCTCTGGCAGTTTCTTTAGCACATATTGGAAAAAGTATCAATGAATATTTACATCAACATTTTCACATTAGAAACACCTTAAACAGGCTAAGCATACAAAAGGAATGCTTAAAAAGCAAAAAGATTTTATACAATTTTTAAATTATTCTTAAAGACATCATTTTTAAAGCCATTTTTTAAAAAGTCTGGTTGATCAGTTTCAAAGTTCTCTATTCCCCTCCCCCAAGAAAGTTTTAATTGCTTTATCAAGTTTTCTCTTAACAGTCTTTCAAGTTATATTTTATAAATAATTTTTCTTGCAGAAAATTCTCATTCAAAAACATTTCCCATACTCTAATAATATCCACTAGGAAAAATATTCTTATTGTAAGAGGGACACATAACACCATCACACACACAAAAATAATATTTAAGTTTCTCTTTTGTCAAGTCCTTACTCAATACCTGTGCCCTCCTCTCCTAACCCCTCATTTCACACACACACATTTCCAGAAAGAACACTTAGGAAAAAGAAAATATTCCCACTCCAGACTCTTTTTCTCTCATCCACTGACCTCTTCTTAAAAAAAAAAATTTTTTTTAATTATCAATAACATGTCCAAATAGATAACTTTGAGCTGTTATTTATGTATATACAGTTTCTACACACACCCTATTTTCTGCAAGACTGAGGAAGGAGGCTGGGAAAGAACTAAGTGCAATCTGCATCAGGAGGCCTAACACAGGTGGCGGGTTATTTTCAGGCAACAGCACCTTCACAAACATGCTGTGGAATACAGTCCAAGAAATTCCTAACAAGGAAAGATAAGCTGGCACACAAATCCAGCTAAAAATCACCTGCAACACGTTACTACATTTCACCATAAAAGTGACAGGGTACTACAGGATCTGAAGCTTCATCAATACAACATACTGGCCATTAAGGCCAGATAGCAGTTGCCATGGTTACTATCACCCACTTTTATCAGGAAATTATTGTCATTACTCTGAAGTTTTTGGTACTTATTTAAAATCTAAAAAAAACCCAGTCTCGGGTTTGACTGTTAATTGAGTGAAAGAATCAACTACTGTTTGATTTGTAAGCATGCTGCTTCAGAGATGCACATGGTTAACAATACTTGGATCTGCAGCAGAAAAAAATCAATTCCTTTCTGCTGCTCCTTCTCCTCAAGTACTGACAGTTTGTATCCTCAGTGCAGCCAAAACAATAAAACAAAACCCATCTTTTTGGCTTCTGTGTTTAAGTCATTTTTTGTTCCCTAGGCCCACAGAGTCAAAATAAAGCCTATATCACCAACCTGTTAGGCTCCATCCCCTTCCTATCTCCATATTACCGGTTCACTTTTTTGTCTATTTAAAAAACCAGAAAACATTTCCATGGATGATTCCAAAATATAGATAAGAATAGTTTCCTTCAACAGAGACCTGCGCACTATTTTTTTTTTTTTTTAAACAGGGGGAGGCCTTGCATTGTATTGGAGGGAGAGAAGTGGAGGAGTATTCAAACTGCCACACAAGTGTCTAGAGTGTGAGAAAGTTGCTGTAGAAAACCCAAAGGTTGACCAAACCTCACATATTATCTCTTATTGTGGTGGAAGAGTTCATCATCACCTCAGTCTAACACTGAACAGACAAGTAATATAAAAGTTATCCTTAAAAGTCCACTTCAACATTCTTACAAAAAATAACTCCAGAAATTTTATACACAAGAATTATAGGAAAGCCTACAAAATAGCACAGCCACATGTACATACAAACACACAAACAAGAAAACATATGCTATTTAAAAAGTAATTATCTACAATAAATTTAAAGTGGTGTTAGAGTACTACCTCCTTAAAAAAAAAATCTCAAAGCAGCAAAAATACACACCTGGTAAAGTTAAAGTGATCAAAATATATTGCTGTGCACCTAAAGAATACTCAGGGCCTACATAAAAGCCCAAGTACAAAAGTTCCTGAGAAGTCAACAAAAATCATGAATATTTCCCAACACAAATTAACAGGAAGATTCAAACATATTTCAAGAAATCAGGTCTGAATATAGATACAAAGAAATTCTGTCAAAGGTTAGAGACCTAAAACTTTAATCCCTTTCTTTTCTCCCTTTGAACAGCAATTAAATACAAAAGTTTTCAGCAATAAAAATACCAAGAATACAAAATTTAAAAGCACATTACTATAACCTTAACTTCCGTATTTCCTCAAAACAAAACAAAAAAAAAAAACAAGAAAAGAAAAACCCCAAACCAACTTTAGTATTCAGTGTCCACAGGATGAAAAAGTTAATACTACCCTGAGAGGTTTCATTTTTATTTAAACAGTTAAATGTTTTTCTCACTTCACACAGAAACAAGTTTCTATATTTAATTTCTAATTAAAGGGGCTATTTCAAAAAGAGTAGTAGCTTCTAAAATATAAAACTAGACCTTTTGATATGCTCATAAACACAGGGACTCCCAATTATCTATATTTTATTTTATTTTAGTCCAAATTTGTAAGCAGAGTCTATTTAAAAGCCACAAATCAAGAATCTGAGTTTTAAACTTTTGGGTTATTTTTACACAAAAATATTTCAGTGCACTCCTCTAGATTTGAGTAGTCATTTCCTCATGCATCCCTCTAAAAGAGAAAAACAAAATGATATACATATGTACCTAATACTAATACATACAGATATACATCTTTTTCACTTTGAAACAAGCTTGAAAGCTTTACTTAGAATTTTTCAGAAAGTTAGCAGAATCACTCAAAACATTCAAAACCTTAACTGTGACATCTGTTACTCTGTGTGTTAATGAGAGTCTATAGAAGAATCCAGGAACTTAAATATTCACTAAAATCAACTACTATCACATCAATGAAGAAATGAAGAAAAATTTTAATGGGGAATACACATTTCACAGGATCTACAAAAAGAAAAATGATCTTTTTTTTAATTATGAGAAACTGCCTCCATAGCATTTTTTAAACAAAGCTTCAAAACTGTAACAAAGAGCTTTTTGGTAACCACAGTAGCATTTAAAAAAATTTCATAAAAGTGTTGGGGGTACACTTTTAATGTGTTCATTTCCCAATGATGCAGAGAATGTTAACGTTTTAAAGACAGAAATTTCTGTCCATGTATTAATTAGTTACCTATCTCAACATCTGCATGGCTTCTGACAATTTACAAAGAACTTTCACATGTCTTCTCATTTGATCTTCTGAGAAAAAAGTACAGTATTATGCCTAGAAAACCGACAAAATTCAAAGCAGCTTCATCAAATTTTCTACACATTCCTAAGTTTCTTAAACTTTGATACAAAACTTTACAAGCCACCAAAGTAGCATGATATTCCCAGGGATAAATCAATTCACCTAACACTAATATAGTTTCAAAGGAGCATGTGCTGTAAATGCTATGAAACTACTTTCATCTTTATGCAGTTATTGTTAAGTGTTACTAACGGACATATCAGGAGTGACTTATACTCACAGATATAACTTTACTTACAGTTCAAGAATCTCAGTCTTTGGAGGCCAACTCAAATACATCAACCATACGTATTTATAAAGCTGAGTGCCTAAGAATTTATCTATTAGGATCACTGTCTATAGATGTGAGGAAAAAAACACAAGAAATTAAATTTTTTTCCATACAGTATCTCCCTTTCCAAAATCTCGTATCTCTGTATCCTATCTGTATTAATATTATAGGAATAACACAAAAGCTAAAGCCCAATCATACCAACTTCTTTTGTTTACAGTCCTTGGACACAATCTTTTCACATTTGTGTTCAACACCCCACTCACCAATACAAGACTAACTCCTCATCAAAATAAAGTAATTCTAACAGCACTCTGTACCTAAGCGTGGCATTCTTAAGCTATCCACAATAACAAATCTACTTTGTGTAATATTGTAAGCAGGTAAAAAGCAATCAAAGATTTCAGTTTCAAATAGCAAATGTAATTTATTAATGGACTTTTAAATGGACTTACTAAAAATCTTTCTGGAACTTTAAGGCATTAATCCTGTTGCTTAGTTGAAGTTAACAGAGCTGTAATAAGTAGTAAGACCCTCAAAATTCAAGAGATTTACTTTATCTTGATGTAGCACCTCCTGCTGGATAGCATTCAGAGTTCTTCATGTAAACAGAAGAAGAGTATTTCTGAGGCAGTTCCTTCCAGATGACTGAATGGGAAAAAGGATGGACCCTTCAAAGCTAAAAGAAATAGGGCCCCATCCATCACTTATACCTCTTAAAAAGAAAATCTGGTGTGGGTAGGAGTCTTTTAAATCTATTACTATCCTGGTTCCATAAGACCTGCCTGAGTCCAAAGTGCAACATGCTTAAATAAAGCTTGCAAAATCATCTAAAAACTACCTTAAAAAGCCTTCAAAAGCACTCAAGCAAAAGACTTTATTATGGCCAGCCAAGCAATGCCAGTCATATTGCAAATACCATTATGTTAACAAAAGCAAAAGCCTAACATAAAGAAAAACACCTGGAATATTTTTAACATATTAGCCAGAAGTTTGTGTTTTGAGAATTTTCTGCACCATTACTATGCTCCTTTTAAGAACAGTTGTCCATCTACAGAAGTTTCAAGTACAGAAATTTTTTGATAAACCGGAGTATTACTACACACAAAAATTTCCTCTTTGCCATCAAGTATGTCCTGATATTTTAAAATGTATTTTTCAGACATTTTAAATAACCCCTAATAAGCTAGTTTTAAGCCCACAATGTAGATTCCATATACAAGTGAAGATAGAAAAAAAGAATAGAAAGGAACTTACCAAAATCAAAATGAATAATAGTATTTCCAGTAAAAATGTAGTAACAGTTTCCTATAATGCTGTGAAACCAAGTAAATCATGAAACTTAAAAAAAGGGGGGAGGGGGCTACTCTTCAAAAACCAAAAGAAAAACTGACCTATTAATTTCTAGCGCCCAAATGTGATAAACACCAGATGTAAACAAACAACATAAGCACTGAAAAGTACACTTAGATGTCTTAGCCCCAATTTCAGTCCCCTTACCAGGCCCTCAGTGAAGCCAGAGATGTTGATGAGTATCCTCTCTAAAAGGAGATATTCTAGCTCCCTGCCCTAAAGAACCCCTATAAAGTGTGCCTATGTAAAGGCTTCCTTCCTAGAGTGCACAGCTGCTTTTGAAAAAAAAAAAAAAACTTTCATCAACCCAAATTAATCTGATTCTAATATTCAGCTATCAATTATTAATACAGGAATGTTCTCTCTTTAATGTCCCCAGCTTAAGCATCTACATTCCTGACACCTACTATTAACAAAAAATGCACAGCTCGCACCCCAGCTATGGGGCAAATCTCTGAAATCCAAAACACAGCCACAAAGTTCACTGTCAAGGCCAATGCTGAGGCCCACACACGCCCGGACCTTAACTCACATTTGAAATTCTAGAAAGCCACATTTGCAGACATCATTTAAAAACAACACAATGTGGACGTGCAGAGTGAGATCCTCTACTTCAAGACCTAAACAAAGAATATTTCAACATATGCCCCGAATATGATGACACCAGATTCACCAATGAAAACAAAACCTGCCTACCATTAGCAGTCGTACCTTCATCTCAACAACTCAACTACTTAGAAATCACTCTCAGCACATCTGCACCCTACAACCGGCGTGTGGCCTTCTCAGGGGGTGCAAGCCACAGACAAAGTTGAAACGAGACATTCTTCCCCCGGTGCCCAATGTCGATATCAACCCCTCCCCTACCAGGGCCACCTTGCTGCTACCCACCATCGCGAACGTGGTCAGGGGAAAAAAAGAAATCCTAACAGCACCGCTCAGCAGAATAAAGAGACCAAAGAGAGGATGACGAGAAGTGTTGGGAACTGCGTGCACGACGGGGCTGGACCAAACGGAAAGAGTCCCACTCCGCGCGCCCCTCCCCCCGGCGGGGGCGCGGGCGGGGGAGGGGCGGCCGCGGCCCCTCTCCGAGCGGCCTGCCGGCCTCGGCCCGCGCGGGGTCCCGGGGGCGCCCCGCGGCCGCGGGCGGCGGGGGCGAGTGCGGGAGGGCCGGGCCCGGGGTGAGGGGTGCAGGCAGACTCTCCGGAATAACAAGTTGCAGAAGAAGAAGAATAAGCGGAATTTCCCCAACGCTGCTCCGGCCACCCAAGACAAATGCACCAACACACACACACACACACACACACACACACACACACACACTCGGGCCCGGCAGCGTCAGCAGCCGCAGCTTTTTTTTTTTTTAACCAGATCCCTCAGTCACCAAACAAGATGGTTTTCCCAAAAAAAAAAAAATTAATTAATTAAATAATCATAATAAAAACTTCCCCCCGACAGCATCCCGAGGGGGGGGGCAGGGTGGTGAAGGAACCGAGGCGACCATCCCCGGGCTGAGGGACAGCCGAGGGGGCGGACGAGGCTCCGCGCCCCCCGCCCCCGCCGGCGGCCCCCTCCCCGGCACCCCGCCGGGACAATGTGACGCCCCCTCCCCGCCACCCCCGGCGCGCCGCCTCTGTCACCCGCTTCGGCCCTGCACTCAGCGCCCAGGCTCCCGAGGCTGCTCATAAACTTACTTCCAATTTATCCTGGGGAGGGGTGGAGGGCAGAGGGAAGGAAGGGGGAGACAAGGTTTTTCCATTGTCTTTTTTTTAGGGGGGGAGAAATAGGAAGGGCACGCAGGGGGGCGCCCCGAAGGGGAAGTTACTGCTCAAATCTCAAGTTGACTGAGGGGTCCTGACGAGAACACCCCCCCTTCCCTCCTCCCTCCCACACACCCCTCCCCTCCCCCTCCCTCCCCCCACAACAAACTCCAAGCAGGCAGCCCCAGTTCCTCCCAGAGACAAACACCAGAGACAAGACAGAGAGACAGGGAGAGGGGGAGAGGGGGAAGGGGGGAGGGAGGGGAAATAGAGCTACTCAAGAAAAAAAGAGAGGAGAGTGAGGAGAAGAGAGAATGGAAAAGCTGGGATACTGCACCCTCCTGCTGCTGGCTGGTTGTCCCCCCTGGCAGCTGGAGGCAGGAACTCTGAGCAGGAGAAGCAGGAGGAGGAGGAGGAGGGAACTCTTCTTCATGGGGAGGGAGGGAAGAAGCTGGAGCTGCTGCTGCTGCTTCTGCTGCTGCTCTGGGCCTCTCGCACTTTTTAGATATTAGTGTGTTAAGATGGTAGGTTGTTCCCTTCTCCCTCCTCCTCCTCCTCCTCTCCTCTCCTCTTCTCTCCCTCTCTCTCACTCACTCACTCTCTCTCTCTCTGGGCTGTTTCTTTCCTCCTCTTCCCCAGGCAAGGGGGGGTGGGGAGGAGGGGGTGGGGGGAGGAACTGGATCCTCCTCCTCCTCCAGGAGAGACACACACAGGCCCCGGGCCGGAATAGGGGTGGGGGGGAATCAGAGCAGCAGGAGAGAAACTGTGGGAGACAAACAAGCCCAACTCTTCATCCTCCTCCTCCTCCTCTCAGCAGCAGCAGCGAGCACCACCAGCCCATTCACCACCCGGCCCCGGGCCGCAGCACCTCCGCCGCCTCAGCCCGGGGATCCCTCCGCCCAGGCCCAGACACACTCGCCCGCGCGGGAGCCCGCCGCGCGGCCCCGCCGGCCCGCCGCCGCCGCCGCCGTGCGCGCCCCCGCCGCTCCCGAGAGCCGGGCGAGGGGGACGGGGGCGGGGAAGGGGGGGAGGGGGGGGGGGGGGGGGGAGAGGAGGCGCCGGGGTAGAGGGGCACGGCGGGGAGGGAGGGGGCCGCCGGGCGGAGTTGTACGGCGGCCGGCCCGGGCCCCCTCGCCTCCGCCGGCGGCTCCTGGGCCACATGGGCCCCCCCCGGGGCGGGGGGGCGGCGGCGTGGGGGGGGCGGCGGGGGCCCGCGGCGGCGCTCGGGCGGGCGGACTACTTGACGTGTCGGTGCGGCGAATTTATTTCACTTTGCCTAAGGAACGGGGTGTGCTGCGGCCCCCATTGCCTAGGGAAAAAACCCGGATGTAAAGTGAGTGAAACTAAACTAGAGTGAAGTAGGGCAGCAGCAGCCAAACTCCAGTGCAGCGGCGGCGGCGGCGGCGGCGGTGATGGGGCTGAGCACCGAGCGGCGGCGGCCAAACTCCGGGGCCGTCGCAATGATGGGCCCGTGCAGCGCCGCAGCTCGGCTCCCTTGTAGCTGCAGCCGAGGCGAGGCTGGAGCCCGCTGCGGCCCCCCCAACTCCGCGGCCCGAGCCCAACTCCCCCCTCCCGCCGGCAGGAGCTGCAAAGGGGCTCCGGAGCGGCCCCAACTCCCTCCAGTGCAACAGCAGTTTTAAGGGGGAAAAAAAGCCGCGAGGGCAAAAGCGGAGAGAAGCAATGGGGAAGCACTGCAATGGGGGAGCGTGGTCCAGGCAACAGGAGAAAGATGCAACCTCAAGTCGAATGCAACATGCAATCCCCGGCCGCCGCTAGCCCGCTCCCTCCCCTCGCCACCCCGCCCCCTTTCCAAATAACTACCCTTGAACCACTTTATTAGCCACACTTAGTCCCACACTCGCGTCGGGGAGGGGCGGGGGACGGGGTCCTTCCCTCACCTTTATTTATTGCTTTCTCCCCCCCTCTCCATGTTTTTTATTCCTAAGTTCTTTTGTTCTAAGGGGGATGATGGCATTTACTTTTCTGCTTTGTGTGGCAGGGCAATCACTGGGAATCGGCCACGTATAATCCGGCGGTTTGTCATATTTTATTAGTGAAAGTATTTTATGCCTATTCTACCTCCAAGGACTGTAACATGGAGAACTGCAGGGAGGAAAAAAAAACATCAGAGGAATTCTTGTTTTGAGAAATTTCTTGGCGGGGAGGGGAGGGCCCTTTTTTTTTTTTTTTGGAGGGGTTTATTTAGATTTTCAAATGGATAGTTTTCAACTTAAAGCTTAATGTTTTTGTACGGATATACTACTAGATTCTAAAATAACCCCCAACCACAATAAAGAAAAAAAAGTCCAAAATTCTAGATTAAAGAAAAAAAAATCCCTACTGGACAGTGATATTATCTGGTCTGTGCAGCACGCTGGATTTAACATAGTGTTGGCCTTCGAATGTTAAATAACAATAAACCCCAACCTCAACTGAATACAAATGGGGGGTGGGGGTGGTTTTGTTTTTATGGCTCAGCACTTTTGTAGCATCTGCCACTACGCATTTTCCAGGCATTGATTAGCCATGCAACTCCCATAGGCATGAAGTCCAGTTTTTGCAGATAAAGAGCAACAGTGGTGAGATGATTTGCCCAAAGTCAAAGTGAGTCATTGACAGAACCAGAAATAGCCTTAAACTCTTATTTGTTACTAGTCACATCTTTCCCATTAAATAGTATTTCCTCCAAGAAATAAACAATATTTAAAAATAAATAGACGTTCTTTACCTTGTTATGTATTTCCACCAGAGGTACTTTGAGATCTTCAGATACGAAGGTGTTTTCTTACTTCTGTGACCTGCAAAATTAAGTTTAGTTTCTCAAGAAAAAGAAATTTTTAAAAATTCTGATTTCTTAAAGCTAAAAAAAAGTATGGGTTTTATTTTACATGCATAGTCCATTTAGTACTCTGAGCTTTATATTAAAAAAAAATTTCACAGCAGAGAAAGTGTGTAAGAGTTTGAGAGCAAAAATGAAAATCCCTATAAATGATTCAAGAAGCCTGGATGAACTCATAATGTTGTGAAACTGAACCCATAACACAGTCAAGATGAATAACGGAAGGACAGGTTGGGTAGTAAGACCCAGCTTTGCCACCTAGAGATAACGCTAATGTATTTAAGAGATGAATTAAGGCAGGGCCTTTCAAACTGGACCAACTAGGAACTGGAACCACAACCTAATATCATTTCAAATCAGCCCAGGCTGTCGAAATTTTTTCAGAGCAAGACTGCTTTAGTGTTCTTTCTGGAAAAAAAAAAACAAACTTAAAAATGTTTCAGAATTTCATAGAAAAAAAAATCAGAAACTCAAATTGTGCCTGAGCATGTAAATGCTCTAGAAGAGGAATCAGTAAATTTTTTTTCTGTAAAAGCCCAGATACTAAATATCTTAGACATTGTAGACCATAGAGTCTCCACGGTAGCCACAACTTCTCAACTCTAGTTGTAGCACAAAAACAGCCATAGAAAATATGTAAACATATGAGCCTGGCTGTGTTCTAATAAAGCTTTTATTTATGGGCCTTGACATTTGAATTTCCTCTACTTTTCTTGTGTCACAAAATATTCTTTTAATTTTTTCAACCATTAAAGAGAAAAGTGAAAGCATTTTTAGCTTGTGGGCTAAACCAGTGGGTGAGCAGGACTGGGCCCATGGGCTATGGCTTACCAACCCTGGCTTTAGAAGATTCAAGCTGACAAACAATAAGATGTTTGTGTGTCAATCAAACATCAATGTCATGCAAAATCGCATTTTTAGATATTTACATTTAATTAAAATATTCTAATTTTCTTAACACTTCTACAGCTATCAAACTCTATGGAAAAGAATAGCTGTGATTCATTAATAGATATTTCCATTTCCATTCTCTTTCCAACTCTAAGATGCTGAGGAGGAGTGGAACCAAACCAAACTGACCCAGATTCTGACACCTGAGTAGTACCACTCCTGTTCAACTAAGACACCTTGAACAAGTTACTTAAGCTCTCAAAGCCTCAGTTTTCCTATCCTATAAAATGCAGCTATTAATATTTATTTGTAGGGCTGTCAAGAAGATTGAATAAAATAATTCATGTCAAGTGCTTAGTACAGTGCCTGGTACATGGGACTATAGAATACATTTTTTTCCCCTGTGCCCTCAAATTCATTTTCTGAGTAAACCACTCTAAAAGTGACTCTGGAGAGGATGAACACATAGAGTCCCAATATCTTGTCAGTCTGCACTGCCACTCGTGGCATATGAGGTCCAAGGATTCTTGGGTGAGTCAAGGTTGTGGGGTTAATATCGTGATAGATTTTGGGGGGTCTTTCTTAATTTCTAAGCATGCCACTCATGGGCATTTGGTAGACCCACACTAGCTATGTGGCCTTAGACAGACACTTAAGCCTTCTGAACCCTGTGTTTCTCATGCACAAATTAAAAATAATCCTTACTGGATTTTTGAAAGGGTTGAGTAGCATAAGTACTAAAGGAAAAAGCTAACAATTAGTATAAGTTAGTGAAAATCCCAGAAATAAGCTGAAAATGGAAAGTTTACACCAGAAGCTCCTCTGAAGTAAATCATTTGACTTTTAGACATGAATGACATAATAGTAAGAGCAGGTGCACAGTAACTTAGAATTTGCTCTCCTACAAACTGTTTACTCCTCCAAAACTATTTAATAGCCATCAAAACCCTGTTGAACAAAAGTAAACTCAAATTTTGAATGTTATTAAATATTGGAGTACAGCTTTTCATTTTTATAAAAGTAGTCAAATCTATCTGTGGTTTCCTGTATATTCCTGCCTTCTGGTCCCTGCTTCAAGAGGTCATCCAAAGTCCAAGATCAGAAAAATATCTATAATTTTCTTCTTGTATTTTTATGGTTTCTATTTTTTACATTTACCTCATTACCACATATAATTTTTGCATGTGTGTGTGTGTGTCTGTGTGTGTGTATGTGTGTGAGAAAGGAGGTAGGGGGGCCCCTGGGTGGCTCAGTCGGTTAAGTATCCAATTCTTGGTTTAGGCTGGGGTCCTAGGATCAAGCTCCTTGTCGTAGGGCTCTGTACTCGGTGGGGAGTCTGCTTGAGATTCTCTCCCTCTGCCCTTCCCTGCACTCTCTCTCTCAAAGTAAATAAAACCTTTTAAAAAAAAAAAAGAAAGAAAGGAGGTAGGAATCTAAATAACTTTTGTTTGATAGGAAATATTTAATATTGGGATTCTACTGGATAATATAAAATGTCATTCAAACTGATAAAACAGCTGGTCCCCTATAAGGACTATCAGTCTAATGCAGAGATACTGTTGATGTAGGAAAAATATAACAGAGGCTTATATATTATGGTATTATATGGAGGCATTATGCATTATAATAGAAAAGTCTCTTCTAAATTTCTTTTTTTAAATTTTTTCTTTTTTTAAGATTTTTATTTATTTATTTGACAGAGAGAGAGAGATCACAAGTAGGCAGACAGGCAGGCAAGCAGGCAGGCAGAGGGAGAGGGAGAAGCAGGCTCCCTGCTGAACACGGGGCCCAATGAGGGGGGGCTCCATTCTAGGACCCTGGGATCATGACCTGAGCCGAAGGCAGACACTTAACCGACTGAGCCACCCAGGCACCCCTAAATTTTCTTATTTTACAGTTTTGTAGTAGTATGGTACACAATGCACCCAGGGATAGTAAGGTGTTTTGTACTTGTATTTGTACATGATTGTTTCTGATGTTCTGACTATTTAAGAGTATTTCAAACAAGGTAATGAACTTCCCCCCCACCCCCACCCCCACCACAAAGGCCTAATTGAACATGTTTTCTCATCCAACTCCCCTTGCCTGTCCCTCGCTCAACTATCATCCTTTTTTCTTAGGCCGAAAAGTAACCCCATTGTCTCTTAAAAGGTCAGCCTAAAGGAGATTTAAACTGAAAACCTGAGGGTCCTTCATTGAGGCAGAGAGGTAACTACTGGAGTTCCCCAGGTCTTTTCTAATTCCTCTTGGGCTGGAATAAATGAAAACCTGGCTTGTACCAACAAAGTGCTTAAATAAGTAGAGGAGACCTATCAATGTGATTTTTAAAGAATTATGACAGAAAATCCCCAGTGACTAGCAGAAGTTGAATATACGTTCTTTCTCCCCACTGTCTCAATGGTGGTTTCTGATCTTTTAAAAATCTTCACTTTAACTCTCTTGCGTGTGCATTTACAGAAAGCCAAAATCATAGTTGGAAATGGATCAGGAATAACTTGTAAATAAATAAATATTGGTGGATAAGCAGTTGACTCTCTAGAGAATGCCTTCAATTTCATTGCTTTGCCATAATCTCCAAGGTCAATTTAATCCTAAGCAACACCAGGTGTGTGTGTGTGTGTGTGTTTAATAGAATTAACTAGACCAGAGCTCCTAGGCCTTGGCACTATTGACATTTGGGGGCCAGATAAATTTTTTGTTATGGGCGGCATTGTAGGGTGTTTAGCAGCATCCCTGGTCTCTCTACCTACTAGATGCCGATAGCATCTCCCAGAGAGTGGTGACAACCAAATATATCTCCAGACATTGCCAAATGTCCCCTGTTGGGGGGGGGGGCAGGGGGAAGGAGGGTAAAATCGTATGAGGGATTGCAGGAAGAGTTGGGGGGGGAGGTGGGGAGGGTGGTGAAAACCACCGAACTAGACCAAACACCGTGGACAGATTTAGGCGTGTACGTGCATGTACGTGACTCTGCCTTCCACACAGAAGCAGATCCCAATTCCTTTCCCAAAAGTAACTGATATAGATCAGAGGGCCTAAGCTGGACCTGTTGTTAAAAACAAAAATGGTTGCAATTAGAACTGTAGAAACGTCTGCCTTAAAGCTGCTGAGCTAAAAATATCACAGGGAGATCCTCCAAGACTGGGGATGTTAAAAGAATTTTATCATCTTATTATTTCCACCTTTAGATTATCCATTATCAACATAAATAAATTGTATTGTGGGCCTCCGCAATGACGTTATCTAGTGCAAGGCATTCCCAGATTTGGAGTCTGAGAACCTGAGCTTGGGTCTGAGCTCTGCAAATGTCTAGTTAATCACTTTATCTCTCTGGGTCTATTTCCTTGTCCGAAATGGGGAAAACAATAATACTTAATCCACTGGATTGTTGTGAGGGTCCAAGCTGTTAGTAAGAAGTAGCAGGGCTTATTCTTGGGGAATTAGGAATGCTAGACTCATGGAGTCCTGGGTTGACCCTGAGCAAATGATGCACCATCGCAAGCCACACTTTATGTGCAAAATGCAAAAATAATCATAGGATTTCATAAGGTTGTTATGGAATTTAAATGAGATAACGTGTCATATCTGCTGGGTTAAGATTATTATTGGTCTTTGGTAAATTGCCTCAAATTGTACAAATACATATCATTTTATTGTAACTTCTTTTCTATGAGCATCGAAACCTGGAAATTTGAAGAACTAGTTAATACTCCTATGCGAATGAGACCCTGTTATAAATAAGTAGCATCCCAAATTCCAACCAAGGGAAAGCAGCATTAAACTAGTGTGCAACCTTCCAACTTTCCTATTAAATCAGTTAGGGCACAGGTTTGTTGCAATCACATAGGGTTCTCTTCCCTTTATTGAAATAATGTTCTAATAAGGTTTTTACAACCTCTCTATCACATAAAAACACATGGGGTCAGGCATAGCATGCCCAGCTTGCACAATGTATGTCCAGTCCTGAACATTTAAATCTGACTAGGTGCTGTTGCAAGCGTTAACACACTGCACTGCAGTTCTAAGGTGGGGTATGGGGAGGTGTTTCCTAAGTTTAAATATAAATAAAGGGATTTTATAAATATAAATAAAGGGTATCATGTATATAAACCCTATGCAAAGGGTTTAAATAAAAATAAAGAGTATCTGTTATATAAACTTTTTAAAAAAGATTTTATTTATTTAGTTGAGAGAGAGAGAGCACAAGCAGGAGGAGGGGCAGAGAGAGAGGGAGAAGCAGACTCCCCACTGAGTAGGGAGCCCGCTGGGGCTCAATCCCAGGACCCCGAGATCATGACTTGAGCCGAAGGCAGACACTTAACTGACTGAGCCACCCAGGAGCCCCTTTTTAATTTTTTTTAAGATTTATTTATTTATTTGTCAGAGCGAGAGCACAGGCAGGGGGAGAGGCATGCAGAGGGAGAAGCAGGCTCCCCGCTGAGCAGGGAGCCCGATGCGGGACTCGATTCCAGGACCCTGGGATCAGGACCTGAGCCAAAGACAGACCCTCAACCGACTGAGCCACCCAGGCGTCCCGCCCCTCTTTTTTTTTTTTTCCGCCCCTCTTTTATATAAACTTTTTAATTAAAGTATAACATTCATACAGAGAAGTGCACAATCACAAGCTGTACAAATCAGTAAATTTTCACAAAGCAAACACACTTATGTAATCTTTGAGTGTTTTTAAAAGTTAGATAAGCCTGTAATAAACATGTGTTTTATCATTAGGGGGTAAAAAAAAAGATTACTATGAATTATTTTTTATAAAGATTTGGTAATTTATTAGAGAGAAAGAGAGAAAGTGAAAGCGGGGGGGAAGGGCACAGGGAGAGAATCTTCAAGCCGACTCTCTGCTGAGCACAGAGCCAGGATACAGGTCTGGATCTCATGACCCATGAGAGCATGACCTGAGCTGAAACCAAGAGTGGAATGCTTAACTGACTGAGCCACCCAGGTGCCCAAAAAGGTTACTATGAATCTGAAAGAAAACAGTGGAGATTTCCCAGACAAGACAGTAACTGTCTTTGCTGTGCAAATGTGATTCTGAATTGTCAAACAGCAATATTGCAAAAATGATAAAGCCAAAGTCATTTCACCCTCTACCACTTGATATATGATTCTAGACAATTAACTTCAAGTGCCTCGGTCTTCTTATCTGTTAAATGGAGATAATAACAGAATTGTTATTAGGAATAAATGAAATAATATTTGCAAAAGTTTGGATGAGTTCTGACACACACGCTCTTCATACATGTAAATGATTATCCATTTAGGATGATTTCCCAAGGGACAACAGGAAGGAAGTTATGGAGATCACAAGAATTATTTTAGAAAAGGGGGAGATTTTGCACAGAAAGGGAGCTAGACCAGAACAGCTAAGGGGTGCTATCACTGAGCCCCCAGACCAGCAAATGCTAGAGAACAAAGCCTAAGAGAAGCAGAGTACCCAGAGGCAGCAGGCAGGGTGATGAACCAAGGGGCTGTAAAGATAGTGCAGTTCTGAACAGAAAGCCACAGGGGTGTGCCTGGCATCCAAACAGGACATGACCTGATTTTTCAGAGACCAGAGTAAGGTCTAGGAGTGATTGTTTGTTTGATGTGGGTCTAGAGAGAAGAGCGAGAGAAGAAGCAGCCATAGGAATCATAATCCCAGGGGTCAGAGCCTTGAAAGGCCCGTGCACCGAAGGAAGGGACTCGTTTAGGACTTTATCCAGGCTAAGAGACTGGAGCTACTTATAGCTTAGGAATGACCTCAAGTGTGCATTGTCAGGCCTGGCATTCCTTCTCACTGAAATAAGATGTAACTGTGCACTCGAATCGACTTGGATCCTGAATGAGAGAAAGAGGCGCTACTAAAGAAGAACCGAGTCTCAGGAGCTAGACATGGCAGGGAAACCTCCCCTCTGGATGATGACAACAAGGAGTTGCTCCAAATCCAGCCAGCAACCTAACTGGTCACAGCTGGACCTTAGAGCGTCCTTATTTCCTCTTCATCATCTCAATCTTGAAAACGGCCGACAATGCTCTACAAATCTTTAAAAGGAAGCAATTTGCTTTTTTTTTTTCTTGACCAGTTACAGGGAATGCATCAATAAAGAAGATTCAGCAGGATAATTTTGGCAAACAAGTGTGACCCAGTGTCCTCACTTTCATGAAACATTTGTCACAAATGAATAAAGGGGATGAAGTAACCAAGCTAGGGATAGCCAACAGTGGCCTGTGGGTTTTCCAGAGCCTGAACTTGGGCTCGGAATCCTTCTCAACCCAGGGCATCAGGCAGCCAAATATTTGGAGCTTGCTCAAGATAGAAATCCATCTTGTCAACCTGGACTTAGCCCTCATTTCTTGTTATAAGTAATGCACCTATCCTATCTACTTGTCCCAAAGCCCAATTCAAAGGGTATCAGATTTGAAAATTTGCCTGGCTTCAACCCTGCATATTTAAATTAAGTCCTGGATAGGTAACAATTGCCTCTCTATTTAGGGACCTGTTCTCATATTTCTGAGTTTATAACTGATTTATGACCTATAAATAGTCACATCAACCTCATTGCTGAATAATTTACATACTGAGGTCATGCTCTCTGGATGAACCTGACACCCATTAGTGTTAAACTAATCAGCTGTGTGCATCCAAGCTAGAACACATGGAGAACCACACCCCAAAGTGGTGGGAACCGAAAAGGCAGAAGACCTAGATAGTATTCCCTCTTTTTAAGTCCAGCCAATTTCCTTTCCTTTTAGCTTCATCTCTGAAGTGGGATATTATTTTCCCATAGGTGGAAATGTTAAGAGATCTCTTAAAATAATAAATGTTTTGAAGGCTCTCAGAACTGAAAAACTCTAGACTCAGAGCATTATTTCTGTAGATACAGCGAGGGCTAAACAGAGGTTGGTAATTTGTGCTCTATACTTTATTACATCAGTGAGCCAGATCTCTTCTGCACTATGAGATGGGAGAAGGTTTTTTACAGCTTTTGGGTATAGTCTATGTTCCCATCTGTGAAATGGACTTGCCATACTGCTCATTTCCCTTTGCCTGCAGAGAACCAATTAGATAGAAGTTGCAAAAGGGGGCGCCTGGGTGGCTCAGTCAGTTAACCGTCTGCCTTCAGCTCAGGTCATGATCCCTGGGTCCTGGGATAGAGCCCTGCGTCGGGCTCCCTGCTCAGCAGGGAGTTTGCTTCTCCCTCTCCCTCCAACCCTCCCCCCCGGCTCGTGCTCTCACTCTCTCTCTCTCTCAGATGAATAAATAAAAATTCTTAAAAGAAAAAAAGAAGTCACAAAAGATTTGAGTTTACTGAAAACTGGTGCTGTAAGTGAAAGAAAGAGGAATTCATTAAATTTAAAATAACTCCACTGCCACCATCCCAGCATCTGGGTTAGTGAATACAAGTAGGGGTAGCAGTGGGTTAGGGACTTTGGGCTAAGAATTGCCTAGGTAGCTATGGAGCTAACACAGAGAAGTAGGGACCTGAAACATTATGTTCTCCTAATATATTGAGAGTGAGAATTAAAAAAACAAGAAGCATTTTCCAGTAACCACTTGGGGACTTTTGACTCCCCAAAAATGCAGGGCATGAGTCTCAGAACCACAAACACTTTATTTTAATACTACTTCTTCAATTAGCATAAGCTCAAACTTATTATTTTTCCAAGTACATTGTGTTGTCACTGTTCATCTAATAGAAAAGAAAAACTCATTCCAATTCCAATCTGGATGAATATTACATTTCCTTTGATAAACGTCAGTGGGTTGATGGGAACAGACCCATTCCAAGCTGAAATGCTCCAACCTAAGCTTTGTGCCTAACTGTGCCTAAAGACAGCTCATTTCACCCTGGAGTGTCCTTGCCTCAGCAGCCTAGGCAAAACCAACTGAGAGTATGACAACATTAACATGGAGATCTCATGTTCATCTGTTATCAAAACCTCAGTTTACAAAAATGTCGTTTTAAAGAAAAAAATGGTTTGGCCTGAGTAATTGTATATAACCAGAAAAAGCAAACAAACAAACAAAATATGATATAGTAGCTAAGACAAGTGGGCCCTACTTCCAATCTAATTTTGGATCTAATTTTTAAAATTAAAGTTTCTCATATTTAATTTTACCAAACTTAACAATTTCAGAGACATTTTATCCTCATTATTGATTGGACTTCAACTGGAAATAGCTCCCAACGCTTTAAATCTAAATGCCTCCGCCTTCTCAGGTGCATTTAGCTGTTTGACACATTGGTGTGTCTTAAATTCCTGTGAACTGGGAGCCCTGTCCCCGTTCCACTATTCGCTACCCGTACACTTGAAAACATCACTGGTTAGCTGGCTGAAGTTTTTTCATCTTCAACACGAAAACTTCGGTATCTTATCACCCCAGGATAGTTGGGGACTGATTTAAAACAGGGACCCCTAAAATTTTCCTAATAAGCTTTCTCCCCCCACGAAGACTTGCTGTTGATCATTAACAGTAAACTTAATAGCTGCCATTTACTAAGTATTCCAGGCCAGCTGTTCTGTGCGTACTTAAAATTTTATAGATAAGAAAACTGAGGTATAGAGGGGTTAGGTAAATTGCCTAAAGTCACATAAATAGTAAATGGCAAAACTGGGACTCCTGCCCATGGCTACTTAGATTCAGATTCTGCTTTCTAATGGGAATCCCCGTGAGCCACAAGGAAGGAGATATGGGCTAGTGCCAGGCTTAAAGATGAATCAGGCAAGGCTTAAAGAAGAATGAATGGATTCTGGGACAAGGGTCTCCAAAGAAGAGCAACTTACCTTTGCTTTGGCAAAAAGAGAAGTAAGTTTCTATTCCACATAGGGAGACACATCGTATAACAGAAAATGTGGAGTTTGGAATCAGAACAGCCTATGTGAGACTCTGGGTGAAGCCACTACTTAGCCGAGGGGCCTTGGACAGGTTATTTATCCACTCTTAGCCTCGTTTTTCCTCTGTGAAATAGGGATAATAACACTTGCCAAGCTGTTTTGGTGGTCAGAAATAATTCATGTCAAGTACTTTGCACATGGTAGGCATACAATACAGGGCAGGCAAGATAACGTACCCTTTCATAAGTCCCTTGGCAGCGTTTTCCCAAAATGTGTTGTTAGTAGGCATTAGGTAATAAAAGGAAAAGATGAAAGAAATTCTAAGTGAGAGGACGGTTTGGCCATCAAGTAAATCTGGGAGATGCTGTTAAAGCAAACTCAAACTGTTCCTTTATTGCAGGACTTTTCAGAGCCTTTAAATTGCAAAGATGCAATAGGAATCTCCAAGAGGAAGCATTTTCCCAATCATTGATCAGACAGACCCATTTTTTATGGAGCATTTTATAGGACTGACATTCCTGTGGAACACATGTTAAGAAGCACTGGTTTGGTGAGTTTGGGAAGAAAAAGCTGGGCTCCTCAGGTTTAGTCATCATCAGGCGATTACTGTTCTGTAGTACCTCCAGAGCAGTCTCTCCTCTCCATTTATTTCTCCCCAGGATAGGACTTCTTTTTACAAATGTCACAGAATGAAGCTCGAAAGGCGATTTCTAGCATCCACTCAAGTGAAAAGTTCAGCTCCCAACAGGACCAGGCAACATCCACAAAGCTGACCAAGGAAGACCCATGGGGCCCAGGCATGACCCGGCCCCTCAGGATGGCAGGACACGGCTGCTTCTTCCCTCCTGCCAGAGCAGCTTAAAAAGTGCAGGTACTCCCCACACCACCAGAAGGCATCAGCCAGGGGAAAAGAGATCCCATCATTTGTCACTTACCCAGACAGCAAGAGGCCAGACCATCCAGAGGGGCCTGCTTAGCTCCTGTCCTTGCACTTGGCCAGCTATGGCCCAAGGAGGGGGAAAGAATTAAACAGAGGATCAGCTTTTTATTTTCATGTAAAAAAGCACTTGCCCTGGGGTTATAAATGTTATTGCATTTGTGTAGCACTTTACTGCTGCCCTCAGCTTGCAAGCGTCACGGGATCCCAGTGGCAGTACTTTTATAACCCTTGATCAATAGCTTATTTCTATCGCCTTCAGTCCCAGCTGCCAATCCATTCTGTATAACGTGGGAGGCAGACTTCGCTGCTCTCCAGCTGTACATGGTATGAATGTAAACTGGGCGGGGAACATATGTATGTGTGTGCGTGCATTGAGTGGGGGACACGGGATTTTTGAACAAGGAATGACAAAAATGGGCCCCTTGTTCTGGGAGACTACCACAAAACTGGGAGTTTTCTCTCTAGCAACCAGAAGGAGAGCCTTCTCTCCCTTTCTCTCTCTCTCTCTCTCTCTCTGTCTGAAACAACATGGTTGGTATTCTTTGGTGGGTCAAGAGAAATAAGACATGATTTGCTCTTGTTTGTGTGTTTTTCTGTTATGTATATGCTGGGGGGGGTGGTGGTAAAAGGTGGAACGAAAAGATGTGTGTTCTAAGAGAGAAAGGGCCGTGGCTGTCTTATCATCACCCTTGTGTTCCCAGCACCTAGACAGAGCCTTGCACAAAGTAGGTGCTCAGGAAATATTTGTTGGCTAACTGAATGAATTCCCATTTGCAACAGGAAGGGAACAGGAGAGTCCTGGAACATTCTCTTAGAACTGCCCGGGCTAAGAGCAAAGGACAAAGGCTTTATGTCACCGCAGCGCTGGGGACCACAAACAGCTACGGCGTGTCTGTTTTATTTAAGGCTCACTGTTAGGCACCGTAGGAACCATGAGGAAATAAGATGGATGAGCGTAACCAGCTTTCATTGTTCTACCTTTCCATGGAGCTGAGTCAGCTAAGCAGCCCCTTAGAGGACAGATACCTCACCGCGCTGTCTTCCCCGCCCCCCCTTCAGAAGCGAGTTTTAGGACCAACTCACTCTAGGAGATGCCTCGAAGCAGGACCCCAAGGCTCCCCAACATTCTCCAGCGTCAGAAAAATGACTCTGGCTCTCAGTAAAGGCAGCCAGGCCTGCCCTTGTCTGAACCTACGTCCTTGAGACTCAGCCAAACCTCTCCCGGCTTGGCGGAGGGATGTTGAGGTGACATTCTTCTCCCTGCCACTCAGCATCTTTTAAACAATCCTCCTCCACCTTGGGAGAATCCGCATGAACTCACTGCAGACTAGGGCCATGGAAGCTGAAAATTCCCTTTCTCCCTGGGAGGGGATTTCGGTGCAAGTGAAAAAAACACACCTCCGGTGAAAAATAAGAATCTGGGATCTCTGCAAGTTGTTTCTGGCTCTTTCGGTGGCCGGTGGTAGAAATCCATGTCAAGCGGAGTTAGGTGAAGGAGGGACAGGGACCTCGTTGGAAGGATATAAAGGTGTCTCAGGGGGCCAGTCAGTGGGCCTCAGAAGGACCTGGAACTAAGGCCTGGAAAGGGTGGAGAGGCAGGAGTAGCAGCTCCCCATGTCTGCCTGGTACCAGCTGCACTTGAGCTGCTCCCGTTCCAGCTCATCCCAGAGTTCATAGCCTCGGGCATGTGGCGGGAGGGAAGCAGGAGGTTGGCACAGGCCCTTTTGGCTCTGGACCACACCGCCTGTAGTGCACCATGAATTAATATTTCTAATAAATCCTATAATTATCTTGTGAACGGAACATTTGCATGGCACTATATTTTTTGGGTTCAAAGCATTAATTTGTCCAATATAAACATTAAAAAATATACCATCGTTTTGGTATCCTTGTTTCTTTATTTCTTAATGCACCAGGAGCCTTACAAAATAGAAGTGAGCTCTAAGGTCCCAACTAAGGGGTGCGTGCACCCTGCTCTGGGTAGCCACCTCCAATGGCCAGCTCTCAGGCCCAGTTCTGAAGGTCTGGGAGAGGAATTCTGCCCTGCTCCACACGGGCCAGAGGTTCACCCCAGCATCGTCAATTGTAATATTGCAAGCTCCCTACGGTTGCAGAAGAAAAAGGGTTGTCATGGGCTGGGCAGACAGACACCCCACACGGTGTAGCTACTGAACTATCCTCTTCATGGGCTCACTCTGTGCAGAGGCCCAGCTGTTGCAGGTCTCCATCCCTGCAAGCAGAGGACCCCCAAGGACTGTGGAATCAAGGAGGGAGCTCACCTTTCCTAAGTGTGTATGACCCCAAAGCATGCTTTCCCCCATCTTGTTCCAGTGTACTGCTGTTTTCCTTGAGCCCGCTACCTTTTTCTTCGTAATTTTCTGATTTATCATATCTTTTCTTTTGAGTTGCCTCAAATTCTTTGTGGCATGACAAAAGAAAAAAAATTAAATAAATGTCAGGGTTTGTATTTAATGTCATCAAATCAACACACATCTTGTAGGCTTCTCAGGATCCTAGCTGTCCTCCAAGAGGGCTGGGTCCAAGTTAACCTTGGTTCGTCCATCCCTCCTTCCCTCTCTCCTTCCTTCCTTCTTTGTTTCTTTTGTTGTTCAAGAGTTACATTTTTCTGTAGAAGCAATACAAATATCTCTAAAAAATGTATTTCTAAATGGGAAGTATGACCAATAAAATAAAAATCACTCAAATATCCACTGCACACCCCAAGAGATAATCACTGTTAACATTGTGGTGTATAACTTCCCAGATAATTGTCAATTAAATTAGCCCCACTCTTAAAATAACTCTTTACTATAGCATTGACTTGTAACCTCCTTTTCTACTTAGCAATATGTCATATGTGTCTTTGCACATCACTGCATATTATTCTGGAAACATCTTATTTCCTAAACTGGAATCCAATTTGGTTTTCTGATGTATAAAATATTCATCCAATACAGAAAAATAAAGTTTCCCTCCTAATTCCACTCCCTAAAGATAACCACTGTTACTAAAAAATAAATCCTTCAAGTTTTCATGTATATATAAACACACAATTTACATAAACAGAATCATAACATATAGTGTTTTGTAACCTGCTTTTTACTGCTTATCACTAGATCATGAGTATCTTTCATGTCAATACATATAATGCACCGTCTTTCTTCATGTTTACATAGAATTCCATTCCATTGAATGAATGTCATAAGTTATTTAATCACCTATTGTTGGAAATATGTGAGTTATTTCCAATGTTTTTAACTATTATTTTACTATTTATATACTGTTATTGCTAAACATCATTGTACATACATCTTTGTCATGTGGCTGATTACTCCCTTTGAAAAAATTCCTAAAAAGAAAATTGCTGTGAAAAATAGGATACATCTTTTAAAATTTGATTCATATTAATAAATTGCTCTGTAGAAAATTGTACCAATTTACATTTCACCAATGCGTATGAGTTAGGATGATTCTCCATACTGTCTCCAGCATTGGTCATTCTCACTCCTTTTTATCTTTGCCGATATGACAGCTGAAAATGATATTTTATTGTGGTTTCAATCTGTAAGTCTTCAATTACTGGTGAGGTTGAGCATGTTTTTATATCTTTGTCATTGAATTTAATTTATGAGCTATCTGTTTATGTTCTTTGCCCATTTTATTTTACTGAAGTATTCTTTTTTTTTCTTATTGGTTAGTAAAAGTCCTTAATATGTTAAGGCTATTAACCTGAACACCTATGTTGAAATTATTTTTTCTCACTTAGTTCATTGTGTCTTTTGCCATGGAGAGTTTTTGCTTTTATATATTTGTATCAGCCCTAGGTAACAGAGAGTCAAGTAACAGGAACTTAAGCCAGAAAATATTAACTATTTAGTTAACCAGAAATCCAGAGGTACGATGTGGTCCCAGAATCAGTGTGGTGGTTCCGAGGTATCGGCTGTCTCTTTATGGACGTCCCTCAGATTTGCCATCTGCAATGTGCTGACAGGGTCTTCCCTCGTAAGATGAAATGGCTGTGACACCTCCAAATCTTACATCCTCATAGTCTAATGAGGAACGCAGAGTATGAGGACAAAAAATTTTCTTCATCTCACAGATCTGTTATCTCATCAGGAAGGAAAATCTTTCTCAGTAGTCCCCAGCAGATTTTTATTTACATCTCACTGGTAACCAGTAGTATCTGCCAAAATAGTCAAACCTGTCAATCATTTCCTTCATGACTTGTGGCTTACCACCATATTACCAAAGGCCCTTCCCACCCCCCAAATTCTTTTAAAATGAACTAGCCATCTCCCCCCCTCCAATAAGCGTTATCTTTTGGCGTTTTGGTTGGAATTACATCAGAATTACAGATTTAAAAATAATTAATTAAATAAAGTTACAGATTAATTTTGGAAGACTTCACATCTTTACCAATATTTAGTCTTTCCTCCCAGGATCATGGAGCGTGCCTCTATCTTTCAAGTCTCCTTTCATGTCCTTTAGCAAGGTTTTATAGTTTCTTCAGAAAGATCCATTTTTGTTAAGTTTATTTGTAAGTACTTTGTTTTTTACACCAATTGTGAATGGATCTTTCGTGCCAAAAGAAAAGCCAAGGAGGGACCATTCTTGCATTCCTTAAATATACCCTATTTGGTTATGGTTATTTTAAAATATTGCTTGATTCAATTTGCTAATATTTTATTTAGCATTTATTCCCAAGAGAGGTTGGGCTATTATATTTTTTATGCTTTGAAGGATTTTTATAATAAAATTTGCAAAGCTTATAAATGAATTAGGGAACTCGTGATCTCTCCCTTACTCTAAAGCCTGTTATCCAATACAGTAGCCACCAACTCTGTGTGGCAACTGAGCACTAGAAATGTGGTTATTGCAACTAAGGAACGACATTTCTAATTTAATTTAGTTTAGATTAGCTTACATTTGTATTTTAAAACCGATCCTCGATTCAGCTACTGAAAAACTTTTGACAATATTTGGAATAATGTGGGTATGTGAAATTACTCTTCAGCTGTAAATTTCATGAAATCTAAATCTTTAGAGATCGGTATTTCTGATAAAAATTTAGTGTCTGAATTGAGACGGGTTATAAATGTAAAATACACTGGAGTTCAAAGAGTGTGAAAAATGATGTAAAATATCCTATTAATGATTTTTGTATTAATTACATGCTGAAATTAAAATATCTTTGTATATTGGATTAAATCGACTACATTATTAAAATTAACTTCACCTGTTCCTTCTTACTTTTTTATGTGGTTACTAGAAAAATTTAAATTCTACATGAGGCTCACATTACATTTCTATTGGACTACACTGCTCTAGATTTTAAATAACAGCAATTATCTGATACTTAACATTTGCTAGAACTATACTTGTTTTTTTACAACTGCATATTGTCCCATCAAATGGATGAACTAAATGTGGTTAACCAACTGTTATTGTTGAATATTTTAGGTTATTTTTTCCTTTCTTTTTTCTACCTTTCTTCCTTTCAACAATTATAAACAATTTTGTGTTTAACAAGTTTGTCGCTGTATCTTCGTATAAGAGAATGACATGATCAGATTTACCTTTTGGAAATCACTTTGGTCACATTGTAGAGCACAGAGTGGCCAAGGCCAAGCATGGATTCAGCCAGTGAGGAAGCCATTGCCAAAGCTCTAGGGAGATGGAGCCGGTGGAGATGGAAAGAAATGGACACTTTCCAGAGATATTTAGGACATAAAGCCAATAGGACTTGGAACAGATTGGATACCAGAATCATGGCAAGGAAGTCATCAAGGAAGACTCCTACGGTTCTTTTGGGGCAACCAGAAGTTGGTAGACAGTCACGGAGTTGGGAGTCCTAGAGAAGGATGGGTTTGGGGGAATAAAATCTTGAGTTCAGTTTTGGAATGGTGATTTAACATGCTCTTGACGCATCCAAGGAGAGATGTGAAATAGACAGGTCAGAGCAAGAGGAGAGGATGGAGGTAAAATTTGGGAGTCATTGGTATACAGGCAATATTTGAAGCCTGAATGATATTTTCTGGGAAGAGAATGTACACTGGGAGATCTGTGTGCTGGGAGGGGGGGTGGGAGAGAGACCAAGCCTCGAGGAACATCAATATTTAAAGCCAGGTGGAGAGGGAAGAGTTAGGGATGGAGACTGACAGTGACCAGAGGTGCAGAAGCAAAGCCAGGGTTGTGCTCTGTGGACTGTCACAGAAGTCAAGGAAAGGGAGAGTTTTAGGGAGAGATTATCAACAACTTCTGAGAGGTTTATTGAGATGAACTAAAAAAAAAGTCTATTGCTCAATCTCACCAATAATCAGGAAATACAAATGAAAACAGTAAGATATCACTGTTTACTCACCAGATGGTTAAGATTTTCAAGATTAATAATACCCAGGGTGGGCAAGGATAGGGGGAAGGGTTAATCTCACATCCTATCGGTAAAATGTAAAGGTACCAACTTTTTGGGTTGTCTTGGCAGCATATATCAAAATATAAGTGATACATACCCTTTAACCCAGCAATTCCAATTCTAAGTATCTATCCCAGGGAGATACTCACTCATGTGCAAGAGGCTGTGATTACAATCCTGTTCACTGCAGCACTGTGTATAAAACTGAAAAACTGTTAATAACATAAATGTCCTTTGGTGGTAAAAAAAAAACAATGCCACATACTATTGAATATCGGGTAGCAGTTTAAAAGAATAATGTCAGTTTATATACACTTAAATGGAAAGCTCTCCAAGACACTGTGAAGTGAAAAATAAGTCATAGAACAATGTATATAACAAAATACAATTGGTATATGTTTAAAAACTTGTCTATTGCACATTTAGATTTATATGTGTATAAATGGATAGAAAAGTGTCTGGGAGGTTGTCTGGCAAACTGTTAACAATGATGAACCTAGGAAGTGTTTTAGGGTTAGTAAGGACGGGTGAAGGAAGGCTTACTTTTACTTTGGAATGGTTTGCATTTTTTTTTAAGATTTCATTTATTTGTTAGAGAGAGAGAGAGAGAGAGCACAAGTGGGGGAGTGGCAGGCAGAGGGAAAAGCAGGCTCCCCGCTGAACAGGGAGCCTGACGCAGGACTCGATCCCAGGACCCTGGGATCATGACCTGAGCCGAAGGTAGACACTTAACTGACTGAGCCACCCAGGCATCCCAAGAATGATTTGCATTTTTAAAACAAAAATGTATTCATGAATTGTTAAATTTCTGTGTTTTCATGCTCATGGCATTCGGAAAGATGAGGATTATTGGTAATGAGTTTTATCTAGGTTGTATCCAGGAATGAGCTGATGGAGGTGAAGCCATATTGGAGAGGTTTTCCTGTTTATTTATGTACTGTTATTCTACCATTACCCCCATTAGATCTGTGACACCTGTGCCTGAGCCAGGCTCTTGGGACGTGGGGTGGAAAGAATATGAGCTCAAGGTATGAGAAGAGTCAGATGGCTATCCCAGTACCACCATGTACTAGCTGAAGCCTTTTCTTATCTGTTTAATGGGAGCATTCACTGAGTTTTGTAAGGATTCAATAAGATCATATTGGTGGGGTTTTCTTAAGATTTATTTGAGAGAGAGAAAGAGTGCACGCAAGCAGGGGAAGGAGCAGAGGGAGAGGGAGAGAGCGAATCTCAAGCAGACACCCCACTGAGCACAGAGCCTGACAACAGGGCTCAATCCCACGACCCTGAGATCATGACCTGAGCCAAATCAAGAGCCCGCCACTCAACCGACTAAGCCACCCAGGCGCTCCAAATGTGATGATATTGTAATCACAAACACCATTCAGGTGGTCACTAACGTTATCTTAACACTAGATCCTGGGCCCAAAAGCTCACTTATTGTCCTGCATCTTGAAATGACCTCTCCTAGTGCTCATCCCAAGCTGCCATGGCTTGCCTGGGACCTGGTTTCACGACAGGGAGGCTTCCCCTCACCAGCCTGCCTCAGCTGACTGGTAATGGCATCTTGAGTAGCTGTGTTGGGAAGGATGCTGAAGGCCAGCCGGCACGTGCATCACAATCCATCAGCAATGTCTGAGGTGGATACAGGCGCGCAGCGTCACCACACGTGTGCCTCCTATATATACCAAACAGAAGACGCAAAGGCTTGTCGCTCTATCACCTTTTCCAGGAATTGCACCACTTATTTCTTTCTTTTCGCCTTTCCACCTTTCTCTTACTACCTACTGGTTCTATCTAATCTTTTATGAAGTGTCATCCCCCTATTATGTCTCCCAAGGATATTTGTGTGTATGAAGGGCTTCTTGAAAAGAGAAAGGCCTTCAACATCCCCCAAAGATGAATCTTTAATGGTGAATTAGAGCACAGTGAAACTTAGTCATTGAAGTAATTTGGGGGCCCCACCTTTTAAATCACACCTCAGAGATAGCTTCCTTTCCTGCTTCTACAGTCAAAAGGATACTCGAGCAGTCGATGCCTCCTATGATGGCACCCTCCCAGCCTGGACGGGCCCCACAGCCTGCTTGGGTCACGGGGCAGGGCTGCCCTGAACGTGGGAAAACCCAGATGGATGTCGACCCTGGTGAGAGGAGACTTCCAGGACCACTGGCTTCCCACTTCATTTTTCTCAAACCCCCATCTCGTTCCTACCTAACAAACAAGGCAGCCTCTGGGATGTAAAACCCCTTTTTTGGGGGGGGGCACCTGGGTGGCTCAGCCAGTGAAGCGTCAGGACACTTGATCTCAGGTTCATGAGTTCAAGTCCAACACCCATGAAGGACTTGTGCTATTTCTTCCATCTCACATACATAAACTAATGCTCCTCACACACTGTCCTTCTCTCAATGATTTCTTAATCTTAAAACTGACTTTCTTGGAAGGATGCCCTTCCATTTTGTTTGTATTCTTAGGTTTTTTTTTTTTTAAGATTTCATTTATTTATTTGACAGAGAGAGACAGTGAGAGAGAGAACACAAGCAGGGGGAGTGGGAGAGGGAGAAGCAGGCTTCCCGCGGAGCAAGGAGCCCGATGCGGGGCTTGATCCCAGGACCCTAGGACCATGACCTGAGCCAAAGGCAGACACTTAATGACTGAGCCACCCAGGCGCCCCTGTATTCTTAGGTTTTTAAAATAATGATTTTGTATTATTAAAAAAATAGAGGGTTTATTTGTTCATTTTGTCGGGAGGCAAGGAGCAGATTTTTGAATAGCTTTCTCTGCCTTCATCTTTTACAGCAGAGTTATTTCCTGTTCGCTTGAGTTTACTGGGTGACAGCTACATATAGTTTAAGGGTATTTGTCCTCTTGTCCATCGCATTTGGTCTGATTAATCTATTGGCATAAATACAAAAAACTTTGCCTACATCGTTTGAAAGACTTTGGAGTTAGGAGCCATGAAAAGTGAGTGGCAAGAGCCCAACAAATGGGTCCAAAAAAGCTGGATAAGAACAGCATTTTTTGTTTGTTTGGAAGTAAAACTATCTCATTCTATTTGTCCTAAGTTGCCTTTTTCCTTCATGTTTTGTTGTTTGTTAGCATCTCTATTGGTTTTCTATTGTTGCATGACACATTATCAGAAACAACACCAATTTATGATCTCGAAGTTTCTGTGGGTCAGGAGTCTGGATACGGCTTCACTAGGTCCTTTGCTCGGGGGCTCAAACAGGTGCAATGCAGCCAGGGCTGGGGTCTCACCTGAAACTCAGGGTCTTCTTCCAAGCTTGTGGTCATTGGAAGAATTCAGTTCCTTGCAGCTGCTTCTTCAAGACCAGCAGGATTTTCTCTGATCTGAGGGATGGTCTAAGACGCTTTAAAAGCCTCACCTGCTTAGGTCAGGCCCATGCTTTAAAAGCCTCACCTGCTTCAGTCAGGCCCACCCAAAAAAATAAACCCTCTATGAGCTTCCATTTGATTAACTCAAAGTCAACAGATTATGGATTTGAATTACAACTGCAAAAACCCCCTCACCTTTGCCATATAATGTAACCTCTCAAAGGAGTGGTGGCCATCATATTCCCATGTTCCACCCACACAAGGGGAAGAAATTATACAAGGGTCACTGGAGGTCATCTTAGAATTCTGCCTATCACATCGTATTTTTACACTGAGCCATCATAGACAAATGAGAAAATACAAGTAAGCAAAAAGAAAAAGTAAATAATTGGAAATGCTACCATCTAGAGATAACTTCTCTTAAGGTGTTGACTTAGCCCGCTACACCGTTTCTATATGAATATGTATTTTTTTTACTGGGATTAGGGCATACATACTATTCTGTTCCTGACTTTTTTCCATTCCAACATGTTTTGAAAATATCTTTCTATATCCACACATAACGATCTATTGCATCTACATTAAAGGTTGTAGTATGCTCCAATTTATGAAACTACTATGATTTTTTTAAGTAGTCTGCTATTTGGGGCAGGGTAGGTTAAATAAACTTTTTATTTTTGAACAGTTTTAGATTTACAAGACAGTTGTGAATATACGGAGTATACAGTTTATAGGACAGAGAGTTCTTATATTCCTCACACCCAACTAAGTAACAGTTTCTCTTATTATTAACATTTTACCTTGCTATGGTACATTTTTTACAATTAATGAATGTCTATTGATAACATGATTACTAACAAAAGTCCACACTTTATTCAAATTTCCTTGGCTTTTACCTAATATCCTTTTCCTGTTCCAGGATCTCATTCAGGACACCATATTACATTTAGTCATCATGTCTCCTTAGGCTTCTCTGGCTGTGACAGTTCTCACGCTTCCCTTGTTTCCGATGATCTTGACAGTTTTGAGGAGTACTAATCTGATCCTTTGCAGAATGCCTCTCAATTGGGATTTATGTGACATTTTTCTCATGATTCGACTGGGGTTATATTTTGGGGAGGAAGACTACGGAAGTAAACTACCATTTTCATCCCATCATACCAAGGGTACACACCATCCACACAACTCATCACTATTGACGTTGACCTTGATCAACCAGCTGGGGTTGTTTTTGTCGTGTTTTTCCACTGTCAAGTTTCTCCCCCCTTTCCCACTTTTCCCCCTTTTCCATGCTGTACTCTTTGGAAGAAAGTCACTTTGTGAAGCCCACACTTCTGGAGTGAGGAGTTTGCTGCCCCGCCTTGAGGACAAAATACCTACATGAATTATTTGAAATTCTTCTGCATGGCAGATATGTCTCTTCTCCTCCACGTATATATTCAATCACTAATATCAGTATGGAGTTGTGGATATTTATTTTATACTTTGGGTTATAATCCAGTATTACTTTATTTTGTTCCTCAAATTGTTCCACTTTTAGCCATCGACAACTCTTTCATTTGGCTCCTGCGATTCTTCACTCTTCACAGACTGCTACCGTTGTGGGTGTGGTCCTTGTTTCTTTGAGTGCTTCCTTACTTTCTGGCCTGACACGATGCTCCCGGTTTATCTTGTGTATTTCCTGCCCCAGTCCTAGAATCAGGGGTCTACTAGTCTTTGACACTTGGATCATTTCCAGGATTTTTTTTTAACACTTTCTAAACAAGACTGCAATGAACATCCTTGAAAATATATAAACGGGTATATTTATCTGACGATTTACTTTGAATTATTAAAAACAAAAAGGCAGATCCAGAACTTATATAAAGCCAGTGAAAGGATTTTGACCTAACCTCCCTCTGTGTGCCACTTTGGAAAATAGGCAGTTTCTATAAAGTTAAATATACATTTCCTATATGACTAGCAATTCCTGTTGCAGATATTTACCCAAGAGATATAAAAACATGTCCACTAGAAACATTAGTACCAGATATTCATAACAGCTTTATTTATAAAAGCCAAAAATTGGGACAGTCCCAGTGTCCATCAACAGGTGAATGTATAAAGAAATTATAGTAAATCCAGACCGTGAAATATCACTGAGCCATGGGAAAGAAATGAACCATTGATGTGCCTAACAATACAGAAGCATCTCAAAAATATCCTAAGTAGAAGAAGCCAGACACAAAAGAATACATCCAACCTGGTTCCATTTGTATGAAATTCTAGAACATGTAAAACTAACCAATGGGGATAGAAAACTAATAGTACCTGGGGTGGGCGAGATGGGTGGGGGGAGACTGGCTGCAATCTCAAGGGAATTTTTTAAGGTAATGAAAATATTCTAGATCCTGAATGTAGTTGTGGTTACGTGGGTTTATACATTTGCCAGAACTCTGAACCGTGCACTTAAAATGGGCGTGTTTTACCATATGTAAATTACACCTCCATAAAGTTGATTTAAACAAAACAACAAACTGAGTCCAGATTGCAGAAGAAAAAAAAAAAAAAACCCTGCTTTGAAGGGAGTAGGCAGGGAGGGAGGCAATCGCCCTGGGGCGGGTCTTCTCAGGGAAGGCAGTCGGGCCTCTGTTGCCTGTCTCACCCAATTCACCATCTACAGACTCTAATTCTGGTTCTGCCATGTGCCCTGCCCACTCCTCGACTTCTGCTGAATGCCAGAGGGCATCTCGCAGGCTGAATGAGTCCAGCTGCAGGGCTTGGGCTTGGAGAGAAGGAGGCTGCAGGCGCCAAGGGTACCCCCACACCCAGCAAGCCCGGAGGCTGGAGACGCCCTGTGCCACATCTGCTTGTTGGGGTGCCGGCAAAGGGCTGTAAAGTGTCGGGACCCTTGGCAGCTCTGCGGCAGAACACTCCCTGACAATTTGGCAAAAGTGTGGGTGCCTCACTGCCGATGCAAATGGACAGAGGTTTATACAAGGCCACTTAGGGTGGGCTGCCGGCCAAGGAGTGAACTTCAGGTCCTGGCCCAACCAGCCGCAACATGATACCTCAAAGAGGAGGCAGCACCGGGAGTTGGGGAGACAGCGGGTCCAGGTGACACAGCAGGAGGGGCTCTTGGAGGCCACCGGAGAGACCAGGATGTGAGACTCCGGTCTTAGGGACGTGACTGATGGTCCCCCTCCACCTAGGGGCAGTGGTGGTAAGCAATGACCATGACCAACTTTTGGAGATGTCAAGAGGAACCTTAGCAGCGTGGAAGAGTGGGACATTTGTAACAGACCAGATCTGCCGCCAGTTAAGCAGAATTTTAAGATCTGAGGTATTTATGCAACCAAGCTCACTCATTCCTGCGTGAACCTTTGCGGAGGGCCTTCGATGAGTCAGATGCTGTATTAGTCACTGGGGATTAAGCAGGGGCAAAACAGAAAAATCCCTGCTGTCATAGGACTCTCCTTCGGTGACAGCTCTGTGCTGTCATTTCACCCGGAGGTGGGTGCTTTGGAGGAAGACAGGGAAGGGTGAGGGGAAGGGGAGAGCCACGTCAGTGGTGCTGGTCAGGCCCCGTGGAGGAGGCGACACCTGAGCACCGCCAGCTTTGCACCCACGGGCTGGAGAAGCCTGGAGCAAACGGGTTACTGGTAAGCTCTGAGGAGGGCAATTTCTGGGTCAAAAAACAGAATCACGTTAAGGCTTTTGATAATACTGCTAAGTTATCCAGAGAGTTTCCTAGGTGGCCTTCTCAAAGGAGAAATGCTATGTGTTTTAGGAGTACTTCGGAGAGTTTAAAGAGTATGTGTGCGTATGTGGTGGGGCAATGCCTCCTTGCTCAAATGCCATCTCAGAAGGCACAGTTCAAGTCCATTGCTTCCCATTCACGCCAGCCCGAAGATTTTAGGAGCTAAACATCCTAGCAGCTGAAAACACCAGTCGGAAAGACCCGCGTTTCTAACCCAGCTCTGCCACTCATCTGCTCTGGTGCAACTTTGAACAACTTTGCCTACAGCTATGTGAGCCTCGGTTTTCTCATCTATAAAATGGGCTTTCTAAAATGCTTAGCTCAGAGGGTTGTGTGAGGGTTAAACAAAGTGATCCAAATGAGGCGCTCTGCAGAGCACCCAGCACAGAGTAAGTGGCCGTGCTATTCATTCTGCAAAGTCAGCTCCTGACCTGGGGGTCAGGAGCAGCCCCAAGCACAGGGCAGTGTGCTCCCTCACGGACACAGAGATAGTGTGGGCCTGCTCTGCACCTGCTTCCAGCTATCAGGTCAATCGTTGAAGTTCAAATGTTGTCCACTAAGGTTTTCTATCTGGCTAAGATTTTTCTACCCAGGTATGAGCTAACCCAACCTTAAAAGACCCCCGAATGATGTATATATCCGTGTCTGTGTGTGCATGTATGATTTTTTTTCTCCTAGAAAGGAACAAGGATTTTTCCACACACCCCTTAGCAAAACCAGCTGAACCGAGTTAACTCAAACTTCTCAAAAACAATTCACCTCTGCACTTAGACCAGAAATGGAATGTTTCAACCCTAAACTATCCTTGTGGGGGTGTGTGTCTGAAAACCCACAAATGATTTGAAACAGGGTCAGAGTGAAATCATCATGAGCCTGAGCACATTTCAGCCACCAGACGTGGCAAGTTTTCATTGTTTACTTGCATCTGTTTGTGGTTTTTTTTTAAACCCAAAATGCAGATACAGCCATTATTCCACTTGGAACTCAGACATGAAATGTTCTGCCTCTGCTCTCCTCACATACTTTGTATTGTAACATCAACTTCTCACACCTGCTCGTGTCTCTAATTGTCCCAAGGTCCCTGGACTCAGCAATCACACTTCAGCACTTCCTTAAACTTAATACTGAAAGATGTGCTGCTCCCTCATCCTCCCTCCCCACCCCTCCCTACCTCAGGGTGAGGTGTCCACGGCAGGAAACCCTAATCTGGAAAACCCTTCTGAGCCTGAGCTGTCGAGCACCCGCTCCCAAATGCTGATCTGTGAACAAGTTTTCACTCATCCCTAGTGGGGTAAGATAAACAAGAATGATACAGAGAGGTTTTTGTAACACCAAATGTATTCCACGTTTAACTCGTAAATCATGTCCTTGTTACTTTTTGTTTTCAAATATTCTTTTATGAAATTTAGTGAAAATAGATGGAGGTTAGTTGTGGTTTGTTTTTTTTTTTTATACTGTCCTACTTGGCAAAATAAAAAGTTGGCAAACTTAGGCTCATCTCATACATTTTGAGATCTTCCTAGTCTACAGGCTACACAAGTCTAGGAATCACCTGGAAAAGGAGCCAGCCTAGGGCAGGAACTGAGGGAGATGTGCGTGAACCGGATACCTGCTCCGTGCTAGGCTCATGCAAGCCATTTCCTCCCACCCTTGCGACCACACTGTGGCGTGGGTGACAGCATTTTCATGTGATGACTCAGGAAAGTGAGGCTTCTTGTGGGTTAAGTGACTTGCCCAAGGCCACTCAGCTAGGAAGGGGGAGGGAGAAAGCTGGGATTTGAACGCAGGCTGCATCCAGCAACGTCTGTTCCTGCCTTCCCTCGCGCAATGGTAGATTCAGAAAAACATCTAAAATTGACGTGGTGAAGAGTCTTATTCAGAAGACTCTGCAAACAAATACATTCATACATCAAAAACAAACCCTTCCATCCACTAACACACACACACACAGAGAGAGAGAGAGAGAGAGAGAGAGAGAGATGGACTACAGTATTTCATGGTCGATGCACTTTCAATAAACACAAGGGCTGAAATTAAGAAAGTGTTAAGTGCTGACCGGTCAGGGACAAGCTGATTCATAACGCGAAGGGGCAGGGGCGGGTTCTGAGCACATTAACCGCCCTCTTCGGACGTCCAGTCCTCAGAACAGGAACCGGACGCAGCAGCGGCTTCCTCATTACCAGACAAATGTAAAGAAAGTGACAGTCTAGGAAAAAACAAGAGTGATTAGGGGATGGAAGAAGCCATGAGTAAAGATGAAGAAATAATTATACAGCTTAGCTAACTCATAAATCAAGGACGATCATTCCATCTACAAGCACCAGCAAGGTGAAAAGAACCAAAGCGAAAGGTCGGCTCTTTAGTGTACATTTAAAAAAGGAAACAATGGCCGGAATTCAGAGAGTGTTAAAAGCCCCAAGTCAGGGACAAGAGGAGTCACTGTGAAAAATCACCTCCCCAGGGGAACTGGCCAGAACCCCAGGGGGTTAGAGACACGAGCAGATTGGACAGAGGTGCGGTCAGAAGAGGCGCGGTGGGGAGCAGCCCCCTCTGGGCCCTGCAGGACGATGATCGCCCACCTGCGTTTGTTCCCCTACTTCTTTTACACCTTCTCTCCCTCCTCCTCCACCTCAGGAAGATAGGATGATAAATCCAGGAGGAAAACAGAGTCAACAAATATTGCGAGGTGTCATAACATTAGCCTGGCTGGGTTTGATTGGGGGCCGTGACAGAAGAGCACTAATTATCTCCGAGAGGCAGTCCCATTCCAGAATGATCCTGGGGACGGACGGAGCAGGCCCTCGCAGCTTTCCCCTGGAGCCCTGCCGGGGATCAGGTGACCCAGGCTTATTTATCCAAAACCAGCTGTCACAGGATTAACTGCTAGCTCGAGAGGGGTTCCCCATCACTTCAGGCGGAGGAAGGTGAGATTTGGGTAGAGTGTCAGCCTCCATCAGCCTCTGGAATCTTCTGCCTTTTTTTTTTAGAAACCCCTAAAAATGCCTTAGAAATGCCTGGGCCCTGGTTCCCAGAAGAGTATAGAAGACCAGGGTTTTTGTCTGCTTCCCACTGGGATCAAACCGTTTGGGCCAACCTGTGAAGAAGAGATGCTTGTCCTGAAAAGCCTCACTGAGGAAAGCAGGACAGGTGGCACAGGAGGTCAAAGGTTGAAATGTGGATTCCGAGGAGAGTCTGGAGCTTGGAGATGTGAAGGGAGCAGGTGAAGGGTAGCTCCTTCTTGTGAATACACAGAACCCAGGGCAGGAGAGGAAATGGACCAAAAGCAACAGAGATGGAAAAACCTAGAAACCTGGTCAAGCTTGTATTACAAGGACCTCATTTCAAGTTTCTTGCATTGTCCTGCAAATCACTGGTATTCCACAAAGGTTTATCATCACAGTGCAACTAAATAAACATAAAACCAATGGGAAGATAGAAAGGCTCAAAGAATCACAGGAGTTAACTAAGGCACAAGGTGTATGTGATAAGCATACTGAGGGCAGGGAAACTGACTACAGATCCTAGAGAATGTTCTCCCCATGCAGCTCTAAGCATTTAAAGGATAAACGATGCCAGCTAAAAAGTCAGGCATTTTAAAATAGTGACATCCCTCATAAGGAGCAGTTCCATCTTTTTTTCAATTTCTCTCCTTGGTCTCTTTGTGATTTTTTTTCTCCCTCATAAAATGGGCAGTCCAAGTTTTTAATCTGACCTGCTTCTCAGAATGGCCTGTTGGCTTTAAATGAGCTAAAGGGAAGTAACAGAATACCCTAGTTTGGAACATCATGTCCAGGCATCGATTACGTGGCCAGCCGGCCCGAGGGGCAAGTGGTTGCGCCCTGGGCTCTTCATCTCAGGGACCACCTTTGCGTGGCTGCATTCATTCGCCAAACCAGCAGTCACCAAGTACGAATGGTAGGCAAGGCACAGAGCTGGCCTCTGTGGGAGAAACAAAAACACACAGGATGCAAGAAACGGAGGTCCTTGAGGACAGGAGGGGTGTAGTGTTTGTCTGGGTTTTTTTTTTCTATCCCTCCATAACTACCCCTAGGAAGAGGGACACTGCAAGCTACCATGAGTCATTTACTAGTTAGTATAAATGAAGGCTCAGAAATGAAGTTAGTGTAAGGGTTGAGGGACAGAGAGAGAGAGAGAAAGAGCAAGAAGACACAGGTCTGTAGGAGGGAGCACCATCCAGGGTACAGAGGGGAGGGCCATCCTGGGAAGACCAGAGGAACCGAAGACAAGCCATATAACTTCGTTAACTAATGAAACACGTACACACGTGCACACACACACAGAGGATAAAACTGGCAAGGCCCCTCACTGGAACCGGGGATAAAAGATATAAGCCCAAACCCACAGGGTTACTGTGTGCATTCAAGAGCATGGGAGGCAGACAATTGTGAACAAGGATCTGTAAAACCATGTGACAGTTGTTACAATAAAGTTAAAGAAAGGGATAATGGGTGCAATTTTTAAATGAACCATGGATTAGATAATGGATCTGTACCCAAGTTAAAAATCCTGACTTTGACAATTGTACTGCAGCCCTGTAAAAGAGTGTCCTGATCTTGGAAAATATGCACTGGAGTATTTCCGGGTTAAAACAATTGTTTTAAAGGCACATACATATACAACATCTGAAGAGCACAGAGGATGGAAGACTGACCCTAAGGGGGTGAGGAAGAGAAGGGGGAGAGCGGAAAGAGGCTTCACCAAGGATTTGACAACTGAGTACGGTGTGAAAGACTAAGGGGTTCACGGAAAGAAGGGTTGGAGAGCAGGCATGCTGGGCAAAGGTCACGGCATGAGCAAAGGTCTGGCTCAGAAGCATGGAGCATGGCCCACTTGGAAACCGTAAGGAGTGAGGCCTACTTAGAGTTTCCAGCATGTGAGGAGGAACGTGGATGAACAGACAGATGGGACAAGACTCCGAAGGGACTTGGCGCTAGTGCAGGGCAGGTTCTGAAATTGGAAAGTCAAAAGAAATTCCTTGTAGGCACAATTCGCATCTGCAAATCAACCACTCTCTGTCCTGTGAGACAGAGAATATGCATGTAATGTGTGCAAAAAAAGGCTCAAGACCATTTTGAAGAAACAGTTTTTAAAATCAGGTCAACTGAGCCAAGAAGAGCTCAGAATTGGGTTGGGTGAACTCGTTTCACAAAAGTTTATGAGCAACGACTCTGTAGGCATTGTGCCAGGCCCTAGGGAGAGAGAGACGAAATGATGTGGTTCCCAGCCTCAAGGTAGATCACAGGCTGATAATCAAGAAGAGCTTCTTAGACAAAGTAAGTTTTGAGTGGGAGAAAGGGGATGTGAATTAACAACCAGTCAGGTCTTCTTCCAGGCTACCGTTGACCTCTACCACTGGCCTCTACTGTGGTTGGTACTCAGGCATCAGTGCACGGATGCTAGGGATGGAAAGCCCATTTGGTAGCCTTCTAAACTGGATATGATTGACCTCTACCTAGCCACAGTGACGAATCTGTTGGAGGAATGTAAAAAAAAATTTTTTTTAAACTGGCCAAGAAAATTAGAGACTAATTTCATTCATGCACATAGATGCAAAAGTCCTAGAAATTGAGTTCAGCCACGTATAAAAAATACATGTTATGATCAAGCTAGGTCGATCCTAAGAATGCAAGAGTGATTTAACATTGGAAAAGCTATTAATGTATAAAGAAGAAAAACTGTATGATTATCTAAACAATTGTTGAAAAAAACATTTGCTAAAATTCAGCACCAATTCATAATGAAACTTCCTACCCGATAGAATTTTTTTTTTACCAAATAATTACAGCAAACGTCATTCTTGAAACATCATTCTTCGAGGTGAAATGTTAGAAGCATCCCTTTAAAAATCAGGAACAAGACAAAAATGTCTGCAATTCTTCTTTCCAGCATTGTACTTGAGGTCCTATCCAGTACAATAAGAAAGGAAAAAGAAATTAAATGTATAAGTTTTGGAAAAGAAAAAAAACAAGACTGACATTATTATAGATAATATAGTTGTTTACTAGAAAACACAAAAGACTTTATAGATAAGTTACTGGAGTTAATTTTTTTAAAGCTTAACAAGGTGGGTGGATAATATGAACTGATTGCATTTCTAAACTCCAGCAATAAACAGTTAGAAAGCATAATTTCAAAAGATGCTAATTATAATAGCAACCAAAATTAAGGTACTTAGGAATAAATACGATGTAAGGTGTGGAAGACCTTTATAAAAAAATTAGCTTTATTGAAAGGCATTAGATAAGACTGAAGTAAATGGAGAAATGAACCATATTCATGAATAAAAAGTCATAACATGAAAATGATGTCAATTCTCTTTCAGTTGCTCTACTGAGTCAACTCAAGTCCTTATCTCAAGAGGGTTTTTCAAGTAACTTGACAAGCTAATTCTAAAACTTATATGGAAGTGTAGAGTCCTAACAGTAGTCAAGATATTCTTGAATAAAGAATAAGGTGTAGGGACATTTTCTACTATATATAAAACATAATATAAAGCCACAGTAAGGAATATAGTGTGGTATATATACAGGGACAGACAAATTCTCCAAGGGAATTGAACAAAATACTCCAAAGCAAACCTACCTGAAACCTTGGAAAACCTTATGGAAACTTGATTTATGACAGACATGGCACAGCAGACCACCAGAGAAAGGATAAATTATCCATTAAATGGTGCCCACAATTTATTGTTCATGTGGGGAGAGGGGGAAGAAGATGGATCCCTATCTCACACCATATCCAAAAATGAATTCTGTGTAATTTAAAAGCAAAACATACAAGGCAACGCTTTTAAGTTTTTAGAAGAAAATATAGAATTTCTTTATGAAATCAAGAAAGAGAAGGATTTCTTATACAAAGTAAAAAATGTACTAACCATAAAACAAAAGACTGACATATTAGACTATATTAAAAATAAGAACTTCTTTCATCAAAATATATCTTAAATGGGGCACCTGGGTGGCTCAGTTGGTTAAGCGTCCAACTCTTGATTTCAGCTCAGGTCATGATCTCAGGGTCATGAGATCGAGCCCTGGATCGGGCTCTGCGTTGGGCATGGAGCCTGCTCAAGATTCTCTCTCTCCCTCTCCCTCTGCCCCTCCCCCCTAAAAAGAAGATATATATAGATATGTTAAATAAAGTGAGAAGGCAAGCCACAAAATGGGAGAGGATGTCTGTAATGCATTAACTGACCAATGAATATATAAGAAACTTTTCCTATAGCTATCTGCAAGCTCATTTCCTTGTCTCTTTCAGAACCTTTACTCAAATGTCATGTTTTTAATAAAATCTTCCCTGACCACTATTTTAAAAACTGCAAGTTCACCACCACTCCTGGCCCTGCCTATTGTCCTTTCCTGCCTTATTTTTAGCCGTAACACTTATCATTACCATACATACTATATATGTGACTAAATAATTTGATTGCCTGTCTCCCCTTCTCCCCAGCAGACTGAAAACTCTGAAATGAGACAAGGAATTTTGGTCTATTTTGTTCACTGCTGTGTTCCCAGCATATAGAAGAGAGCACATAGCAGGTGCTTAATAAATATGTGTTGACTAAACGAATACTTACAAACCAATAATAAAAATACCCACAACCCAATAGAAAAATCAGCAACAGGCTTAAACAAGGCATCTCAGAAAGAAAAGAAAAAAACCACAACTTGTCAATAAACATGTAAAAAGATGCTTGAATTTATGAATAATCTGGGAAATGCAAATTAAGACCAAAATGAGATGCTATTTTGCGCTCGCCAGATTGGCAAGCATTAAGAATCCTGACAATACTAAGTATCGACAGGATGAGGGGCACAGGAAACTCTTAATATACCTACTGGTGGGAGTGTGAATTATTTCCCTATTCGGAAAACAATTTGGGATTATCTTGTAAAGGTGAACATGTGCCTACCCTACCTGCCAGTTTCTCTGTTCCTAGATGCAGGCCACAGACTGGTGCCAGGAAGTAAAGGATCTGTGATAAGCCCTCATGAGATGAGTACAAAAATTGAAACTCAGCATTTAGAAAATGCAATAGCAACTTGATGTTGCCAACTTTTATTTATGTTTCAGACATTTTTTATCATGGTAAAATAGACATAACAAGAAAGTTGACCATTTAGGAGCACCTGAGTGGTTCAATCAGTTAAGCAACTGACTCTTGATCTCAGTTCAGGTCATGATCTTGGGGTCCTGGGATCAAGCCCTGCATCAGGCTCTGTGCTCAGTAGAGAGTCTGCTTGAGATTCTCCCTCTCCCTCTGACCCAACCCCTGCTCGCGCTTTCTCTCTCTCTAAAATAAACAAATACATCTTTTTCAAAAAGTGGGTCAATTTAAACCATTTTTAGGTGTATAGTTCACTGGCATTAAGTACCTTTACACTGTTGTGCAACCGTCACCACCATCCATCTCCAGAACATTTGCGATCTTCCCCAACTGAAATCCCATACCCATTAAACAACAATTCTTCATTCTCCCTGCCCTCTCAGCTCCTAGCGACCATTCTACTTTCTGTCTCTATGAATTTGACTCCTCGAGGTACCTCATGGGAATGGAATCATAGAGTATTCATCCTTTTGTCACTGGATTATTTCACTTAACATAATGTCCTCAAGCTTCGTCCTTGTGGTAGCACGTGTCAGGATTTCCTTCCTCTTTAAGGCTGAATAATAATCCATTGAATATATACACATTTCATTTACCCATCCATCCGTCAGTGAACACTTGGGTTGTTTCCACTTTTCAACTATTGTGAGTAACTGCCACGCCATATTTATTGAAATATATGTCTGTTGCATATAATAACATTTCATTTTCCAAGTAATCATATTTATGGTATTTTACATAAGTATCAGTCTGGAACAGATTGGAAAAAAGTTACAATTTACCCGCAGATAGTTCAAGAAGCACCACCGTGGAGTAAAGGCTTCCAAACTTTTCTAAAAACCATAGTAAGAAAACTCTTCGCATCACAGCCTGAGGCACACAAACCTAACTGAAAAGTAAGTTTCACGAGCAATACTCCCCATGAAATGCACTAACATAGTTACAGCTCTCTTCCATTTAAAAAAAAAAATCCTGGTTGAATCTATTAAATTGATTTCACAGCCCACTCAAGATCATGAATCTCAGTTAGAAAACCAGCACTCTTGAGAAATCCTTCTACATGTGTGTCAGGAGCCATGTGAAAGAATATTCCCAGTAGCGTTCTTCAGAGAAGTCAAAAAAAAAAAAAAAAAGAACACCATCCAAACATCCATCAATAGGAAGCTAAACAAATAAATTGTGATATATTCACCTAACAGAATATTACAAGGGCCCAATCAATGTTTATTGAATGAATTAATAAACAGCTGTGAAAATGAGCTATTTGGATGAATCTTAGTAATACAATGTGGAGGGGACAAAGCAAATCACAGTCAACTCTATGCTGAATGAAACCATTTTTTAATAAAGATTTTACTAACTTATTGGAGAGAGAGAGAGACAGAGATAGTGACAGAGAGCACGAGTGGGGAGGAAGGGAGAAGCAGACACTCCGCTGAGCAGGGAGCCCAACGTGGGACATGATCCCAGGGCCCTGGGATCATGACCTGAGCTCAAGGCAGACGCTTAACCAACTGAGCCACCCAGGCGCCCTGAATGAAACCATTTTTAAAAAGCTAAATGATTAGGGTGCCTGGGTGGCTCAGTCGGTTAAGCGTCTGCCTTGAGCTCAGGTCATGATCCCAGGGTCCTGGGATAGAGTCCGGTGTTGGTCTCCCTGCTCAGCGGGCAGCCTGCTTCTCCCTCTGCCCCTCCTCCCTGCTCGTGTGCTCTCTCTCTCTCAAATAAATAAAATCTTTTAAAAAAAATGAATAATAAAAGCTAAATAAATCAAGCAATACTAAACATTACATTGTTAAGGGGTGCACACCTGTGATGAAACTATCCTAGGAAGCAAGGGAATGATAAACACAAAATTCAGGACAGTGGGTACCTCTGAGGGTAGGGGCAGAGGGCGGGACTGAGGAGGAGCTCACAGGTAGCTAACAGAATTGGAAATGTTATTGCACTGGGCAGTTTACAAATGTTCCTTTTATTATTACGCTTTCTATCTAGATATATACCGTATGAATTCTTTTAGCTATCAAACATCTTTTATAGAAATGAAACTGATGGAACTGGAGGACAGAGAATTCTACCCACATTAAGCAAGTCACCTCTTTCATTGATACAGCAAAATATCAATACAGTGGGCCCCCTGAGCTTCTTCCAAGACTGGGAAAAGAGCTGATAAGCATCTGAGGGTCAGGTTGGAAAGAATGGTATCAAGCAAGGCACTGGCACACATCCCATCCCCTTACAGAGTAACCACTCCAAGTCTCCTACTCATCCAGCAAACTTCCACCCCTTAACCGCTTCCAACAGCCACAGAATGTTCTTCTGCATCCCTAACTGTTGGTTGCTCTTAGAGTTCTGGTTTGGGGAGCTCAGGGAGGCAATAGAAGATTTCCGGCACCTCAGAGGTCAGGATCCATGCCTTTACTCGCGCCGGTATTTCTAACTTTCACCCCAGGGTGTGCGCGGAGTCGGTATTGGGTAGTCCTTTCCTGTATAAATGGATGAAGCACTTGGCGAGAGAATAAATAACTATAGCAATTAAACTATACCATTTCTGTCATTGCCAATGTATGAGATCACAGCAGGCTGTCCTGGTTCATTAGCTACCTGTGACATAGTTATGGGCATGGGTTCCCAAAACGTATTTATGAATTGAAGATCTGATAGAGAATGGACGATGAGCTCACAGGATAAAAATGGGGAAGTGGTCGGCTTTAAAATAAAAATGAGAAATCCTGGGGATTTTAAGAGTCTCGTGGCGCATATCAGTAAATTGGTGATTGTCTCTTTTATCCCCACTTTAATTTTTACCATGGTTAATCCCGAAGTGTCATGACCATGTAATAACAGAACACAGGATGTGGAGGCACTGTGTGGGTTTGAATCCCGGTTCCTCCATTTACTGGGTAGGCTTGGACGAATAACGTTGCCTCTCTGTACCTCAGTTTTCTCATCTGTAAAACGGGGATGGTGGTGGTATATATACCTCATAGAGTTGTAATGACCCCAAGTGATTAAGTGAGTTGCTATTTGTGAAGAGAACAGTGCCTGGCATAGAGCAAGCACCCTATTTATTGTTAAAGAAAATTCTTCCCTAGATTGACAACTCTCTTGCCTGCCCACACGCTTCCGATACTCTTGGGGTTAGCTGCCGTGTGGCTACTCAGACTTGCACGTGGAAAGGCGATTTCTGTGGCCTTTTCCATGGAAAGCCTGAAGAGCTTCCACCTTTCTGGAGCTCTGCTCTAGGACCCTTTGCTTAGTGTGCTTGAAGTCCTATTGTCCTTGCTGGTGTCTTCTAAGGATCGCCTCTAACATACACGGCCTCCTGACGTTCTTCCTTTGTGACGCTTACCCTGCTGCCTTTCCTTTCCATCCTCCCTGTCTCTGCTCCCTCTGGCCTCTTCACAGAGCCCTACTTCACAGCCTCCTAGCAGATTTCCCTCCAGTCTCTGTTCCTGCCAGTTCATCCTGGGCCCTGGGGACACGTTAAATCTTCCTCAAACAACCTTTGCACGGCACTCTCACCCACCCGCCTCTGCTCAGACCCTCCCTTCCTTTGCCACTTGACAAAGAGTGTTCAAATTCCTCAGCTTGACTATCAAGACCTCTGTGGTCGCCTTTAGCCCTTTATTGCTCCCTACTTGCCTGCACAAACTTCTTCTTTTTTTTTCAATAGCCAAATCAGTCTATGCATTGCCTCCATACTGGTCATACCTACACCCACCCAGACACCATTTCCTCCACTCCCAAGCCTGGAATGTTCTTCCCATGACTTCAAGGTCTGGGAAAGACACTCTGAGAAGTGAGAGAAAGGCACCAAAATGGAGACTGGGGAATATCAAAAGCAGATTTTGCATTTCTAACTTGACTTGGCCATGATCCCAGGAATGGGGGAAGGATTCTCTCCCTCCTCCTCCTCCTAGAAAGGAGCATGGTGGTTAAGAGCATGGGCTCTGGCTCTGTTAATTCCTGGCTGGGCAAGTTACTTATCTGCTCTGTGCCTCAGTCTTACTCATCCGTAAAAGGGAGGTAGCAACCCTTTACCTTTTACCTAGTACCTTCTGGAATGGATGTGGTGATGTGCACGATGATTCCCCCTTCAAGACTGAGACACCTAATCCCCAGCTGCAGGAGTGATGGCCACTGACTGCTCACACGGAGTCCCTCCCAGGAACCGACCTCAACCAAAGGAAGCTGCACTGCTCAAGATTATGTCCCCTCCCTGGGGAAGTCTGCTTCCAGCACTGAGGCAATGGGGGGTGAGGGGGGCAGGTATGAAAGCCTGGCCTCCCCACCTTGACGAGACAATTCCAAAGGGGCATGCCAGCTTCTAACCTCCCCACAAAATCTCCTGAGGTCCCTGTTGTGACTGCATCAGAGGCCAACTTCTCTCTCTGCTCACCCCAGCTCCCTTTCCTTTCCCTCGCAGGTGTTGTTCCCAAAACTACCCCTCAAAAAACCGCCTGCATGCAAATCTCTGCTTCAGAGTCTGTTTCCCAGGAAACCTGACCTACAACAGGTGGTTGGTCTAGGAAAGCAGTCTCCAAACTGGGATTTGGGAGCAGAATTGCTTGCTAGCTGACTGGCTCTGAGGACCCCATTACTAATGGCAGGTGGCACACGGAGAGCCCTGGCACGTGGCTAGAGTGCAATTGCTCAAACATTCCCCTGCTGGTGACCTGGGATGGGACACAGGTGGACACTGGTGCCCCAGGGGGTGCAGCATATCAAGCATTTCGGAGGCTCTGGTAAGTACTATTTGTAAAGACTATAGAATGAGATGGCTGTTGCTGGAGGTGGCAGGGGATTGATTCACTGGAGAAAGACACTGAAAGGCCCAGAATGATTAATCACCAATATAAGGCAGAGTGTAAGAGCTTGAGGCCATCTTTGGCAGCATATAGAGAGACTCTCATCTCCTGCACTGGAGGGCAGAGAAAATGAAGGATCAGGCCTGGCACTTAATTATAGGAGGAACAGGACTCCAAAGAAGATTGAATTCTCAACTCCAGCAGATCTGCTATGCCAAGGTCGGGGGCCTGATTAGAAAGAATGGGACCCTGAGATTCTCATGAGGCTGCAGGCAAGACTGGTCAGGACTCTAGGCATCTCGAGGTTTAGCTGAAACTGGAGCATCTGTCCAAGCTCATTCTCATGACTTTTGCAGGCCTTAGGAGAGCCTTTCCCAAGCTCATCCCTGCAATTGCTGGTAGGTCTTTGTACCTCTCCCTGTGTCCTGTTTGTCCTCTCCACATAGCAGCTAGTGACAGGAGGGAAGGAGGGAGACAGAGAAAGAGAGTGAGAGAGCACCAGGGAGTCTTAGACAGAAGCCATAGCCTTTTTGTGCCCTAATCTTGGATGTGCCATCCCATCCCGTCTGCCATTTTCTATGCATTAGCAGCAAACCACTAGGCCCAGTCCACACTCAAGGTGAGAATACATGAGGGAGGGAGTGCCAGGAGGCAGGGGTCATTGGGGACCACCTTAGAGGCTGCCTACCACAACCTGGCAGACCTTTTCAGGTTCTGGAGATAGCGCGTCCCATGCCGGAAGACATTGTGGCAACCCATTTACTTACTGACAAAGAAGACTGTCAACTTCCAGTGGAGCCCAGAGCAAGAAAGGGCTCTTAAGCAGGTGCAGGCTGAGGTGCAAGTGACCCATCATAGGCACCTATGATGGGAAAAGACACTGTATGGAGTTTATGGCAAACCCTGAGAAGAGTCACAAAGCGGATCCCTAATATTCTGGATCAAGGCAATACCATCTAGAACAGAGGACTCTATATCCCATTCAAAAAACAGCAACCTGTGTTCTACTGAGCCCTGGTAGACACAGAGCACTTGATCATGGAACATTAAGTGACTGGGAAGCCAGAACTCTCCATCACAAGCTGGGTCTGTCAGACTCACCAAGTCACAAAGTCATTTGGGCTCAGAGCTCTCCATCATAGGATGGCGGTAGTATATCCAGGATCAAGCCTGGGCAGAGCATAAGGGCATAAGTAAGCTGCATGAGTAGGTGGCTCAGACTCCCATGTACCTCTCCCTCAGTTCACGCCAATGACCACATGCGGAATCATTTATGGCCAGCAGATGACAAAAGGAAAAGGTTGGGCGTGGGTCACAGATGAGTCAGCTCAGTATGTGGGTGCAAAGTGAAAATGGACCACGGCTGCATACAGTCCCACTCAGTGAGGGGTGGGGGAAGGTGGGGATTCTGAAGGATAACAGTGAAGGGAAACCCTTTAGATGGTGTACAAAGAAAAATGGCCTGAGATTAGACTACATAGTGATTCAAAGGCAGGTGTGATTGGCTTGATTCGTTGGTCAAGGGTCTGGAAGGAGAAAGATTGGAAGATTAGGGACAAAGTAATCTGGGAAAGAGGTAGATAGATGAACCTATGGGACTGTGCATGAAGTGTGAAAATCTTACTCCATGTTAACAGCCATCAAAAGTCATCCACTATGCAAAGGACACCAATCAATCAAGTAGGCTGAATTTTACAGGTTGTTGATGTCAGCTAGCCTCTACCACCAGCCACCCCAATACTGGCACAAACAGAGTAGCCACAATGGCAGGCATGGAAGCTGTGCATGAGCCCAACAGCATAAGCTCCCACTCAGCAAGACCGCTCTAGCTACTGCTGCTGCCAAATATCAATGTACCAGCAACAGAGACCAATACTGGGTGCCTCACACGGCCCCATCCTTCCAGAAGAGCAACCAGAACTTGATGGGAAATTGATGACGTTGTAACCCTTCCATTCTGATTGGGGTAGCAGACTAGAATGAACACATATTCCATGCATGAATTTGTCTGACTACAGACAGAATGTTGGATACACTGGAACAGAATCTCACATAATGTATGAGACCAAAGAGCCCACGAAAGAGATATGGCTATGGATATATGATCACAGGATCCACTGGTCCATGGCATACTGCACCACTCAGAAGCTGCTGGCCTCACAAGGCGATAGAATGGCCTTTTGAAAGTACAACTGAAGTCCAGCTTGGAAATAATGCCCTGTGAAAATGGAATACCATCCTCCAGGACATAATCTAGAGCCTACATCAATTATATGGTCCTGTGTCCCAGTTAGGTAGAGTACATAGGTCTGGGGACTGAGGGGTGGAAGTAGGAGTGGCTCTGCTTATCATTACTCCCAGTGACCTCAGCTCAAGGAGTCTAGAAGTCTTGGTCCCTAGAAGGTTCCTTCTATTAGGGATGCAGTAATCCAACTTGTGGCAAGAGACCAGTGGGCAAGGAAAAAGTTCATCTTCCTGGAAGGAGCAACTGACACTTACCATTGAGAGGAGGTGGGACTGCTGTAGAATGAGAGCAAAGAAGATATTTGACCCCAGATGATCACTGGGACACACTCTATGTCCCTTCAAACTCCGTGTCCACTGTCAGCAGTAAATGGACAAATGCAGCAACCACAGCCTGAGGCCAAGCAAGCTGCCTAAACCAGCAGATGTTAACTGAGAGTGAGGGGAATCTGGAATGCAGGGAGAGGAGGTAGCAAGGAATATTAAGCAGTAGCCTAGAGAGTCAGAGCAGTTGTTTGTCCTACTACCTTCCTCATCTATGTGTCCCCAGAAAGGGACTTCTGGAGAAGCTTCTGAGGAGGCAAACTTAGTATATTAAGCAAGTGGATCTGAGCATAAGGGGTGGACTGTAGTGGATCCTCTGGTGTACTGCACATAGGACCCTTCAGTGTTGGTTGCTAACAATTCACAGTTCAGTTCCTCTCCAGGCATTGCCCTCTGTCAAAGGAAGCTGTTTTGTTCAAATTTATGTCCTCTCCCTAGAGGCAGCCCACATCCAGTGACTTGCTAATGGGAGGTAAAATAATTCAGCCCCCTGGTTTGAATTGGGACAACTCTTCAGGGCCATCCTGACCCCAGTGCTACGCCCTCTCCCCGCCCCGCGCCAGAATCTGCTGAGACCTCTTTGTAACAGTTCTACCCGCTCTGTTTAGGGGTGTCCATCAGCCTTCACAGGTGTTCCTGAGAGTACTCCCACTTCCTGCATGCAAATCTTGGCTTCATATCTGTCTCCCATGGAACCTAACGCTTCTACCCAGAGTCATTATAAGAATTAAATGACTTAGTTTCTGGAAAGGGTTTGGAATAGGTCCCAACACAGAGTAAGCCCTGTATAAATGCTTATTGTTACTACTCTGTCCAATACTGTGGAGTGTCCTGCCCTCATTCCTTAAACCTCGGTTAGTTCTATTATTTCCCCCATTCAGAATCTTCCACTGTGGGATCCATGTACCACTGGTGATATTTGAAGTGATTTTAGGTATTTTAGGTAGTATACTGACAAACATCTTTTAATTATTGTGAATTAATTTTTATTTCACTTTTCATTTTGAAATAATTTTAGATTCATAGGAGGTTGCAAGGAAATGGACAGGAAAGTCCCATGCACCCTACTTGCAATCTTCACCAATGTTAACATCTTACATAACAATAGTACCATAGCAACACCAAGAAATTGGTTTTGGTATAATCCACAGAGCTTATTCAGATTTCACCAGTTTTATATGCACTCACATGTGTGTGTGTGTGTGTGTGTGTGTGTGTGTGCAGTTCTATGCAATTTTATCATTATGCAGTCTTGCATAACCACCACCACCATAACCAAGATACTCAACTGTACCATCACCTTAAGAATCCTTTGTTACCCCTTTATAGCTACAAACTTGCTCTTTTCCCCATTCCTAAACTCTTTTCTTCATTTCTAAAAATCTGTCTTTTCAAAAAAATGTTATATTGATGGAATCATACAGTATATAGCCCTTTGGGATTGGATTTTTTCACTCAGTATAATTTTTTTTCAGGTTCATTCAAGTTGTATGTATCAGTTCATTCCTTTTTACTACTGAGTAGTATTCCATGGCATGGATGTACCACAATTGGTTTGACCATTCACCTACTGAAGGACATTAGGGTAGTTTCCAGTTTTTTTGGCTATTACAAATAAAGCTGCTATGAATGTTCACATACAAATTCCTGCATGAAAATAAGTCTTCCTTTCACCTGCAATACATGCCATCAAGTATACTTGCTGGGTTATACAGTAAGTTCTCAGTTTTGAAAGGAACTGGAAAACTATCTTCCAGAGTGGCTCTACCATTTTACATTTGCACCAGCAATGTATGACTGGTCTAGTTTCTCCACATCCTCAAAAGCACTTGGTGTTATCACTATTTTACATTTTAGTTGAATTTACTTATATTTATATTAACATTTATTTATATTATTCTTATATTTATGGCAAATAATACTGGTTGTGCTTTTATAGCAGTGATATAAAATTTTACTTAAGAATAAAATTAGGCCTTAAGGGGCACTTGGGTGGCTCAGTCAGTTAAGCATCTGCCTTCAGCTCAGGTCATAATCCTAGTGTCCTGGGATTGAGCCCCGCATCAGGCTCCCTGCTCAACAGGGAAGCCTGCTTCTCCCTCTGCCTCTGTTCCCCCCTCAGCCCCCATTCGTGTTCTCTCTCTCAAATAAATAGATAAAATATTTAAAATAAAATAAAATTAGATCTTAAAAAAAGTAAGTTGTATCAACGGAGAATATTAAGTAACAGTTCCAATGTACGTGTTGATAGCAAAAATCATGAACTTGGTGCATAAATGTGTGAAGTTTAAGAAGCCCTACATCGAGGGCGCCTGGGTGGCTCAGTTGGTTAAGTGATTGCCTTTGGCTCAGGTCATGATCCTGGAGTCCCGGGGTCGAGTCCCGCATCGGGCTCCCTGCTCGGCGGGGAGTCTGCTTCTCCCTCTGACCTTCTTCCCTCTCATGCTCTCTATCTCTCATTCTCTCTCTCTCAAATAGATAAATAAAATCTTTAAAAAAATATGTATAAAAAAAAAGAAGCCCTACATCAATTTATCTGTATTATGGGTTAAATAGGTTTTTGTGGCCCAGCCATTTTGTTCCAAATATTCCAAATAATAGACCCACAGTAAAATCTTGGAACATACAACTATATGTTGGAATCCACTCCCACTAACTTGTATTGCTTCATTCCTTCAGAGTAGGTTCTATATTATCTACCCAGTGGCAAACTCCATAAAGACAAGGATTCTGTCTTATACCTCTTAGGACTTAGCACTTAACACATCAATAAGTGCTTCGTGATTACTTAAATGCATGGCAAGAATTCCTGGGAATATTGAAATTGCTTATTATGACAGACTGTTACACTGGCAGCCCCCAGTGAACCATGCCTCCTGGGAGTTAAGTCCTTCAGTAATACCTTCACTGTAATACCACACTGACTCTGTACTTATCCAGAGCCTTGGACATTAGCAAATGTGACACAAGCAGATGGTTATTAAGCACTTGTACACCAGGGCCTGCTTGTGCTCTTGGAATGTTCCCTCTTGGAATGCAGCTGCCATGTGGGAAGAAAGTCCAGGCTTTCCTGCTGGAGAGAGATCACACAGAGATGCACAAGGCCACATGCGGAGAACCAAGGTGCCCTGTCAAGTTCTCAACCGAATGTAGGCACATAGCTAACAACACATGGGGCAGAGCTACCCAGTCGGGCCACTGAATCGTGAGAAATATATCACTTCTGTTTGAAGCCATTAAGCTTCGGCATGGTTGGTTACATAGCAATAGATACACTTAACGCTGCCTAGGCTGGGGGAAAGAGATGCTTTTGCAATTGGATCAATGAATCCATGATGATAGGTTGTGGACAGTTGTAGAAAACTGGGAAGACACAGGCAGAAGAAAGACAGAAAGAAGACAGGAAAGAACACAGTCAGGATGGGCTTATTTATTTAAAGTTCAGGATGTTTGAATCAAGGAATCATAACATTTAACAGCCTAAATTTCCTCGTGATCACTTAGGCCAGGGAGGGCTAACAAGTGACCTAAATACCATCTCTCTTCTCTGCCAGACCCACGGCAAACATCACCAAGTGATCACAGAACTCTTTCCTGATGAACTTAGCATAGCTTCTGGATCTTTCTCAGCACACTCTCCAGACAGCCACGAACCAATTAACCAGACTTGGCACAGGATATAAAACCAATCTCCATCTCCAACCTCTACCATTATTTTACTAATAAATGATTCTAGGACCTAAGATATTTTTTTGCAGAGCTAGTCACAGAGCTGGAAAGTAGCTAGTGTCAGCAGAATTAAAGCTCTAGACTCCTGAAGAGCCTTGAAATTGGTCAAATGAGTTTAAGGCCAGGCTCTGCTACATTTTAGTTATGTGGTCTAGCTTAGACAAGTTCTTTAACCTCTTATTTCCTCATCTAAAAACAGGGATAATATTTTTTCTTTTTTTTTAAGTTTATTTATTTAAATAATCTCTATATCCAACATGGGGCTCGAACTCACAACCCTGAGATTAAGAGCTGCATGCTCTACCGACTGAGCCTGCCAGGTGCCCCAACAGGGATAATAATTTTATCTCACAAAGTTGCTGTGAGAATTAAATAAGTTAATATATTTTATGTAAGAACACTGACCGCCATGCCTGGCATGTAGTGGGCTCTCAGAATACACTGACGTCCCAACAAATAGCAAGGAGCCCCTGGAAGGGAGAATTTAGTGCTTTAAATCTGACCCATGAAAATGAGCAAAGGGAAAGCCAACATACTTTGTCCACAGGAGAGAAGACATGTGGTGGGTATTGGAACTGGTGTGGAAGGCCGAAAAGTGGAGAAGCAGCAGGGGGTGGGGGCGGCACTGAGAGGAATATCTCTGTTCTCTGTGTGTTGCTGGTGGCAGCAGTGAATCTTCCTTTAATCTACCAATGCCACTCTCCATTCTGTGATAATTGTCTCATAATTTTGTCATTTACCTAAAATATGCAAATCAGGACCTGAGAACATGACACTGAAGCCCTAGCCATCGCAAAATTTCTCAGCAAAGCAAAAGTTGTTCTCCAAGTTTAGGTCTCATTTCTCCTGTCTGGATGACTCCTTCAGCTCTAGTAAGACACCCTGAGCCTCCTCTCTCTCCACCCAAGTCTTTGGAGAATGCCCCAAAGTCACATTCCACTCACATCCTCCCCAACCTGACCTTTCACTTGCTTGAGGGCCTTGCCAGGTCCACAACCATACCAGGCTGTGAGGTCCCAGGTGAGAAGGCACTCACTTGGGGACCTGGGTGGCTCAGTCGGTTAAGCAGCCAATTCTTGATTTCAGCTCAGGTCATGATCTCAGGGTCCTGGGACCGAGCCCCATGTCAGGCTCTGTGCTCAGTGGAAGGTCTGCTTGAGGATTCTCTCTCTCCCTCTCCTTCTGTCCCTCTCCCCTAAAATAAATAAATAAATCCTTTTTAAAAAAAAAAGGTGGCATTCACTAATCCATTGACCAAGAAGAGCACCACAGTATACTCATCCACAGCTCATCTTGAAGAAGGAGGTCCCAGTCTTGCTGGAGGAGGCCAGCCTTCCCATAATTCCTCCCTACCCCAGGCAGGATTCTTTGGTTGCAAGCAACAGAAACAAACCTTGGCTAACTTAAGCAAGGGTATGTATTAGGAGGATGGGGCCAACTCAGAATCAAGAGATAGCCGAGAATGAGGCTGGTGGAGTTGGGACCAATGACAGCCATGACATCCTGGATTAGGAGCCCATCAACCATCTTGTTAGGACTCTGCTGCTGGCACAACCTTATGTTATCTTTCTGCCATTCTGGTGAAGATCCCAAGTCCTTGAATCTGACTGGTTTGGCTCGAGCAAAATACCCTTTCCTTTGCCACCTTGATTGACAGCCCAACTGAGACTGCAACCAATGGGAAATGAGTAATTGTCCAAAATTGAAACTGGGTTTGTTACCAGAAGAAGGAAGCAAAATAGTGGGCCAAAAATTGGATAATGGAGCCAAAAATTACCCGTGTCCAAAACACCCCCATTCTCTCTCCACTTACACAACTCACCTAGCCACCAAGATTCCAGGTGCTGTGTATGTACAAAAGTTGGCAGAACTATAAAACAAACCTGGTGATAAACCAGCTGAAGGAAACTCAGTTACAGGAGAAACTGGGTTTTGGGGGTCAGAAGACCCAAGTTCTAGGTCCAACACTGCTACCAGCTGTGACTTCTGTTTCTTCAGCAATGAGATAAGCAGTGATCTATCCAGCTGGTCATTGTAAGCGTTAAAATAGATAATGCACTTGAAGGCACTTTGAAGGCTGTTGAACATGCAAACTTGGGGGGCTGTTATTGGTCTGCCTGGGTTTGTATAATTTATTTCACAGATCACATCATATCAACTACTTAACCTGAGACTATGTTTGGCCAGGAGCAGTGCGCTTTGCCCTTAGCTGGCAGACAGGCTGCCTTAAAGTGAGATGAAGGAGAGACAGCCCTGCAGGTAATGCAGTGAGCAGTCTTATTTCAACCTATTTTGCAATGCAATGAACTTGAGGAAATATTAGGATGCAGTTCATAGAGAGTTCTTACTAACTCAGAAAAATCAACTCCAGTGAGAGCCAAGAAATAGAAAACCGCCAGGGTGTAGGAAATAGCCATTTGGAAGAATGCATCAGGTATTCAATATTCAATACAGAATTGAGTGGCAATGTATCATAGTCGTTGAGAACACGAGCTTTGAGTCATGAAGACCTGAGTTTGAACTCTAGCCGCATCCCTTACCTCATCTTTACAAGTATGACAATAATCCATTCAACGAACATTTAGTGAGGACTTATTAAATGCACTGAGAGGAATATCTCTGTTCTCTGTGTGTTGCTGGTGGCAGCAGTGAATCTGCTTATTTTAGGCACTGGTTATTTTAGGCACTGGTGATACAATGGTGAACAATATGGATTAAAAACCCCTGCCCTCATGGACTTTACATTCTATAAACAATAAGAACAAAGTAAAATATATGGTATATCAGATGGTGATAAATGCTATGGAGAAAATAAAGCTAGAAAGGAGGCCAGTGGGGTGACTGTGGAAGAGCCATTATAATCTGTTGAGTGATCAGGGAAAGCCTGGCTCTGATAATAACATTTGAACCAATAAATGAAGGAAGGGAAGGACTGGATTATGCGGATGTCTGAGGGAAGACTGTTCCAGGCAAAGGGGATAGCAAGTGCAAAGGCCCGGTCATAAGAGCACACCTAGAAAGTCCAAGGAAACACAAGGTGGCCAGGAAGGCCTTAGGAGGGCTTGTAGTTGGAGAGAAGACAGACATCAGAACAGAGTATTGGAGATGGGGCCAACACATAGGGCCTGATACTTTGGCTTTTACTCTCAGTGAGATGGGGAGCCACTGGAAGGTTCTGAGCAGGAGAGTAACAATCTAATTCAAATTTTTTAAATTTTTTTAATTTAAATTTTGTTAGCTAACATACCGTGCAATATTGGTTTCTGAAGTAGAATTCACTTATATACAATACCCAGTGCTCATCACAATCAGTGCCCTCCTTAATACCCATCACCCATTTAGTAGCCCATCCCTCACCCACATCCCTCCATCAACCCTTTTTGTTCGTTCTCTATCATTAAAAGTTACTTATGGCTTGGGCGCCTGGGTGGCTCAGTCGTTAAGCATCTACCTTCAGCTCAGGTCATGATCCCAGGGTCCTGGGATCGAGTCCCACATTGGGCTCCCTGCTCAGCGGGAAGCCTGCTTCTCCCTCTCCCACTCCCCCTGCTTGTGTTCCCTCTCTCGCTGTCTCTCTCTGTTGAAAAATAAATAAAATCTTTAAAAAAAAAAAACTTACTTATGGCTTGTTTCCCTCTCTCCTTTTTTTTCTTTTCCCCTTCCCATATGTTCGTCTGTTTTCTTTCTTAAATTCCACATGAGGGTGATCATATGGTATTTGTCTTTCTCTGACTAACTTATTTCACTTAGTGTAATTTACTCCATCCATGTCATTGCAGATGGCAAGATTTCATTCTTTTTGATGGTTGAATAATATTCCATTGTGTGTGTGTGTGTGTCTGTGTCTGTGTGTCTGTGTGTATCACATCTTCCTTATCCATTCATCAGTCAATGCACATGTGCTCTCTCCATAGTTCGGTTACTGTTGATAATGCTGCTATAAACACTGGGGTGCATGTACCCCTTCAAATCTATATTTTTGTATCCTTTGGGTAAATACCTAGTAGTGCAATTGCTGGATCCTAGGGTAGTTATATTTTTAACTTTTTGAGGAACCTCCAAATTGTTCTACAGAAGAGGAGTGATCACAACCAACACCACAGAAATACAAACAATCATAAAATAATACTATGAAAAATTATATACCAACAAACTGGGCAACCTGGAAGAAATGGACGAATTCCTAGAAACCTACACACTACCAAAGCTTAAATAGAAATAGAAAGAGGAAGAAATAGAAAATTTGAACAGACCCATAACCAGCAAAGAAATTGAACCAGTAATCAAAAATCTCCCAACAAACAAAAGTCCAGGGCTAGATAGGTTCCCAGGGGAATTCTACCAGACATTTAAAGAAGAGTTAATATTCTCCTCAAACTGTTCCAAAAAATAAAAATGGAAGGAAAACTTCCAAACTCACTCTACGAGGCCATCATTACCTGGATTCCAAAACCAGACAAAGACCCCACTAAAAAGGAGAATAATAGGCCAATATCCCTAATGAATATGGATGCAAAAATTCTCAAAATATTCTAGCAAATCGAATTCAACAGTACATTTAAAAGAATGATTCACCATGATGAAGTGGGATTTATTCCTGGGCTGTAGAGGTGGTTCAACATTTGCAAATCAATCAATGTGATACACCACATTAATAAAAGAGAGGATAAGAACCATATGATCCTGTCAATAGATACAGAAAAAGCATTAGACAAAATACAGCATCCTTTCTTGATAAAAATCCTCAACAAGGTAGGGAGAGATGGAACATACCTCAACATCATAAAGGCCATATATGAAAGACCCACAGCTAATATCATCCTCAATGGGGAAAAACTGAGAGCCTTTCCCCTATGATTAGGAACAAGACAAGGATGTCCACTCTCACTATTACTATTTAACATAGTACTGGAAGTGTTAGCCTCAGCAATCAGACAACTAAAAGAAATAAAAGGCATCCAAATTGGCAAGGAAGAAGTCAAACTTTCACTATTTGCAGATGACATATCACTCTATGTAGAAAACCTGAAAGACCACCAAAAAATTGCTAGAGCTCATACATGAATTCAGCAAAGTTTCAGGATATAAAATCAATGTGCAGAAATCTGTTGTATTTCTATACACCAATAATGAAGCAGCAGAAAAAGAAATCAAGGAATCGATCCCATTTGCAATTGCACCAAAAACAATGAGATATCCAGGAATAAACCTAACTAAAGAGGTAAAAGATCTGTACTCTAAAAACTACAGAATACTCATGAAAGAAATTGAAGAGAACACAAAGAAATGGAAAAGCATTCCATGCTCATGAATTAGAAGAACAAACACTGTTAAAATGTCTATGCTACCCAAAGCAATCTACACATTTAATGCAATCCCCTATCAAAATACCAACAGCACTTTTCACAGAACTAGAACAATCCCAAAGTTTGTATGGAACCACAAAAGACCCCAAATAGCCAAAGCAACTCTGAAAAATAAAAGCGAAACTGGAGGCATCACAATTCTGTATTTCAAGCTATATTACAAAGCTGTAGTCATCAAGACAGAATGGTCCTGGCACAAAAACAGACACATAGATCAATGGAACAGAATAGAGAACCCAAAAATGAACCCACAACTATATGGTCAGCTAATATTTGACAAAGCAGGAAAGAATATCCAATGGAAAAAAATAATTTAAAATTTAAAGGCTAATTTGCGCTGCTCTGTTGTGGGCAAAGGCAATACGGAGGAAGGGAAATACTCAACTCCAGCCCTCTCTAGCCATGCTGTCCTACTTAAGGCAGGGAGGGGTTGAGAAGCACTTGTGAAATTCATACTCCAGAGGTATAGGCTCGCCAAAAAACTAATCACAGAACTATAGAACACTTCCCTCCTCCCACAGCTACATACTACATTTCCTTTTACCTAGTACATTATGTCCAGCCACCAAGAAAAAATTACAAGGCATACTAAAAGTCAAAAAACACAGCTTGAAGAGATAGAACATGCCTCAGATAGAACATGAACCAAACTACAAAAGATGGTAGGGATGCTGGAATTATCAGATTAGAATTTAAAACAACCATGATTAATATGCTAAGGGCTCTAGTGGATGAAGTAGACAGCATGCAAGAACAGATGGGAAAATGCAAGCAGGGAGATGAAAGTTCTAAGAATGAATCAAAAAAGAAATGTTCTAGAGATTAAAAAAAAAAACAAACCACTAACAGAAATGAAGAATGCCCTCAATGGGCCCACCAGTAGACTGGACACAGTTAAGGAAAGAATCACTGAGCTTGAGAATATCTCCACAGAAAACTTCTGAGATTGAAAAATTAAAAAAATTTAAAAAATTAAAAAAGAGAGACTGGGGAAAAACAGGACAGAGTATCCAAGAACTGTGGGACAACTACCAAAAATATAACATACACATAATGGGAACAGCAAAAGGAGAAAAAAGAGAGGAAGGAACAAGAGAGCAAGAATAAATATTTGAAGCAATAATGGCTGAGAATTTCCTCAAATTAACGCAGAAATGAAACCACAGATCCAGGAAGCTCAGAAGACACCAAGCAGGATAAATTCCCCCCTAAAACAAAAATTAAAAAAAAAAAACCTATACCCAGGCATGTTATATTCAAAATGCAGAAAATCCAAGATAAAGAAAAAAATCTTAAAAGAAGCCAGAGGCGAAAAACACCTTACCTATAGAGAAGCAAAGGTAAGAAATACATCTACCTTCTCCTCAGAACCATGCAAGCAAGAAGAGAGTAGAATGAAATACTTAAATTGCTGAGAGAAAAAAAAAAAACAAAAACACCAACATAGAATTCAGTACACTGTGAATTGTCCTTCAAAAGTAAAGGAGTTTAGGGGCACCTGAGTGGCTCAGTAGGTTGAGCATCTGACTCCTGGTTTTGGCTCAGGTCATGATTTCATGGGTCATGGGATTGAGCCCCGTGTTGGGCTCTGCCCATCTTCAAAAAACCTACAGCTGATACCATACTTAATGGTAAGAAACTGGAAGATTTCCCAGTAAGATCAGGAACAAAGCAAGGATGTCCCCTCTTACCATTCCTTTTCAACGCCATACTGGAAGTCTTAACTAATAAAATAAGACAAGAAAAGGAAATAAAAGCATACTGATTGGGAAGGAAGAAATAACACTCTCTTTGTTCGCATATGACATGATTGCCTCTGTAGAGAATCTGAAGTATTCAACAGAAACAAAAACTCCCGGAACTTATAATCAATTACAGCAAGTTTACAGGATACAATCTTAATATACAAAATTAATCACTTTGAACAAGTAGAATTTGAAATTAAATTAAATTTGAAATAAAACAAAATACTATTTATTTTAGCACTTTTCAAAAATGAAATACTTAGGTGTAAATCTTAACAAAATGTACACAAGGGCGCCTGGGTGGCTCAGTTGGTTAAGCGACTGCCTTCGGCTCAGGTCATGATCCTGGAGTCCCGGGATCGAGTCCCACATCGGGCTCCCTGCTCGGCGGGGAGTCTGCTTCTCCCTCTGACCCTCTTCCCTCTCGTGCTCTCTGTCTTTCATTCTCTCTCTCAAATAAATAAATAAAATCTTTTAAAAAAATGTGCACAAGATTTCTATGAAGTACATATAGGAGGAACAGAACAGAGAGCCAAGAGGTAGACCTGCATGAATAGAGTCAACTGATCTTTGGCAAATGAGAAAAGGCAATACGATGGAAAAAAGATAGTCTTTTCAACAAATGGTGCTGGAACAACTCGACATCCACATGCCAAAAAATTGCATCTAGACACAGACCTTACACCCCTTGCAAAAAGTAACTCAAAATGGATCATAAAGTGGCTGAAGGCACATTTTAAAAAATAGAGCATAGACCTAAATATGAAACACAAAACTATAAAACACCCAGAAGATAACATAGGAGAAATTCTAGATAATCCTGGATTTGGAGATGACTTTTTAGGTACAACACCAAAGGCACAATCCATGAAATAAAGAGCTGACAAGCTGGACTTCATTAATATTAAAAATTTCTGTTCTGTGAAAGACACTGTGAAGAGAATGAGAAGAGAAGCCACAGTCTGGAAGAAAATATTTGCAAAACACATAGCTGATAAAGACTATTATCCAAAATATACAAAGAGCTTCCAAAACTCAACAATAAGAAAATGAACAGCCTGGTTAAAACTGGGCCAAAGATCTTTACGGACATCTCCCCAAAGAAGATATAGAGATGGCAACAAGACATGAAAAGATGCTCCACATCACATGCCGTTAGGGAAATTACAATAATGAAATACCACCGCACATCTATTAAAATAGCCAAAATCCAGAATACTGACAACACCAAACACTGCCAATGATGTGGAGCAGCAAGAACCCTCATTTATTACTGGTAGGGATGCAAAATGGTGCAGCTACTTTGGAAGACAGTTTGGTGGTTTCTTAAAAGCTAACTTACCATATGATCCAGCAATCACACTCCTTGCTATTTACCCAAAGGAATTAAAAACTTATGTCCATGCAAAAACCTGTTTAGAGCAGCTTTATTCATAATTACCAAAACTTGGAAGCAAACAAGATGTTCTTCAGTAGGTAAGTGGATAAACTGTGATACATCCAGACAATGGAATATTATTTAGCACCAAAAAAATTATCAAGCCCTGAAAAGACATGGAGGAACTTTATATCACTAAGTAAAAGAAGCCACTTTAAAAAGGCTATATGTACCGTATGATTCCAACTATATGAGATTCTGGAAAAGGCAAAACTGTGGAGATAATAAAATGATCAATGGTTGCCAGGATTTGGTGGGAGGAAGGATGAGTAGGCAGAGCAAAGAGGATTTTATTAGGGCTATAAAATTATTCTGTATGATACTCTAATGGGAAACATGGCATTATAGACTTGTCAAGATCCATGGAATGTACACTACCAAGAGTGAACCCTAATGTGAACTGTGGATTTGGGGTGACAATGATGTGTCAATGTAAGTTCATTAATTGTAAGGAATATACTACTCTGGGGAGGGATGTTGATCCATGGGGGAGGCTGTGGAGGCAGGGGCAGGAGGTATATGGAAACCCTCTCAACCCTCCATTCAACTTCGCTGTGAATCAAAAACTACTCTAAAAAAATATTTTTTTAAAACAGATTTTTAAAAATCCAGGGAAGAGTTCATGGTGGCTTGGGCAAAAGTGGTGGCATTGGAAGTGGGGAGATGTGGGCCGCCTACGCGAGACGCCGTAGGACGATAATGCCCTACAGTGCCAGGCACATACTAGATATTCAGCAAACACTGAAATCTTCTAAAATCGCAGAAGAGATGATGGTCTTCCCCAAGGTAATATCTTAATTAGGTAACTTGTGGAGGTGGGGTTCAGGACACACAAAAAACTGGAAAGTAGAGGATGGCTAAGTTCTAGTCAACTTTCCTCTTTTTTTTTTTAAGATTTTATTTATTTATTTGAGAGAGAGAGAGCATAAGTGGGGGGTTGCAGAAGGAGAAGCAGACTCTCCGATGAGCAAGGAGCCCGATGCGGGGCTCGATCCCAGGACCCGGAGACCATGACCTGAGCCAAAGTCAGATGCTTAACCAACTGAGCCACCCAGGTGCCCCAACTCTGCTCTTTTATAGGCAATATTTTTTGTGGCCAGCAGCTCCGTTCTGGAAAGAGGGGATAAATGAAGTAGGGACAGAGAAAAAGAATGATTCATCCCAGGACTGGTACATAGTAATAACTCCATGAGTAACACTTCTTAGTAATCATGATGGCAATACTAGCCAGACAGGAGGCATGTTATATTCTTCTTCTTTTTTTTTTAAGATTTTATTTATTCGAAAAAGAGCAAGAGCGAGAGAGATCACAGAGGGAGAGGAAGAAGCAGACTCGTCGCTAAGCGGAGAGCCCGATGTGGGGCTCGATCCCAAGACCCTGAGATCATGACCTGAGCTGAAGGCAGATGCTTAACAACTGAGCCACCCAGGCGCCCCAAGCATGTTACATTTTTCAAACACACATGCTAGGCCAGCATCTTCACTGTAGTCTCGTAGCCTGTAACATGAGGTTAAGAGGATATTTATGTTAAGGCATGAAGAAAAGCCAAAGGATTGGTTCTCTAAACATTGATTGTCAATTCCCAAAGAATACAATTCTACTTTAGTTAGAAATTTCCTATCATCTTCCGAGCCCATACTCAGGATTAGGCACACGTATTTCTCTAGGGCTGAAGTTAGCTCAGCAAGATAGGCATTAGTGTGTCTATTTTACAGATGGGAAAAAGTGAGGCTTTCACAAAGGGATCCCTCACTAAGGAGTTGCGAAGCTGGGTTCAAACCCAAGTCTGTGTGTCTCCAAAGCTCATACACCTACCTCACTTCTGTTTTGTTAACAATAGCCAGTCTTCACTGAGCGCGTACCCTGTGCCAGGCCCTGGCGTTTTACAGCTTTTAATATGAACTATGATCATCCCCATCTTATAGATGAGGAAATTAAAGCCTAGAGAAGTTAAGAAACTCACTGGTGACCCTCTCAGCTGGTCAGTTAGTTGGGACCCAGGCAGTGTGGTTCTAGGTTGCAAGCAAGGTCCATACTCACCTGTTAAAAAAAATTGTTTTTAACATAACAGTAATACATGTTCATGGTAACAATTTTAGAAAATACAACAAAGAATTTTCCCATTTGGAGATAACCGTGATTATCATTTTAGTGGACAACCTTTTCATCTTTTTCCTGCACACACATGCACACACATGCACACATACACACGTGTACACACATATTTTACAAAAATAGGATTATATTAAATGTGCTTTTGCCCCACCCTTCGCTCTCTAATATAATATGTTGTCAACACCTTTCTGCTTTTTTTTTAAAGATTTTATTTATTTATTTATTTGAGAGAGAGAGAGAACGAGCAGTGGGGAGGGGCAGAGGGAGAAAGAGAGAGAAGCAGACTCCTTGCTGAGCGGGAAGCCCAGCTCGGGACTTGATCCCAGGACCCGAAGATCATGACCTGAGCCAAAGGCAGATGCTTTACTGACTGAGCCACCCAGGTGCCCCAATACCTTTCTGCTTTAAGTGTCTTCTACAATGGTGCTGTGTTACTCTCTTGGGTCATGCACCTATCTGAGAATCCATAAGAATCCTCCCTTCCCCTAAAATGTGCCCACATACACATACACACACATGATTTGGCATATAATTCCAGAGACCCCCTGAACCATGACTGAGAGCCAGTTTTACATCATTTCTAATGTCTGAATAATAGTCCATCACGGAAGGATGCCCTGTAAGTTACTGAACCAACCTAAGTCGGTCCCCTATGGTTGGACATTTAGATTATTTCCAATTTTCCACTATTGTAAACAATGTTGCAACAACTACTCCTATGGATAAATCTTTGAGTATGGCCCTATCTATTTCCTTGGGATCAATTCCAAGAGCACGATCATTTTTAGGGCTTTTGATAGCATTTTCAAATCGCCCTTCAGGAAGGTTGTATCTATTTACGCTCCTGGCAGCAGAGCCGAAGAGGGCCCATTTCCCCACATCACTGCTCGCAGCCCGTCTTATAAAACGCTATATTTTGTACCTTTTTAACCCTGCCTTGCAACTTCTCTGTTTCTCTCTGCTCTCTTGGAGACAGTGATTTCTGACTCAAGGAGCTGGAAACAGCCGTCTTTGGGGAAGACTCCAGGTTGAGAATTGCTGTCATTCCCTGCTTCGATAAAGCCCCAAAGGCTGTGGTTTCCTGGATTTTGCAGAAGACACTCCTTTGCAAATCTCTTTGCCCTTGTCTTTGGGAGGAAAAGTGTCACTAGGCGAGAAGAAACAAACAGGCTACCCTTTTTTAAAAATCTTGGTTGATTTTTAAACATTTCTATTATGAAATGTTTGTCCCCAAAGGAACCAGGAGGGTTCCTTTTAGTAGATCTTAAAATTCATAGATAAGTAATTCTGTAGTGTAACTGCTCCTTCTCTCCCACTTTAGACAGCCAAATCTGTCCTGATGTATAAAATTTAGTGGGGGGAAAAAAACTCAAGTTTGGCTCGAGAACCCCACGAGGCTGGTTATAAGGAGAAATCTCTTGCATATAGTAGGCACTCAATAAATGTTTGTTGAACCACGCTGGAAGACTTGGACATGTACCCTGGAGTAATAGGAGATTTCATGTACGTGTTTAACTACTAAAGCTTTCATTAACTGTGGCAGTGTTAAATACAGTCGGTACTAATGAGGGGGAGTGGTGACCTGAATACACCAAAACAGAGGGAAATCCCAGATCAACTCTATTTAGTCTTGAAATACAGTCCATGATTTTTTTTCCCTGTAACAGATGTACCTTTCCAATTCTGTTTGGCTTAGGCGAATATTACAATGAGCTTATCCTCCCTGAGCCTACAGAGAGAGACTCTACGAGGCAGTCATCGGGCTAGATTTAACAGTCACCAAAGAAATCCCAATATGGACATATGAGGTGATCTAAAAGAATCATTATTAATTGCGTTAAGTGGGATATCAATATTAGTTTAGCTACGCAGGGATATGTTCTTTCTTTTCTAAAGTTGCACGCTGTCATTAACAAACAAACAAATTAAAGTTGCCACAGACCATCTGCAAAAGGCATAGTCAAGATTTGGCTCTGTTACAGCAATAACTACCGTTTCCTGGAAGTTGTTTGTGCAAACCAGTTTAGATATATTAACTCAAAATCCTTATAACAAAGCTCTGCGGGGCAGGTAATGTTTCCGCCCTGATTCTGCTTGGGGGAACTCTCCCCTCCCACATCGGGTACTATAATGAGGGAACCAACAACCGAAGAATCCTGCCCTCCTGCCCAGGGGATGGTGTGGTACCCAGGCCTCTCCTGCCCTCCTCAGCCTACATGGAGGAATCCTCAGACCCGCAAGGAAAAGCCCTGAGCACCACTCTGAAGAGTTCATCCATCAGCCCTTTCTGAGGTCAGAGGCTGGGGCTTTTCTGTCTATTCCGTGACCTTCCCCTGCTCAAGGCAGCCACAGATGGTTTCTATTGCATGCAACCGAAGAAGGCTGGACAGAGAAATGTTAGCTGACTCACCCAGACTGCCCAGCTAGTAAATGGCTAAGTGCGAATTGTGGACCCAAGGCTATCTGATGTCAGAGCCCCCATGCCACTCCTCAAAGGATGTGCATACAGGGTTTGGGTCAGGTGCCTTCCAAGTCCTGACTTTCACTTTCTCTGCCACCTGCTTCTTCCCTACAAAATTCTTACACACTTACTTCCATATCCATCTGCCCATGGGGCTGGAATAATATATCACTGGGCTGATGTAACTTAGCCCTCCACATTGGGCACCCGGTGTTCATTCAGTGAGTGCTCTAATCCGTACTCACACCACCTCTTTATAACTAAAGAGGAGGTCTGCTCCAGCCTCCTGCCTCAAAGAAATCCTGCCCTAACATCAGTAGAATTCAGTCACGCGACAGGAGTCACGTCTGCCACCACCATTATCAGAAGGCCACTGGCTACCGTCAGCCTTGGGGAGCACCACGGGCTAATCTAATATAGAACACAAGCATTCTAAAAAGACGAACTAGGGGAGAAAGCACCAGAGCCTCGGGGGAGCGGGAAGAACACAGGCTCTGCGGTCAGAGAGATGAGCTTCCCTGAGCCTTCGTTTCCTCATCTGTAAAATGGGGATAATAGTGCCAACCTCACAAGTTCCTGAGATGCTTGTATCAGATGGAAAAGTTAAACTGCCTCATACACTTTAGGAGCCAACCATGCCAGTGCTTTCCTTCCTAAGGAATTTAGGACAGTTGATTGCTTATTCCTATTTTTAAAGATCTCCAAGGAAGGAGAAACCATAGCATCCCTTGGTAGCTAGTGCCAGTGTTTCACAACCCACTTAGATGATGTGTGAATATAGCACAGAGTCCCACATCCAAGGAGCCTGGCAGAGGCTGGGAGGCATGCCAAGCAGCTTGCTGGACGGCTACCCAATCCTATCCCTTCCCCCGCCATTGCCTCCTAAATATATATATTAGCTTAGCCATCCTTCACGGGCCAACCTCCTTTTGGAAACCCTGTCTGATAATCTGGTTTGAAATGTTTTCGGTCTTGCAACCACTATATCACCTGTAGGCTGTAACATGCTCCAGGCATTTATCAAAAACAGGCTGGTACTATTTAATTCTGTAATTGGTTAATTCCATAAATATATATCAAATGCCCTTCTGCATTGCCGGACAGCATCCTAGGCACCGGGCATATAGCAATGAATAAAACAGACGAGGTCCCTGCCCTCATGAAAAGCACATTCGAGCAAGGAGTCAGGGGACAGAAAATAAGCATAGACAGTTGATCAAAAATGCAGTGCAGGAAATGAGAATAGGGAGGGGGTGGGTGACCATTACTTTGTAAGAGGAATGGCCAGGCCTGACTCTTGCCTACCTCATACCAGCTCCCTCTCATTCCCTGTGCCCCTGGCAGGCTTTCTTTCAGCTTCCCCAAGTCGCCACACTCCTTACAGCCCCAGGACCTTTGCACACTCCCCTCATCTGGAATACTCGTCCCTCCCTACCTCACCTGATTAACCCTCTCTTTTTGATGAGGTAACAGTTGAGCAGACACTGGAAGGAAAGTTGGAGACTACTTAAATGTGCTTGGTTTCTCGAGGAATATACACTCCTGAAGGGCAAGAGAAGGCAGTGGGGAGTACTGGTTAGAAATGCTAGTTCCTGAACTGGATCCTCAGGATCCCTGCCTTATCCTCAAATCCTCAAATCCCTGCCTTATCACACCCTAGTTGTATGACAAGTTCCTGGTTCCCCAAGTCTCAGTCTCCTGGAAAATGGAGAAAGAACAGCATTTATCTCATAGGAATATTGTAAAGATTAAATAAAGTCATGAATGTACAGCGATGGGCATCAAAGGCAGATCTACCCTGAAGCTAATGCAACTTTGGGAATTTACCCCACACACACACAATACACACACACACACACACACACGCACACACACACACACACACACACACTTGCATCAGCCTCTTACAATGCCCTCAGAGGGGCCCAGCAATGAGTTTACATGGTCACATGTTTTTGTAAAATATGTTAACAATAATCAGTGAAGACTACTGTCTCTTCCCACTTTGACTCCCTTCTGTCATACTTCTCACATCAGATGGCACTGGAAAGGACATGGCCCTTTTGCATTCATAATTCAGACAGTGAACTCAACCACTTTGCCCCAAGTGAAGAGGAGACTGGCCTTCCCGGAATGTGGTTAGTTCACCATCTCAGGATCCTTCCAGAGGGCAGAGGGCTGTGGGCAGGTGCGGGGGTCGCCCACCCACCACTGCCCCCACACCTGGAAGAGGAGGTTTTGGGGAGCTGGACAACAGACCTCCCATGGGGCTCCCAACTCCAAAGCCTCAGGCTGAAACCTCAGGACACGCTGGGGCCTTCTTGAGTCTATCAAGAGCCAGCCCCAGGGTCTGGCAGTTCTTATACTTAAGCTGAAATCTCTGGAAATCCATACCAGCATGGGAATGAGCTGTTTTCCCACTCTAAGGGCTCAAAACAGCTCATGACCGTCTTCCAAAGGAAAACCTTCTCCCTACTTGAAAGCAGTTATAAAATCATGTCTTGGCCTTTTATTTCCCAGCCAAATGATGCCAATTACTAATAGCAAAAGGAAAGAACGTGACTCATGGACGTTCCAATTCTGACGGCTGATTGCCGTAAATTCCCTGGTCCCTAGAGCTCACTCCGCCTCTCCTTTATGACCACTCTCCACAGTCATCGCCCAGAAAGTCACCCTTTCCTCTTGCTTTCCTCCAGGAAACTTCTAGAAAGATTTCTTGAGGCCCACCAATCCATTTGCAAGGTCACACTAAGTCCCTTGCTCACCTCCCAGCCAGACTCAGGGGAAGACTTGATTTTAGTACCCTCCTGTGTATTTGTGTATGTATAAGCACATTTATTTCTAGAACCTATTAAACAGAGAATCTTTGTACACCCTGGCCTGCCCCGGGTCCTACCCACCATCCTCTCCTGCTTTCCCTGGGGTCGTATCTCCCATTCATAAACTCAGCAGGTTCACCATCACTCAAAGTACACAACAGCAACTACAGTGTACGTTAGCCTGGCTATCTCCCTGAAGGGACATTGTGCTCATGACCCCCCTCCCGAGCCCCTGGCTCCCAAAAGGTCAAGACCTCAGCCTTCTCTCTGCCTTCCTGCCCACCCCCCAAAATCAGAGTAAGACCTCCAGACTCCCAGGAGCAACTGCCCTTTTACCGAAGGGAGGAGGGAGAAGAACTTTGGTTGACTTTTAAATCATTGTCATAATATATCGACTTTGTGGCCCAACGATGTTAGGATCCATATCACCCTAAAAGTGTGACTGTATCTTGGTGAGGATGGGGGACTACTTACAATAATGATTTCTCCCTAACTTTCTGGAACAGTCTCAATATCTGAGCATTTTTTTTAAATTGAGGTGGTTTGTTAAATGTGTAATTAAATGTGATTGGAATGTATAGCTTTTATATACTTAGAAAAAAAGGCATGGGGGGAATGTCCTTTCTTAGGCCATGTGCCCTGATTTGGGATTCAGAAAACCTGATCCCTGTAACAGGAGAACGCTGTATCCTCAGGTCCAATAGCTTTTGCTGATGGATTCAAGAGGCTGAGGCTGGGGTGGAGAGTGTGAAAACACTTTGAAAAGACCTTTCACTATCCAGATGCAAGCATTTATCATCATCATCATATCATCGTTATTAGCAATAATAAGTGGATCAGGGGGAGCTTTTCAATGCAAATCTAATCACACTGTGCCTTTCCTCCAAGGCCTCCCACTGCTGGATAGAAGCCAGAGCAAACCCCCAGCCTCCAGACCCTTCGTGGCATTCTTTATAGGAGGAATGGCAGGGAGGAATTCTTTATAGGAGGAATGGACTCCTGCCCACCTTGCACCAGCTCCCTCTCATTCCCTGGGGCACGTGCAGGCCTTCTCTCAGCTTGAATTTGCTACCTTCCTTCCAACCTCAGGACCTTTGCATACTCCTTTTGTCTGGAATACTTGTCCCTCCCTAGCTCACTTGTTTAACTCCCTCCTTTTGTCCTAATATCACACTTCCTCAAGGAAGCTTTCTCCACCTTTCCTGACTGGGTAAATCCTTCCCTTCTATATCCTCAGAGAATCATGTTCAGCCATCCAACTATTTATTAATTCATAGTTACTGAGTGTCTACTACGTGCCAGACAGTATTCTGCAGGTGAGAAATATAATGGTGAACAAAAGAAGTCCTCAGGGAGCTTCCACTCTAACAGAAGAAGAGGCAATAAGCAAATGAGCACATACATGTATACTAGAACATCAGGCAGTGGTTAAGTGCTATGAGGGAAAAAAGCTGGGTAAGGATTAGTGTGGTGGCAGGAGCACGGGTAATCATTTCAGATTAAGGGCAGCAGAGAAAGCCTTTCTGAGCAGATGATACTTAAACTGAGGCCTCAATGAAATGAGGAAGCAAACCATGAAGAGGTGTACGGAAAGACGACTTCAGACAAAAGAAATAGCAAGGATAAATGTCCTGGGGTGGGTATGAACTTAGTATAAGTCCGAAGAACAGAAGACCAATGTGCTGGGGCGCCTGGGTGGCTCAGTCGGTTAAGCGACTGCCTTCGGCTCAGGTCATGATCCTGGAGTCCCGGGATCGAGTCCCGCATCGGGCTCCCTACTCCGCGGGAAGCCTGCTTCTCCCTCTCCCACTCCCCCTGCTTGTGTTCCCTCTCTCGTTGTGTCTCTCTGTCAAATTAATAAATAAAATTAAAAAAAAAAAGACCAATGTGCCTAGAGTTGAGAGAGCAAACCTACATGAGGTTGGAGGACATGTAGACAAGTCTTTTGAGGAATTTTGCTGCAACCAGGAGTAGATAAATAGGGTTCCCACCAGGGGAGCTCATGAGCATTATGGAGGGTGTCTCTGTTTTAGTTTTTACTTTGTTTTAAGATGGGAAGCATGACAGCATAGTTGTGTGCCAAAAGGAATGTTCCAGTAGGGAGGGTGACAATGGTGATTCATGAGAGAGAGATCACTGCAGTCAGTCCTCCAGTAAGTGAGGAAGAAAGGGATCCAGGGCCCAGGTGGAGAGCTTGGCGCTACACAGGCCCAGGGACGATTTGTAATCTGCGACGGGAGAGGGCAGAGCACATACATATTGATGCTGGAGGGCTGGGGGCTGGTCAGTTTAGTGGTGGATAATGAGCATTCTGATGGCCTCTGTTTTCTCAGTGAATGGGAAGATGAAATTATCAGCTGAGAACCAGGCAGAAGGGCACTGGGGCTGGAGAAAAGAGGAGAAGGTACCAATAGGCATCTTGGAGAGTGGCAGACTGACTGGGGACTGTTGTGGGATCGCTGGGCATGGCTGAGGCAGTCCAGTTATTTGAGGACTTAAAGTAAAACAAGCCCTGTCTGTGCCATTGTGTTCTCCAGCCATGCTCCTGTGCCCAGATGCAGGTGCAAAGGAGGTGCTCCGTTGAGTTTAACCAGGGTTAAACAGTGAGCATGGGCGTTATGGAGCAATCACAATACCAGGCCATAGAGTCTAGGCTGGGTGAGTCGGAAAGGAAGGCCTAGGTGAGAGGTGGTGAAAGACAGGAAAATATGGGAGAGAGTCAGTGGACTGAAGACCTCAAAAGGGTCAGAGAATTGTTGGAATGGTAGTCCTAGGATCACTGAGTTGGGAGGATACCTGGTGATGGTCTGAATGGGATGGTTAGAATGGAAACTTCAGAGGTGCTGTAGTTACAGCAAGGTCTGTGTGTGATTATGGCTGAGGTGGAGAGGAGCAGGGGACCATGGTATTGAGGTGTCAAGAGACCAGAGGCAGGGTGACAGAGGGTCGTCTACATGGGTCTCACAGTTCCCATGGACGATGGCAGGAGTGGAGATACAGAGAAAGTCAGTGAGCCAGGTAGTCAAACTATCAATGAACACATGAGCAGGAGGTAAGTAAAGAGCATAGTGGTGGTCTGATGACAGGCACTCATGTTTTTCATGTTTATATGATTATTTTATTAATGTTGATTTTACTCACGACACTGTATGCACCATTAAGGGTAGGGACCATGTCTGCTTGTGTTCACCATATGACCTACAGGCCTCTAGCTCAATGCCTAGCAGATAATAGGTACTTAATAAAAACTTCTTGAACAAATGAATGAACAAATACTATTCTCCGGAATTGGAGAAAGAGAGAGGGTGAGAGGCATTGATCCAACAATTTGCTCCTTTCTTTTCCCATTAAAGTTCTCAGCATAGTGCTTATTTTCAGAAATTTCAGTCAATGGTCACTCTACTAACATTTATGAAATACTTGTTAAGTGCCAGGTGCTGTGCTGCATGTTTCAAAGAGGAGTAAGCCATGGTTGCAGCTATCAGAGATCTCTAAGGCTATCTGGATGAATTCAGGAATAAATAACTTTAATGTGATGTGAATAGAGCAATGATAGAGGTATGTGCAAAATGCTCTAAGGACACTGAATCTGACTTCCGGGGTGGGGGAGATGGAAAGGCTGTGGGTACAGATAATACCTGGAGAATGAAGATAGTCAGCTATCAAGACAAGCGGAAGGTAGGTGAAGGACCATCCTGTCCAAAGGTATCAAGGATAGGACAAGCTTAGCAAATTGAGAAGTCTGATGAAGACTAGCAATTAAGCTAAAATGTCATCTGTCCCTTATATTTATGGTCAGTTGGTTTGCAACCAGCATATTAAATAATACAATGGGGAAAGAATAGTCTTTTAAACAAATGGTACAGGGACAACTGGACATCCATGTGGAAATGAATGAAGTTAGACTCCCACCTCACACCACATACAAAAAGTAATTCCAAATGGATCAAAGACCTAAGTATAAGCATTAAAACTACAAAACTCTTAGAAGTAAACCTAGGTGCAAATCTTCATGATCTTGGATTAGGTAATGGTTTATTAGCTATGACACCAAAAGCAAAAAGGAAAAAATAGATAAACTGAACTTCATCAAATTTAAACTTCTGTGTTTTAAAGGAGACCATCGAAGTAAAAAGACAACCCACAGAATGGGAGAAAATATTTGCAAATTATTTATCTGATAAGGGACTAGTGTCCAGACTATACAAAGAACACTTACAACTCAACAACGAGAAGACAAATAACCCAATTTTAAAATGGGCAGAAGATCTTCTCCACAGAAGATACACAAATGGCCAATAAGTGCATGAAAATCGTCCCATCATTACTCATTGTGGAAATTCAAATCAAAACCATGAGATGCCACATTATAACCACTAAAAGGGCTCTAATGACAAAGGCAGACATTAACAAGTGTCGGGGGGATGTGGAGAAGTTGAAACCCTCATACATTGCTGGTAGGAATGTAAAATAGGGTAGCTGCTTTGGAAACAGTCCCTCAAAAGTTAAACATAGAGTTACAGTATGACCCAGCAACTGCACTCAAGAGAATTGAAAACATATGTCCACACAAAAACTTGTACATGAATGTTCACAGCATCATGAATCACATAGCCAAAAAGTGAAAACAACTCAAATGCCCATCAATTGATGAATGAATAAACAAAATGTGGTATATCCATACAATGGAATATTATTTGGCAATTAAAAGGAATGAAGTGCTGAAACATGGTACTACATGGGTGAACTTTGAAGCATTATGCTAAATAAAATAACCAGATGCAAAAGACCACATATTGTATGCTTTTATTTGTATGAAATGTCTGGGATAGGCAAATTAATAGAAATTGAAAGTATATTAGTGATTTACAGAGGCTGGGGAAAGGGGAAAATGGGGAGTGACTGCTAACTGGTACAGAGTTTCTTTTGGAATTGATAAAAATGTTCTGGAATTAGATAGTGGTGATGGTTGTACAACTTTGTGAATATACTAAAAACCACTGGGTTGTACAAATTAAAAGTTGAAATTTTATGGTATGCAAATTATAGCTCAATTTTTTTTTAATGTCATCCAGGGTCCCTGTGGCACGTAGCCCACGCTAAATTATGTGGATTAAATCCTGCAGGCAATGGAGAGTTTCTTAGTGCTGTG
>NW_027397083.1:4862311-5163981 GCF_003265705.2 Callorhinus ursinus | reverse complement strand
TATGTGGATTAAATCCTGCAGGCAATGGAGAGTTTCTTAGTGCTGTGTGTGTGTGTGTGTGTGCGTGCGCCCGTGCATGTGTATGTATACACTCTTCTTCCACTATAGTTGGAAAATCAGAAAGCTGAAATCAACAAAAATCCCCTAGGGTGCTATGACCTCAGGGCAATCAGTACGAATGGTTTGTTGTATTTCCTTACATTCTCGTTTGTGTTTGTACTGAGATTATGTTTTATGTACAATTTGATATGATGCTCTTTTTTTCAGTTACCATAAACTTATTCTAAGCATTATTTAAAAGTAAATTTTCTTACCTAATTATAACAGTTATTTATGGTAGAAACTTTGGAAAATATAGAAAATTATAAAGAAGAAAATTAAAGTCGTCCATAATCCCACCAGTTCGAAATAATCATTACAGACATTTTAGTATATTTTATTTTGTCTTTTTTCTATGAGTAAATGTCATTTTTAATAGCTGTATAATAGGCCATCCAGTATCATAGATTACTTTTATTGTAATACAGTTAGGCTATTTCCAATTTCTCTCCATATAAATAATGATGTCATAAATATCTTTGTTCATAAAGCTTTTCCATAGATGGGGTTATTTCCCTAGCTTCTCAGAAATGGAATTACTAGTCAAAGACTGAATATGCTTAAGCCTTTATGATGTATCCTTAAACTGCATTCTAAAATAGTTCAACAAATTGCATTTCTATTAGCAATAAATGAGAGTGCCGGTTTCACAGCATCCTCATCAGCATTGAGGCTTATACTTTTTAAAACTCTCCTTTTAAAAAAAATTTTTTTCATTCTACTAGAGGTTTCATAAGAAAGAGAGCAGCATGCTCAAGTTTGTATTTTAGATGATAGAGCAGCTGGGCTGAAGAGCGACAGGAGAGTGCTCGCGTGGGAGCCAATTAGGGAATCGCTACACTGGGTGCACTAGCAAAGGAAAGAAATGACACCGACAAGCAGTGAGGATGGGCTTCATGGCATTCCAGATTAGAAAGACATTTCTAAGAAAAGATGGGTTGGATTTGTGACCCGAAACTGGCAGGAAGCGAGAGGTGTTGAGTTTGACTACAAAATGTCTAGCTTCGGAGGTAGAGTGGAGGGTGATCACTATAGCCTGAGGCAGGGAAAAAGGGAAGGAGGAGCAGGTTTAGAAGGAAAAGAAAGCTTCCTGATTGCACTTCATTACTTTCGGTGCCTTCCAGAGTTCTGGGAGAGGACGTCAACGTATCCCTTAACGACATGAATCTGAAGCTTGGAAGAGAGGATGGCACCAGGGATAAAAGTTTGAGAACCATCCGTGTGTAAATAGCAATGAATGAGATCACTGTGGGCTGAGGAGTAAACACCGGGAGAAACCCAGCATCGTAAGGCAGAAAGAGGAATGAGTGAAGGAGAAAGAGTTGCTCAGGAAGCAGACGGGAACCAATAGACATGGGCAGCAAACACCAGGGGGAGGGAGAGGTTCAAGGAGGGAGAATGGTCAACAGTGTCCGATGCTTCGGACCCGACAAGAGTCCTGAGTCAGCAAGGAAGACCAAGGAGGGTCCCTGGAGAGTGGGCAGCCTGGGGGTGTCGGAAAGGTGTGAGAGAGGACAGTAGCCTCGTTGGGAAGCCATTCTCCTCAAGTTTTTGTCTCTCCTGTCATTGGGGCAGGAGTTGGTCAGTGATCCCACTCTTTCCTGCCCACCAGAGCGGATTTGTATTACAAATGGAAACTGAGGAAGAGGCTGGGAGGCCTGGCTCTCAATCCTGGCTCTGCTGTAATCCCGGACATCTGATTTAGGCTTCATCTTTGATCTCTTTACCCATAACACAAAGGGTCGGTGACTAAAGGGGTGCCTGAAGCTGACCTCGGGTCAGTGTTGGTCTGCACCCAAGGTTCCCCATGATTGAAATGAGAAAAATAAGGCCCACGTAGGGTGTTCTCATGAAGGAAGGTAACTTCAGGCAATGTAAAAGTCTATCCTTTATTCTGAGATTATGTCTTTCCTACTTTTTATAGGAAGCTGTCCTTTCTTTTGTGAAATGATGGTAGATGGTAGCTGGGTTTTTTTTCCCTCATGTTTCTCTCTCATGTTTTCGTTTAGCAAATAAGTTGGTTACTCTCTGTTGGCCCACCAAATCAGTTCGGGAATATTACTGATTTATGAATGGCAAAAGTGTAGGAATTAGTGACCTAGATATTTTTTTTATTTTTATTTTATTTTTTTCAAAGATTTTATTTATGTATTTATTTATTTGAGAGAGCGAGAATGAGAGAGAGAGCACATGAGAGGGGGGAGGGTCAGAGGGAGAAGCAGACTCCCCGCTGAGCAGGGAGCCTGATGCGGGACTCGATATAGAGAGAGAGAGCGCGCGTGCGTGCGGAGCTGAGGAGGGGCAGGGAGAGGGAGAGCGAGAATCTTTTTTTAAAAAAATATTTTATTTATTCGAGAGAGATAGCACGAGAGAGAAGAGGTCAGAGAGAGAAGCAGGCCCCCTGCCGAGCAGGGATTCCCGATGCGGGACTCGATCCCAGGACTCCAGATCATGGCCTGAGCCGAAGGCAGTCGCTTAACCAACTGAGCCACCCAGGCGCCCGAGAGTGAGAATCTTAAGCAGGCTCCATGCCCATCGAGGAACCCAACTCTGGCCTTGATCCCACAATTCTGAGATCATGATCTGAGCCAAAATTAAGGGTCGGACACGCTTAATTGACTGAGCCACCCAGGTGCCCCAGTGGCCTAGATATTTTTTAAGGCTCTCACCTCTAAAACCCTGAAATCCCAGCCCTCCGAAGATAGTCCTAGAAGGAAAATTTAACGGTGCAGTGTGGGGCGGAGCTAGCACCCCTGCTATGTAACCCCACCGCTCAGCTCCGCGGCTTTGAGTCCGGGCCTTTGCCCTGAGATGCTGCGTTTCCAGCCCCTCCTCATCCCGCGGTCTTCCGTGTGCTCTGCAGGCTGGCCACCCAGAGCCCCAGCCTCAGTCACTGCTGCTCCTCCCCGGTGGCCAGGCTCTCCTGCCCTTTGATCCCAGCTCGGTGCCAGACTCCTGCACACAGTAGATACTCAGTAAGTAATTGTTGAACGAGTTCCCATTTTATCCGTGAGGAAACTTTTTTTTTTTTTAAGTAGGCTCCACACCCAACATGGGGCTTGAACTCACAACCCCAAGATCAAGAGTCGCATGAGCGGTAACGACTGCAACTGAACCAGCCAGGCGCCCCTATCTGTGAGGAAACTAACTCATCCCCTTCCTTAATCTCCCCAAAGACAGGGATGTGTATCCCCAATGTCTAATAGCTGTCTTGGGGGTGCTCAGGGAATATTTGAGATGAGTTTTTTTTTTTCCATAATACCGCTTGGCTAACATGCAGCAGAAACTAAATCTGAACCCAAATCATTTAACTCCAGTCCACTGCTTTCCCTCCCCACCATCGCCATATAGTGGACATTCATCATCAGCAGGGGTGAGGTCTGCCGGCAGGATGACCTCTCCAGGCCTCCTCAGATCAAACTCAGAGAGCAGTGTAAGCCTGAGCCGGGTCTTAACCTCAGGAGGCAATTTTATTCTGTTCACACCGGCTGATGACGAAGGGGGCCATCCATGAGATGCAAAGCTTTTGAACGATTCCCCTTTATCTTTCTCAAAGTAATGACTGCTCTTAGTTTAAGAAGTTAAATTGTGCTAAATACACCTTTAATGAAAAACAGCTCCTCTCCACCCCAGAGGCCAGCACGATCACTCTTTTGCATGTTTTTTCCTGGTATTTACCTCTCTAAGTCTAAAGAACAAACTTAAGATGATAGGTCTCCATCTGTTGAGTTCCTCTTCAACTAGCGTCCAGTTGATGAACGAGGAGTTCGCTTTTCTAAAGCACTACGGTTCCCCTCTTCGGCTCAATGTAGTTATAACTCCTGCTTACGTTCACACTTAATGTTGACCTTATTCTGATTATATAATTGGTATTCACTTGAGCTAGTGTACCAAGATATGCTTCTCTTTTTGGACAAATTTTGTTTACTCCAAAATTAATAATTACCTTTTTTTTCCTTCTTTTTTTCATTTGCGTATTATTCTGGAGAGCTAGCAATAGTTTTTCTTAGGCCTTATAACACCCTTTTGATATTTCCTCAAACCAAGCAAGTCAGATCATCTCTACCCATTCCGTTTTTTTCTCGAAGTCCTCCCTAACTGGGTTTCTCCTTCCATCTGGACTGGTTGCTTCCATTGTCATCCTAGAATCCTAGAAGTTTCTTTTGCCATTCTCCTGATTTAGATCCTCTGTATCCTGCGAAGAGGATGTCACCATTCATTCATCCATTCATGATGAATGTAATTCATCATTAAATTTCATTTCATTCTCCTCGCCCCGCCTTCAGTGACTCCCTGAAATGCCTGGGTCTTTCTGGGATTCTGAAGGGCAAGCTTTTGGACCTCTTGTGGGCATTTCCCCCCACACAGCTTGACTATCTCCTCCTTTCATCCCTTCTCTTGTCCACTGATGTCCTTTTGCCCATTCTCCTTGTCCTTTTCATTCACATGGAACTTTTTTTTTTTTAAGATTTTATTTATTTATCTGACAGATAGAGAGGCAGCGAGAGAAGCAGGGAGAGGGAGAAGCAGGCTCCCTGCAGAGCAGAGAGCCCGATGCGGGGCTCGATCCCAGGACCCTGGGATCATGACCTGAGCCGAAGGCAGACGCTTAACGACTGAGCCACCCAGGTGCCCCCACATGGAACTTTAAGAGAACATGGCGGTAAACACGTATTCAACCCACTGTGTTTAACCAGAGCATAGGATACCCTGTGAAACAAATTCTAGCAAACAGACAAGGCTAAGAATTCTTTTTTTTAAGGAAAAGAAAACACTTGCAGAGTCTCCCCCCTGTAGTGAGAGCACTGAACTTGACAATCATGGAATTTTATGGGTGAAGTGACCTCAGACATTATGTACTCTCACCACCTCATTTTACAGATGTAGAAAACGAAACCCAGACAGCATAAGTAACTCACCCAAAGTCACGGAGCAGAGAAATGTAAGGAGTCCCTGTATTTTCCACTTGTAATCCTATGTCGTTCCCACTACCCTTCAGCCTTCCCAGAAAAGCCCCTCAGGCAATAGAAAGATTTTCCTCTTGATGGAGCTTCCAAAGCAAAGGCCTTTTTGCTCTCTGGGCCAGTCTGACCCTGATCAGTCCCATCTGGAGAAGAACCATGACAATGAACTAGACACTGTTTCTCAGCAAGACTGGGAGTGTTCGTGGCGTATTAAACAGAGATCATTTCTTAAAGGATAGAGTCAGAATAACAAATCCACCTTAAAATAAACCTCAAGTCAAATTACTAATTAACACCTAAGTGTATTTAAGCAGAAATAAGTTCAATCGTCTGATTAATTTTTCACCAGTTAAGTCCATTTTTGCATGTTGCATTTTATACTGCCTTGGCAAGGAACGGGATTGGATCCCTTCAGAACCATCTTCCACTTCCTGGTTTGCTAAGTAGTTCAATGTTATTGTCTGTCTCCAGAAAATATAAGTCACCCCAAAGTGGTCACATTGCAACTCCGTGAGGTTTATAAAGTAATTCTGGGGGAGGAGAGGGGGCTGCAAAGATGAAGATGACAAGATATGGTACAAAGGAGTGGAAAAGGTGCCCATTGAGAGGCGGCCTCTCACGTGGCCCCTAGGGATCCCTGCTTCTTGGCATTCACACTCTTGTGAAGTCCCCTGCCCTAGAGCGGGGCTGGCCCAGTGACTCGCTCCTAAGGAATAGGATTGATGGGATGTGACTACTGAGAGGGGGTTATGACTTCCAACTTGGTTGCTCCTCCTCCCCTGCTCCTCCCCCTCCCTCCCCCTTCCTCTTGCTTTCTCAGATCACTCAGTCTGGGTAAAGCTCTGTCATGAACACCCCCACAGAAAGGCCCACATGCCAAGGAGCTGAAGCCTCCTGCCGAAAGCCCCATGAGGGAGCTTAGAGATGGCACCTCCAGCCCTGGTCCAGCCTCCGGAGACTGAAGTCTCTGGCAACGGCCTGAGAGCAGCCTCCTGAGAGACCCTGAGCCAGACCACTGGGCTAAGCCACTTCCAGGTTCCTGACCTGGAGCACCTTTGTGCGATAATAAATATTTTCTGTTTTAAGCTGCTACGTTTGGGGATAATTTATTAGACAGCAACAGTGGAGGAGACCGAGGTTTGAGTTCTGATTTTTCTACTTCCGTGCCAAGGCATCTCGTATGTGTCTCCCTTCACCTCTCCTAAGGGTGCCTGTTTCCTCGTGTGTAAAATGGGGATAAAGACCATACCTACCCCACAGAGCTGCCGAGGGGTTCAAGGAAAAGAAATTTTAAATGATCATGAGACAGTAGGCATTTTTATCTACACCGCCTCATTTAATGTCCTTCAAATGGGAAAAAAAAAAAAACCACATGTGAAACACATCCGGTAAATTGGAAAAGTATACTAGTATCATGAAAGCCAATTCGTTTTATGATTTATTAAAACGTTTAACCAAACATCAAGCTTGGATCAACCTTAAATAAACCATATGCCTTTTAGAACTGATGGGTTTTAATTAGTTTTTTAATTAGTATGTGAGAAGTTTGTAAACCTGTTAGTTTTGCTATCCAAATTAGAAGAACAAGCTTTACGGGATCCTCTCAAGAGATGCTCTTCAGGGACCAGGGTTAAGGCCCACGGGCCCCTCGAATGAATACGGCCCAAGCATAGCTCTCTACCCCAACCCCTCAGGCCAAGCCTCATTAAGGACCCCACCCTCTTCCTGCTCTCCAACCTGGAAATCGAGTCATCTACCCAGAATCCTCCCCTTCCACTCCTCACCCCACATCCTGTCACCAAACCCCGCAATTCTAATTCAGAAACATTTCTTCCTTCCCACTCCTGTGTTGCTGTTTTAGTCTATATTCATCGCTTCCACATTTTTTAATCATTAATATTATTAATATATGTAATTCTAATAACATACATTAAATACATTATATATAACTATACTATCATCATAATAAATATTTAAAAAATCCTATTTATCGACAGTGCATTGTTTCACAGGTTCGACTCTGCCCTGGTGGTGAAACTTACAGGACCCCTGTCTTCACAGAGCTGACAGCCTGCTTCGTGCAGCTCCGTGAGAGCTAAGCTAGATGGAAGGTTGAGAATTGACTGCCTTGGTCTAAATCTTGGCTTTTCCACTTACTGTGTGCCTTTGGACAAGTTACTTAACCTTTCTGTGCTTCAGTTTTTTCACCTGGAAAACAAGGATAATAATAACACCTACCCCATAAAGATTAAGAATATTTTAAATGGGTGGAAAGATTAGGGATATTTTATATGCACAGTGCCTGCCAATCAAAAAATGTTACCTGTTATTATTCTGGGTCCCTATCACGTTTTCTCCAACACCTGTATCTCTCTAGGACACACCATCCTTTCCAGAGCAGTCTGACTTTTCTTCCTAAGGAGCCATCTGGCCATGTCCATCCCCTAGCAAATGTCAGTAACAGAGGCCCTAGCATGACCCACCTGTCCAGCTCACCTCTCGGGCCCTCACCTTCCACTTCTCCCCGCCCCATGCCCCATGCTCCATCTCACCGTTCCTAAAACAGGTCCCTCTGAGCCTATCTCTGTGTCCTGGCGCCAAGACAAATGAGGTACAGAGGAGAGACAGGCTTGCTCAAGGGGTGGCAAAGGACAGCACCCAAGATGGCGGCTGGGTGCTCCCACCTCTCTTTCAAGCTCTGTAAGGAAGAGACGGAAGAGGGCTGCGACTTAAGCCCTTCTTTGTGGCAGGGAATAGCACAGGCCTTAAAATAGCTGGGATGTTTGCTACCAAGAAAAAGCACATGAAAAGAAAACGAATTAGACCTTTTCCTACCTTCCCTGGGAGCACAGAACTGCCTCTGCTATCATCTGGGGGGAAAAGAGAAAAAGAAAAAAAAGAAAGAAAGAAAGAGCACGGACTTTAAAGTGAGACCCACGTCTAAATCCTGGCTCTACCTCTGGAAACAAACACGCACCCCCAGTTTCTTTGGCTGGGAAATAGGAATGATAATGGTTCCTTTGCAGAGTTGATGTGAGGATTCAATGAGAAAACTCATGTTTAAGTACCCAGCGCATCACGCGGGCTCTAAATTAAAGGCTACCTTCCCATTTTCTCTGTCCTGTTCTCTGCGCCAGGGAAGGTCTCCCTGCTCACCCCACCCTATCTGCCTGATGAACTCCTACTCAATCCTCAAGTCTCGGGCTCGTCACCCTCCCAGAGAAGTCTCTCCTGGTTTTCTCAGGCAGAGTTCACGGCTCCCGCCTCTGTCTACCCCCCAGACTGGGAATTCCTCCAGAGCATAAATCACTACTTAAACACCTTTGGATCCTCAGCCTGGCATCATTCAAAAGCAAATGTCTGTTGGGTAGTGTTCTATGATTTCCTTATGAAAATAAAGACTTCTTAGATGCTTTAAAATATTTTCATTACAGTACTCTTTGTAATAGAGAAAATTTGGGAGCAATATACATGTCTAATAATTAGAGGTTATGTAAATTATGGCTAATCCTCAAAATGTGGTATGCTGCCATTAAAATCATCTTGCAGAAATGTGCTGTTGACATTAAAAAAAATGTTCTCAATATATATTGTGAGGGAAAGAAGCAGGTTTCAAAACAGTACTATGTACAGAATGATCCCATTTTGTGACAAAAATATAAATGTTTATGTATGCATAAAAAAGGTCTGGAAGGACCCAGTGGTTGTCTCTGGGTGGGTGGAATTTGCATGTTTCTTTTCCTTCCTTATGCTTATATGTATTTTGTGATTTTTCTATAATGAGCATAAATTACTTTTGTAGTAAGAAAAAAATTTTTAACTACCAAAATTGTTTTTCTGATTGTAATGCATTTTCATTGTAGAAAATTTGGAAAGTCTGAAAACTATAAAAAAGAAAAGATAATTATGCACGTTCTTCTACCAAGAGAGTCTATTAACATTCTAGTATATTTCTTTCTAGTCTTCTTTTTATGCATGTATGAAGTTTTTAAACTACTTGAGATCAAACTGATCTATAGTTTAATGTCCTGCAATTTTTTATTACATTGTGAATATTTTCAAAAATTATTACAAATTCTAAATGCTAGATTCTCACAAAGGGCTAGAAAAATCAGCTATCCTGGGGGAGAGAAAAACTAAAAAGAGGGTTAACAACCTCCCAAGCACAGCATAAACATTTTAAAGACTTTCCTAGGCCCAAGAGAGGGCTTACATTGTTTAAAATACTTTAAAATATTCCGTAATAACAGTTTTAACTGCAAAATTTTTGAAGGAGCCTTTTATACTTTTGCTATTGAATTTGGCTAAACATACTCATTTAATTTACAACTGGTGAACAACTCAATTTATAATTGGCTATAATTTCTCAGTAATAACTATTGTACATATTTGGAAACTCATGCAAAGTGAGAAAAATCCAACCTACAAATTGTTTTCAAACATAAAGAAACCATAAATTTTAACAATTCATGATGTTAACATGCTGTGACATTTAATAGGTTTTTAATTAAACATTTCTTGATTTTACAGTTTCCTTTTCATGTTTTGGAGCCAATAGCTTTTTTTGGATTTCAAACTTTTCCGTAGGCCCTTGAAAAGTACCTAGGCCTTGGGTTCTGTGTCTACCCGGCCTCACTGAGGAAAATGCCGAGTCCCTTTGGCTACCAGGCAAGCACGGCGGACAGACGTTAGAAACTTTCAGAAAGGTTGGGAGCCACTACAAAGGCCAGCAATGGGAGAGGCAAATTTATTTACCGGAGTCGTTTTTTCTGTGCCAACCTCCAAACAGAAAGTAGGAAATTTTGGACAAGGGATTCCTGCACCAACAGATTTTTGCTTCTCAAGTACAGAAAGTAAACTGGGGAGAAAGGCGGGGGGGTGGGAGAAGGAGAGAGGCAAAAAGGAAGAAGGGAGGAAGAGAGAGGGCCACCATTCATTCATTAGTCGCTTATTACTACCTCTCACTGAGTTGAGTGATTTACATACCGTATTTCATTCAACACTCAAAACAATCCTATGAGATACGGACTACTGTCACTCTCGCTTCACAGATAAGGGTCCTGAGGCTCAGACTGGTTAGGGCATTGCCCCAAGGTCTCACAGCTAGAATGTTCTGGTTCACGACTGTCCAACCCAGAAGCCTGTGCATTAACCCCTACACCAAACGGCCTCTCCAAACACACCTGCCCTATCTGGCCCCTCCTAAAATTCCAGAAGAACAGACTTTAAAGCTGAAGAGCCCCAGGAGATCAGCTCACCCTTCCTGTCTCTGTCTTTGTCATAGCACGGCTCACAAGGAAAATCTTGTTCCCTGTTGGCATCCCGCTGAGCCAGGCGCTCCCATGGCCCAGGGGCACTGAGCCTGGCCCAGAAAATGTGCTCAGGAGATGTTGGCTGAATTAACAAATCAAATAAATCTCTCATTTTGCTGAGGAGGAAGACCAGAAAGGAAATTGGGGGGACCACACAATGCAGGTAACCTGCCCCTGGTCACCCAGCAAGGTAGTGATGACCAACTCGGGATTAGAGTGCCAGCCCGGGCTTCTTGCACTATGTAACCTAAATTTATACAGAGCTTTCCTCTTTCTTTCATGTCACTTCATTCTCACAACAACCATGTGATTATTATCATATGTCATCAAATCTAAGACCATCCATAGGACAAACCACTCTTTCATGTCATAGGGAACAGAAACAACAACACTGTCAAGGATCCTTGAGAGACACCCATCAACTGTAAGGTGTATGCCTGCCACGTGAAAGATGTGTGTGATGTTATCCATATCTTATAGACCTGGAAAGAGGCTCAGAGGAATGGAGTGGCAAGTCTCGATCACAGAGCTATTAAGGGGCAGACCTGTGTGACTCAAACCAGTCCTGGGCTCTCTCTACAATTATACCTCAAGGCATTATGATTTGATGGCTGGGTTTTTTTTGGGGGGGGGCTGCTATTTAAATAAGCATCATCATTTAGCTTGGTGACACAGCTCCTTCCCTACTGGATTATAAGCATGATGTCTGAGAGGCATTGTCCCAGCACCTACCACTGTGGCTAGCACAGAGAAAGCCCTCAAAAATTATCTAAGAGATGGAGAGGGGTCACACTGTGAGGCACATCAGAAGTGCAGAAAATGGGGGGCGCTTTGGTGGCTCCGTTGGTTAAGCACGGGACTCTTGATTTCGGCTCAGGTCAGGATCTCAGGGTCCTGATATCGAGCCCCTGTGTTGGGCTCCACACTCAGCGGGGTGTCTGCTTGAGATTCTCTCTCTCCCTCTCCCTCTGCCCTCTCCCCGATCACCTGTGTGCACACACTCTCTCTCTAAAATAAATAAATCTTAAAAAAAGAAGAAGAAGAAGAAGAAGAAATGCAGAAAACATGGGCCTGAGTTAGAAGCCCCCCACCTTGGGCCAGTCCTGTGCTGCTGATAGCAGATGAGGGGAAAGGCAAGTGCAGAATGGGGGGTGGGGATGGGGGGTGGGGCAGGACGCCTATACTTGGAATGGGTCCTGAGGCAGACAGCCCTGGTCAGAATTCCGGCTTTGCCAGCTACTAGCTGCGGGGCCCTGGGTGAGTTACTTAATCTCCCTGAGTCTCTGTTTCCTCTTGGCAACATGGGAATAATAATGCAGTTCTGCATCTCTCATGAGATGGTGTGAGAATTCAATGAGAAAACAAAAGTAAAAAGCTTAGCACAGTGTCTGGCACATGGCAAACAATCCATCACAGCTAGAGCCAGGTAAAGGAAGAAATGTCTGTCTTACGCCATTTTGAACAGAATTGAACTGGCTGGGCGGTGGGGGATTTCATAATTGGGAACCCTCGGCCTCAGACTGGCCATATAGACAGACGGTCCTGCAGTGGAAGACCTCCCACCAGCTTTTTCAAGATCAAACACACAAAATAAGACATGAGAGTCCTGTCTTATTCACCTTGTCTAAATCACCATGTCTAAATCACCTTAGCATAGACACTGAGCAAATTAACAGAACCCTAAGCACTTACCTTGGTCAACCAAAAAGCAGAAATGTTTAAACCCAAGGTAGAAGAGATGATTTTCTAGGAAAATAGAAAATATGGCTGCTAATTCCAGAAGAGTTTTTAAAAATACACTCTAAAAAAACGAAACCTATTAAATACTGCAGAATAAATTGAGAATGTTTTTAAAGAGCTATACCCCAAAAAAGTGTCAGGTCCAGATGGTTTCATGGGTGAATTCTACCTGCTATTTAAATTGTTCCAGAGCAAAGAGAAAGCAGGAAAACTTCCAAATTCTTTTTATGAAGCAACAGAACCGTGTATAAAACCTGACAAAAAGAACACAATAAAAGAAAAGACTAAGAAAGAGATGCTGGAAGCTGCCTCTCTGCAAAGTCTGTAAACACTGGAAGCATTTCCCTTAGAGTCAGGAGCAAAATAAAGATCTCCACTAACCAGCATTATTTAACATTGTTCTAGAAGTGCTGGCCTATACAATTGTACAACAGAAAAAAAAAAAACAAACTAGAAGTATGAAAACAGGAAAGAAGAAAGCAAAATTATCATGATTTTTTAGATGATGTGACCGGAAGCCTAGAAAATGCAGGATAACTCACTCAGGAATTATCAGTAAAATCATTCAGTATCAATACAATAAGATGACCGATTATACGACTGATAAACAAAAATGGGTAGCTTCCTTATATGCAATCATCAACCAGTTAGAAAATATTTTAAAAAGATTCCACTCAGAGGGGCCACAACAAAAACACAACTAATACAAATGTGCTAAATCTATAAGAATGATTAAGAACGCTACTAGGCTTAATAGTCTGAATAAATGTAAACACATACCCATTTTTGAATAGGAAGATGTGCTATTGTAAAGAGGTCAGTTCTCACAAATCATTATATTTACAGTGATTCCAATTTTTAAAACATACAAAAAGAATTGCTTTTGGAACAAGATGGACTGATTCTAAAGTTCATGTGGAAAAATAAGCATGCAAGAATAGCCTGACCAGCGTGGGGAGTGTGTGGGGGAGGGCCGTGAGGATAGACTCTCTACCAGACATTAAAACATAATGTAGTGTCTTAGCTAGAACACGGAAACCACAGACAAAAGGAAAAAACAGATAAATTTAGACTTCATCAAAATGAAAAACATAAGGAAGAAAAAAACAAAATTAAAAACATGTGTGCTTCATAGGACACCATTAAAGAAGTGAAAACACAACCCAGAGAATGGGAGAAAATATTTGCAAATCATATATCTGATGAGGGACTAGTGTCCAGAATATATAAAGAGCTCTTACTGCTCAATAAAAAGGGATAAATAATCTAATTTTAAATGGGCAAAGTATTTCAATAGACATTTATCCAAACAAGATATGCAAATGGTTAATAAGCACAGGAAAAGATGCCCTACGTCATTGGTCATTACGGCAGTGAAAATCAAAACCACAATTGGATACCAGTTCACACTACAAGGACGGCTATAATCAAAAAGGTAAACATTGGGGCGCCTGGGTGGCTCAGTTGGTTGGGCGACTGCCTTTGGCTCAGGTCATGATCCCAGCGTCCTGGGATCGAGCCCCGCATCGGGCTCCCTGCTTGGTGGGAAGCCTGCTTCTCCCTCTCCCACTCCCCCTGCTTGTGTTCCCTCTCTCACTGTCTCTCTCTCTCTCTCTCTCTCTCTCTCTGTCAATTAAATAAATAAAATCTTTTAAAAAAAAGGTAAACATTAACAAGTGTTGGAGGATGGGCAGAAATTGGAATCCACATACACTGCTGTTAGGAAAGAATGTAAAATTCTGCAGCCACCTTGGAAAACAGTCTGGCAGTTCTTCAAAAAGTTAAACATAGAGTAATCATATGACCTAGCAATTCTACTCCTGGATAGATAGATAGATAATAGATAGACAGACACAAGAGAATTGAAAACATATGTCTACACAAAAACCTGTACACAAATGTTTATAGCAGCATTATTGGCTATTCATAATAGCCAAACAATGGAAACAATCCAAATGTACATCAGTAAATGAATGGATAAATAAAATGTAGTAGAAATATAGAGTGGAATATTACACAGCAATAAAAAGGAATGAGGTACTGACCCATGCTACCACGTGGATGAACCCTGAGACTATTACGGCAAATGAAAGAAGTCAGCCATAAAATGTCACATACTGTATAATTCTATTTATATGAAATGTCTAAAATAGGCAAATCCATAGAAACAAAAAGTAGATCCGTGATTGCCAGGAGCTGGGGGCCGGGGAGAGGGGAGAAGGACTGCTAACAGGTACAGGTCTTCTTTGTGGGGTGATGAAAATGTGGTAGAATTAGATAGCAGTGATGATTACACAACTCTGTGAAGTTAGCAAAAACCTGAATTGTATTCTTAAAAGGGTGAATTCTATAGTATGTGAATTATATCTCAATAAAGTGTTATTTAAAAAAACCACGATGTAAAACTTTGGTAAGCAAAACAGTTACCTCCAAAGACCAGAATAAAATACAATTATCTGCCAGACTTTAGTATATAATCAAGGTGGCATTTCCAAAAAGGGGAAAGATAGATTATCTGGAAAGTGATCCTGGACCAACATTCCCTGATGGGGATGGTGCATATGTGTCCTTATACTTTTGTCCAAACCCGTAGAATGTACAATGGGGGGAAGGCAGCGCTTAGAACCCCACCTTGCTCCTTTCACCTACATATATCCAGATGTATCAAAGACTTAAATGTCAAAAGGAAAGCCATAAAAACACAAGAAGTAAACAGGGAATTTTTTTGTTAAATCTTAGAGTGGAAAATGCAAGACACAAACACAAAGTCCCCCCAAGAAAGAAAAGATATAAATTTGACTTATAAAAGTTCTAAATTTCTACATGAAAAAAAACAACCAAAAGACAAATAGTGAACTGGACAAAATATCTGTAAAAACATAACACATTTCCAATTTTCCTTTTTACATAAAAAGTGTGTTTCTATCACTAAGGAAAAACAACCCAATAGAAAAACAAACGTGAACAGACCATTTCCAGAAATAAAAATGTAAATATGAAAAGATGTCAAACTTCACCCTTGATTAAAGGAATGTACATTGAAACAACTAGATACCATTTTTTCATCTATCAGATTAGCCAAGGTGAAAAAGTTTTCTAAAATACTGTATGTTCAAAGATGTGTAAAAAGTGGTACAACTGAAAACTTATATCCACATAAAAATCTGCACACCTGGGTGGCTCAGTCGGTTAAATGTCTGACTTTGGCTCAGTCATGATTTCGGAGTCCTGGGATCGAACCCCACACTAGACTCCCGGCTTGGCCGGGAGTCTGTTTGCCCTTCTACCCTTCCCCCACTTGTGCTCTCTTTCACTCTCAAATAAATAAAATCTTTAAAAAAAAAAAAAAAAACCTGCACAAGGATGTTTACAGTTGACCATTGAACAACACAAGTTTGAGCTGTGTGGGTCCATTTATATGCAGATTTTTTGGATAAATATAGTAAAAGTACTACAAATGCATTTTCTCTTCCATATGATTTTCTTTTTTGTTGTTTTTATTTTTAAGTCATCTCCACACTCAACGTGGGGCTCGAACTCACAACCTCAAGATCAAGAGCCCACATGCTCCACCGACTGAGTCAGCCAGGAGCCCCATAAGATTTTCTTAATAACATTTTCTTTTCTCTAGCTTACTTTACCGTAAAAATATACATATCATACATATAGCGTACAAAATATGTGCTAATCGACTGTTTATGTTATTGGTAAGGGCAATAGTAGGCTATTAGTAGTTAAGTTTTGGGGGGAGTCAAAAGTTACACTCCGATTTTCAACAGTGCAGAGGTCGGCTCACCTAGCCCCCATGTTGTTCAAGGGTCAACTGTATAGCAGCTTCATTCGTAATTGCCAAATCTTAGAAGCAACCAAGATGTCCTTCAATAGATGAATGGACAAACAACCTGTATGGTACGTCCGTACAATGGAATATTACTTAGCGATAAAAAGAAATGAGCCATCAAGCCACAAAAAGACATGAAGGAACCTTAAGTGCATATTGCTAGGTGAGAGAAGTCCACCCGAAAAGGATGTGTACTATATGATTCCAACTATATGACATTCTGGAAAAGGCAAAACCATGGAGACAGTAAAAATATCAGTGTTTGCTAGGGGCTTGGGGAAAAAGAGAAGGAGGGAAGAATAGGCAGAACATAGAGGATTTTTAGGGCAGTGAAACTACTCTGTATGATACTATAATGGTGCATATGTGTCCTTATACTTTTGTCCAAACCCGTAGAATGTACAACACCAAGAGTGATCCCTAATGTAAAGTATGGACTTTGTGTGATAATAGTGTATTGGCAGTGGTTCATCAGTAGTAACAAACATGCCACATTAATACAGCATGTAAATAAGAGGGGAAACTATGGAGGGGGGAGGGAAGGATGTGGGAACTCTATCCTCTCTGATCAATTTCTCTGTAAACCTAAAACTGCTCTTAAAAAAGTAAAAGCTACTAATTTTTCTTTAAACTTGCAAGAATACAGTGGTGGTAGGTGTGTAAATTGGTACAAGTCCTTTGGAACGAAATTTGACAATACCTTCCCCCAATTTTAAAACACATGTCCTTTTACACAGTCCACTTACCAGACTGAATCTCATACAGAGAGTCACAGGTAGGAAATGGCATTTACACAAGACAGTCATCAGTTCTGTCTGCAATAGCAAAAGACAGGAAATAACCTTGTGGCAGGCAGAATAATGCTCCCCCAAAATGTCCCCCATCCCCATCCCCAGAACCTGTGAATATACATGGCAAAAGGGAATTAAAGTTGCAGATGGAATTAAGATGGCTACACAGCTGACCCTAGAATAGGGAGAGTCTCCTGGTTGGCTCAATGTAATCACAAGGGTCCTCAGAAGAAGAAGGGCAGAAAAGGACACTGAGAATAGGGTGATTCGAGAAACACTGGACCTACGGTTGCTGGCTTTGAATATGGAGGAAGGGGACACAAGCCAAGGAATGCAGATGGTTCTAGAAGCTAGAAAAAGCAAGGAAACCGATTCTCCCCTCCCGTTGCCTCCAGAGGGAAGGCAATCTTGCCAACATCCTGCTCTTAGCCCAGCAAGACCCATTTCGGGCTTCTGATCTACAGAACTGTAAGATAATAGAGTTCTGTCATTTTAAGCCACTGAACCTGTGGTAATTTGTGACAGCAGCATTAGGAAACTCCACAGACCTAAACGTCTATCTGCAGAGAACTGGCTGAGCAAATGCAGTGCAACACTGTGCAGCCTTCAAAGTCACGGGCCTCTATACATACTCTCATTTCAAGGAACACTGTGTAGTGAGAAAAAAACCCACAGAGTACGAGAAGAGTGTAGATCACATGTTATCTGTGTCAAAACCTGTGCACAGTTTAAAATCCACATACATCCTCATATGTGCATTGGCGAACCCTGGAAAGATACACCAGAACCTGGCACTGTTATTTAATACTTATTGCCACCAGGAGAGGAGAAAGTGTTACAAGAAGTTCCAACAGCAGAGATGCTCATTTCTCATTGTATCCTCTCTCAGGCTTCTTGGGTTTTGGTGTGGGTTGCTGTTGTTGCTGTTGTTGTTTTAATCATGTACAAGTATTACCTTAAGAATAGAAAGAAAAAAACTGTGAAAAGGGAGTGAGCTCTGCTCAGACTTAAATGAGTTGTTAGGGTTTTCATCTTCTCAATGAGTACTGGCTTCCCCCTTTCCACAGTTCTGTGTATTGTGTACTGTCGCATGTCTTTTCTCTTGTGATCTTGCTTAACAACCCCGACAGGTTATCATTATCCCCGGTCCACAGGCGCGGCGATGAGGCTCAGAGAGGCTCACTGACCAAACTGCACAGCTGATGAGTTTTGCAGTTGGATTTTAGAGCCTGGTCTTCTGGTTCCAGTCTCCTCCAGCCACTGCAGGTTTGGTGCTGCTAGTTCCAACAGCCACTGTAGGGGCAGGCCTAACCTTCAGAGGCTACTACCCAGGGCTGTCAGATGGGGATCTCAGCCCTCCCTGGGCCTCGGAGTTGAAGAGAAGGTCAGGCTCCAGAGGGGGCCCTGCCTACCCTGCCTTCTGGAGGCAGCCCACCTTCTCGGGTTACATCCCGCAGCAAAGTTCCTTCTGGGCCTTTGGGGAGAGGCGGCGGCTAGCCATCCCTGTGCCTCTAATTGTTCTCTCTGGTGAGCTCATGATGCAGTGGGCCGGGCGCAGACACCTGCTTTCCTCAGGCAGGGATGAAACCCTAGAGAGGATGGGCCTCTGTGGAGTATGACATCTTGATCAAATAAAGGCTGCCCTGAGATTTCTCATGCCTTCGAGCTCAGGGCCCCAGATGTAGGGGGTTTCCCCTGTCTGACTGCAACGCACAACGTCAGGCGCACAAATCCACCTTCCTGGGCCTCACTTACTGGTAAGACAGAGATCCTATTCTTCTGTTGCATGGACAGGTGTGGCTGGGAGCACTGTTTAAATATAGCCGAAATTTCGGCTTTCATGGGATCTCAAGGCATTTAAAAAAAAAATGAGTAATTAATGAAGTTCCGCCTCCCAGAAAAAGCAAGGATTATCGTCTTCATTTTATAAATAGATCAAAGGTCACACAATCAATGGCAGATGTAGGAAACAGATGTAAGAATTCTGCTTTTGTCCCTGGCTACAGCCACTCAATCCCACCCCTGGTATCACTGACAGACCTCCTTTCTGCTCTCTGACTTCTGGCCAAAGACGTGGAATTGGCCTTTATATGTTTCCACTTAAAGGTATGAATTCTATGTATGGTTCATATGCCTTTGATATGTCTGGAATGTATAAAAGAGAAGGAGAAGAATGATATTTGATGCTTTTCAGAGATCATGTTGGGACTGAGCCTTATATAATGGGTCAAATGCCAATAAAGGAAAAAAAAAAACCCGCTCACCAGATCTTCAGGAAGTTCACTTTTATTCTCTCTCTGAAAGAATTTGGTCTGTTAAAATGAAACAGAGTGTATCTTTAGTCACCCAAATGATTCTTGTGGGAACGATGGAAGTTACCACTTATTGAGCACCAAGTGTGTACTAAGCACTGCTCTTCTTACTGGCATACGGTATACCTTGTGATTTTCACAAACACCCAAGGAGGTTTTTATTACTCGTTCATTTTATAGATAATATATAACTGGGCTTAGAGATAAAAAAGATAGGTTGAGGAGAAAGGAAAGTGAAGGCTCAAATAAAATTAATTAAGCAAAAATGATTGGATATATCCTCTGTGCCAGAGGTGTCGTGTTGTGATAGAGACAAAGATGGAGGAAAATAGCACGGGATTCCTGCTCTTGAGGAATTTATGGCCTTGGGAGGGGTTGAGGGTGAGGGCTGAGCAGAAGCATACAAAAAGACAAATAATGTCCATGCAATTCAGGCCAGAAGTATTTATTAAGTTGCTGGTAGGTGTTAGACACTGCATTAGTCAGAGGGGATGGTCCTTCTGCTCCTGGAGCTTATAGTCTAGTGGGAAAGTTGGACATTAATCAAATAATTCCACAGATTTAAACTGTAATTGAGTGGAGTAAAAGACATCAGATGGGCTGCAGCCTGACAAAGGATTAGTATTCATAACATATAAAGAGCTCCTACACATAATAAGAGAGAATCCAATAGAAGCACTGTCAAACCAAGGGCAATTTTTTTTTAAAGATTTTATTTATTTATTTGACAGAGAGAGACACAGTGAGAGAAGGAACACAAGCAGGGAGAGTGGGAGAGGGAGAAGCAGGCTTCCCGCCGAGCAAGGAGCCCGATGTGGGGCTCGATCCCAGGACCCCAGGATCATGACCCGAGCCGAAGGCAGATGCTTAACGACTGAGCCACCCAGGCGCCCCCCAAGGGCAATTTTTAAAAGATGAAAGGCAAATGGCCAATAAACAAATGAAAGTATGCTTAGTCTCTCTTGTAAACAGGGGATTGCAAATTAAAACACTGAAATACCGCTTCGCACCCATCGGCTTGGCAAAAATTTTAAAGTCTGACATTACCAAGTGTTGTTGAGGATGCCAAGCACGGGAACTCTTACTTACATATTGCTATCAAAGTGTAAATTGGTACGACCACTTTGAAAAACTATTCAGCCAGGCTGAGTGAAGCTGCCAATTCACATGACCTGAGTCCAGCAATTTCACACACCAGCATCTGCCTGACGGCTCACTTTCACACAAGGGGATGGGCATGAAAAACATTAATTGTAGCACTGTTTCTAACAACACAAAATGTAAAAATAAGCTACACGTCCTTCGGAAAGAGATGGGTAAATAGAGTGTGGTGAACTCATACAATGGGACCCAAGTTAGCAGTGAAAATGTATGATCTAGAACTACATGTATCAATGTGAATACATTTTGAAATCATAAACGCTGAGTGAAAAAAAGTAAGTTGTACAATGACATATTCGGTATAATGCCACTTCCCAAAGTTTACAAACATGCCAAACAATTCTATAAAGTGTTTATAGGCATAAACAAATGTAGTAAAAATACAAAAGCATGTGTAGGAATAATACACCCCAAAAGCAGGAGAGGGGTTAGTTACCTTAGGAGAGGGACAGACATGGGTTCAAAGCGCCCTATCTAGATCTAAAGATGTTTTACGTTCTTGAAAAAAAGATTTGAAGAAATTAGGGCAAATGTTAAGCTTTGGCAAAGGTTGGAGGGACAGGGGAGGGGTGCAGAATAAACAGGTTTGATGATATTACTCTCCCATAGTTTTTTATATGTTTGATCTATCCAAGAAGGATTGGATTGAATTGGAGGTGGGGTTAGGGGAGGAGTCAGGGAAGCTGTCTCTGAGGACATGATGCTCACTTAGGATGAGAGCCAAAAATTGAGTAGGTGAGGAAGGGCAGAAAGGTGTACCAGGCAGAGAGAACAAGCTGTGCAAAGACCCTGGGGTCGGAGGGTGTGCATAGAGACTGGGAACTGAGACCCCAGTGTGGCCAGGGCAGAGGGAAAAGGGGCTGGAGTTGGAAGTGATGGGGGTGGGGGGTGTGCACAGACCATGCAGGGCCTCATAGGCCATCTTGAAGGTCAGGTCTTTACCCTATGAGGAAAGCAGCAGAGATGGGAAGCTTTGGGACCCAGAGAGACTTCTCTTCCATAGATAGCAGAACTGGGAAGGCATTCCTATCAGAGGTGACTCATATCTTGAGTTGTGGAGAATGAGTAAGAGGAAGCCAACTGGGGAAGGAGAAGGAGGGAGTGAGGTGCAAATTCCCTGGAGAGGACCCAACAGCAATAAAGACATTGAGGACCTTCCATAGCATGATCCCACCTGGGTCCTACACCCAGGACTAGCTGAGAAGGTGCTCAAAAATGGCAGACCAGAGTGTGCATGAAGACAGAGTGTCCAAGAAGGCAGCCAGCCTCAAGCCAAGAGAGGCATGGCCAGACGTGGCTCGTAGGTGGCCGGCTCTAGCAACGGGTGGAGGATGGATCTGAAGGAGGCTGGGGTGCAGTCAAGGAGATCTTTGAGAGGAATATGTTAATAGCCTAAACTAGGATGGCTGGAACTAAGAAGCCATCCTGGAAGAAGTGGAGAGCGCCCAAAGAGGTATTTAGGAGGGAAGGCGAGACATCTAGGACGATGGGTGGGTGGAAGCGCCACCGCTGACATGGGCAATAATGGGGGCAAGGCTCGGCGAGTCGGAGGTGCGTGCAGGGCAAGCCAAGTCGAACCATCCAGCGAGCAGTGGGATGGGTGCGCCCGGGGGGCCCGCAAGCTGGGACTGGGGCGGGCGGGGGTGGGGAAGAGAAGGGTGGGAGGGGGAGGACCACGCAGACGCCGAGCGGCAGCCGGGAGACCAGCCCCGCGCGGGCTGGGCGGGCCGGGCATTGGCCTCCGCGGCCTCCCCGCGGGGTGCAGGCGGAGCCTGATGGCGCACGGCGCGGGCAGGCCGGGGCGGGGGTGGGGGGTGGGGGGGAGGTTGGACAGCCGACCCCAGCCGCGGACTTCCCGCAGCGACCCGGGCTGCCTCGGCCGAAGCCGCGGAGAACAGCAGGGCACCGCGCGGCCCCAGACGTCTCTTGCAGCCGGGCGGCCACCCCGGCCACCCACCCCCCCCCCGGCGCCCCCAGGCTCCCCGCGTGCCCAGGCTGCGCCTCCTCGCGCCGCGCCTCCCCACCGCCGGGACCTGGCGACGTCACTGCGGCTCTGACGCGCGCTAATGGAGGCACGGGCGGCGGCGGCGTGGTGCGGGTGTCCCCCGGGGAGGTCCCGGTCCTTGCAGCCCGCGGCCGCGTCCTTGGCCCTCTTCCAGGGGAACCTCGATTTTTCCAATCTCAGGAAGGCCGGCTGTCCTTCGGCTACTGATAAGGACGCGACCGCATGGTAAAAGATTTTAACAATGCCCGGAAAGAAATAGCCGGACCCAAGAAAGAGACTAATAATAGCAGCCTGCTAGAGTTCTGCTCGTGTGCTCAGCGCTCTTAAGAACAATAATAACGACAACAACCATAAGAGCCACCATTTATTGAGCGCTTACTCTGTGCCAGGCACTGTGTTAAGCGTTTTGCAGGCAACAACTCTCGGAGGTAAGTACCGTTATTATCCCTATTGTAAGGAAACCGGGGCACGGAGAGGTTAAGTAATTTGCCCCAGGCACACAGCTAGCTGATGTGAGTGCCAGAATTCCAGCCCAGGCTGTCTGATCCCATGTAATCCTCATGTCAACCCATAAGGTCGGGATCATTCTCTCCATCTTAAAGATGAGGAAACTAAGGCACATGGAAATTTAAGTACCTTGCCCAAGGTCACCTAGCTGGAAAATGGATGAGGCAGAAAGCGAACCCAGGGCTCCTCTCTCTGTCCGCAGAACCCGCGGTCTTGGCCATAGGCGATGCCACTTCCAAACCACCTCCGACAGCCCAGCAGGCTTTGGCCCCGGGTCCCAAGAGGCGCAGCCTCTGCGGGGTTTGGGTGGGTTCCCGCGGCCTCCGATCCCCGGGTGTATGGGATGTTTCCGAGCATCGTCTCTGCTCAGCCCGCAGGCGTCTGATAGGGACGCGTCTCCTGGAACCCGGTCGGGCCCCGGCCGCGCGGTCCTCAGAAGGGATGGTGCGGGGGCGGAGGCAGCGGGAGGGATCCCTGGTCCCACCTGCAGAGCGGCGGGGTGGCTGCTTGCTCCGCGCGGCCGGCAGAGGGCGCTGTCGCACGCGCCTCGGGTCCCATGGTCAACAGACCCCGGGGCCGGCCTGCGGACGCTTGGACTCAGAACCGCCCCCGCCCCACCCCACCCCGCCCACCAAGTGGGAATCCTTCTTGCCTGGCGACTGGCACCCCTCTGGCCCCTCATCTCAACCCTGGGCCTGCTTTTCCTGATCACTCTCCCCCATTTTCTGTGGTCCTGCCATCCCACCATGGGCCTTAAAGGCTTCCCCAAGTCCCTGCACCGCTGATTTGGTCGCCTCTTGCTGAAAGGCAAGAACACTGATTCCATTCCACTAAAAGGCTCAGGTGTTTGCAGGTCAACCTCGGCTTTGTCTCCCCTTCTCACGGGCGCTTTGGTGATGTAAAATGGGGATAAATCATCGACTTGGAATAGATAACTAATTTTCTTCGCCGAAACAGGAGGAGGGGCTTGTTTAAGGAAGGAGCAGATTGGTTGAAAGGATCTATTTTTAATAGCTACAGTGTCTTAAGAGCCTGTTTTGTGCTGAGCCCTTTATGTGTCTTCACTCCTCAATCCTCATGACAGCCCTGAGAGGAGTACACCATTATTCTCCTTTTGATAGAAGAAGCCACAAGACTGGTAAATGGCAATCTGGGCATCCACCGGGAGGATCTAAGTTTAATGCCATGTTCCCATCACCGGAATGTACAAGCTGATCCAACTGAACAGAAGAGGTAAGATACAAACCAAGCAAAAACAAACCAAAATCTACTCTAAGAGTGGTTAGAAATACCACATGTGATTTAGGGGCTTCAAGTGCTCTCTCAAATGTCTGAGAAAGAAAAAGAAAACCTAAAGGTTCAATGAGAGGAGAAGAGGAATAAGGCTAGTAGCTTTTGCTTGGAAGAGCGTCCAGAGAGGCCCACTCACTTTCTATGACTGGGCTCTGAGGAAATAAAGGTGGTTCTAGGAAAATCTGAAAAATATGAGAGGGGAAAAAAAATGCCTTCTGTGGTTTTTTTTACTTTAACCAAGACTCATTTTGCTATTTGTGTTTTATTTTTAAATTAACGTAGCTCTCCCCACCCTTTAAATTGGCACATAAATAGCAAAAACAGAAGGAAGGCCAGCTATGAACTTCAAACTTGGTGGGTTTCTCAGGAAGGAGGTGCATGACTTGAAGTGGAAATGAGGATTGAATGAGGTGCTTTAAACATTTGAAAGACAGACTTTCCACAAGGAATTTAGATCATAAGCCCTTAGAACGGGAGCTTTGTCTGGGGTTGGGCTCCGTATAGTGTCTAGAATCGGTGAGTGCCCAAGAAATGTGGAAAACGAATCATGCTTTTGGTGTATGCCTGCATCATCTAACCATCTGGGCCGCCACTTTGCTTATGGTTTTAGAGTGTGGCTTCTAGGGGATTTTCCTGTCCCCTGGGTCTTAGTCACACACCCTCCCTCAGACCCCTTACTTTCCCAGAATTTCTCTCTGGGAACTGAGTCAATGTGAGGCAACTGTTATTGATGATGATGTCACTAGGCTTGGTTAAATAGAATCACCGACTGGAGGCCTTTCCAAACAGGGAAACTGAGGCAGAAGGGACCTCAGGAGACCTGTCACTTCATCATTCTGATTCTCCTGCCCTATGTCTTTGGACTACAAGGACTCCCCTTTGCCCAACACAAAAGAGCCCTGGGCATCCCAGGAGGCCTCTTGCAAAATTCTTGGACTTCTCTGACCTTACCTCTCTCTGCTCCTTCCCTCATTTTTTTCAGGGCATTCATTCTACAAACATGCATTGACAGCCCACTATGCATAAGTGCTGTGGGTACAGCAGAGAACCTAACATGAGCTCAAGAGCTCACTTTCTCCAGTTCCTACTCAGCTCCTGACCTCAGGGCTCCAACTTTCATGCCTGGAAGGCCCCACAACAGTCAGTGACTTGCTTCTCTAGGTGGGGACTGTCGTTCAGACATATCCAACATTCTGGATAGCTCCTGGCAGCGCCGGGAGACCATGCGCTGTGACCCCAGGATACCACCTTGGTGACATCCACTGGGCAGGAGGTTTGGGTCCTGAGATATACCCTCAGAAGCAGGGCCTGGAAATGCACTTGCCCACACTCCTTCCTACCTTTTCCTAGATGGCATGCCTTCAGTTCATATGATCATTGTGGACAACCTTAATAGCTTGGGCCATATTTATGAAGCATCGGTTACAACAACAAAAATCCCGTAGTACCATAATACCCCACCATTCAAAGGAAAATGTTGGCTTAAACAAACAACAGTGACTGGCTGGCAAGTGGATATGTCGGATAATGCTGAGTCTTTCGGGTCATTTTGTTACTGAACGTTGGCATTGAGTGATTCAAAATAGTGACAGGAAGGAAGAACACTAGCCCTGTTTTAGCTTTCCAGATTATTCAGATGGAATAGATTTTCAACATCAACACTCTAGTAAAGACAGAATGCTTAAGGTATACATTGTCAGTTTTTGTCTTTTTGGAAAATCCATTAGTACTCAATGACTTGGTCTTCACCATTCCAAAAAAAAAAAAAAGAGCGTTGAACCGCAGAATTCAGATGATGGCCCTGGAAATCCCTTTGGAGAGTAGATTCCAAATCATATTCATTCTTCTTGAATTTCTCACCGCCCCCCCCAAGACTGTCCCATCCCTGCTAGCTAGCTACAGCATCATTTTCTCTCCCCTTGAGGAAGGCAGAGGCCCAGAGACCAGAAGAATGAGGGAGCAGTGAGGAAAACTCTTCCCTTACCTGAGTTGCAGAGCCACTTGAATCTAGAGAACTGTTACATTTGTGCTGTGTCGTGTGTGAGTTCCTGGTGGTTGTGCATTCTCTGGCTGATGTCCAAAATCTCCATACATAGGGGCCTGAGATACTCTAAAAAGAAGGCCTATCTGTGAAGGACGTGTGTCCACCCACCAAGACGTTCTTGGTGGTCGGTGTCTGCAAGTCCAGCAGCTGGGGTGAAGAGCTTTGGAACCACTGAGCATTCCTGCTGGGATCTTTCCAAGCCCTTTTGGGAACCGGCAACAGCTCTTGTCTGGGGAAATTAGTTTTGCACTTTCACAGAGTGAGAAATTCCTCAGGGGCATTCTTGTACTTGGGAAGAGAAATCAGACCCAGCTCATTCCTTTAGGGCCCATGCCATTAATAAAGCAGACGGAGTCCAATGCTGTTGGTCCAGCTGGGGCCGTGGGGTGGGGGCAGAGGCAGTGGAGTTAATTGAATTTCACCTGTGGCTAAGGCCCTCCCCCAACTGGCGCAAGCTTGAGCTTTCAGGGGCTCGTGTTACCAGCGTGTAAACACCGTGAGGGACAGCCAACGCTCGCATTCGACCACAGGGGATCTCAAACCCTTCCTATCTTCCTAGAAACCCTGGCTTGCCCGGCCGGGCTGCTTGCTGTCTGATGCAACAGTTTGCAACGCTCGGTTCTGGAAGCCGAGCCTGCCGCGGGGCGCTGGGCGCCCTGCCGACGCGCATGCGCGGGCTGCGGCCCCGCCAGGCCGGGCGGGGGAGAAGCTTTTCACCAGATGTGCGGGGGGGGGGCCGGGGGGGGGGCGGGCAGGGGCGGGGCGCGGGCGGGCAGGGAGACCTTTGGCAGCTCGCGCCGGCGATCTGAGCTTAATTAAACTTCTCCCGAGGCATTGGCTGACTGATTGACCCAGTGATCCAAAAAAAATCAGAGAGGCCTGAATCGCCCTAAACGCGACGGGAGAGAGAACTTGGGGAGTTGGCTTTCGGTTTCCCGAGCTGGGCCTTTGGATTCTGCCAGCCTTCCCCGAGCCCCGCAAGCCACAAAGCTATCAGGGTTCCAAGACCTCATTAGGGCGTCAGGCCTCGCTTGTCTGTGCCCTCCTACGGATTTCTCAAAAAGGGAACAACAGTGGTTACAGAGGGAGGGAAAGGCAACGTTCTGATAGCGTCTTGATCGATATCTTCCTGCCTCATTTCTCCACCCATGTGCCTTAGAAGGTTTTATTAGCAGAAAGCATCGTGGATTATTTTCCGATTTTTTTCCGCCATTCAGGTATTGCCTGCATGGTTTTCTTCCATACCCACATTCCATCAATATTATATATTTTTAATTGACTTCTTTTATTAACTCTCCTTATTCTCTAAATTAACTTTAAATCGATTCCCTTTTTCTACATAGCCTTGCCCTAAGCAATAACATTAGCGAAACCACAGTTTGATATGTTAGTCATATATTTTAATACAGTTGAAAATAAATTCAGAACTATTCGAATAAAAAAAATGTGTATGTTAGCTAAAAGTTTCTTGCCTACTGCATTTGGAGAAAAACTCCAGAGGTAATAAAAAAGAGGTAACATATGTTGAGTGATTGCCAATGTCCCGGGCACTGAACTAAGCACTTTATTCTCTGGCCTTAGGACACCGTAGAAGTGGTGCTGTGAGAAGGTTTGGGTCCTGATATATACCCTTCCATTTTACAAAGGGAAAATGCGAGGCACCCAGAAGTGAAATACCCTTGCCAAAGATCGCAGAGCCAGGATGCAAATCCTTACTAGCCTCGCTTTAGAGCCTGCACTGCTGGCCTCTCCAAAACAGCTAAGTTACCTCTGGAGATCACCCAGGTGGTTAGTATAGTCTGAATTTGAACCTGAGTCGGTCTGACTCCAGAACAGAGCTTTTAACTACTGTGTGGAACTCTTTCCTGTTTCCCCAAATCTCACCTCATACAGCCTTTTTAAATCCGTCTGCCTCCTTTGGAATTCAAAAGGTGCTTCCAAGTTCTTTCTTTCCTCACCCCCTACATCTCCACCCCCCTCCCCCTGGGCAGGTAGGACGGAGGTTCTCTTTCAACGGTTTCCTTCGCTCCTCTGAACTAAAAGCAACCCATAAATCTCTCATGATATCCGTGAGAATCCCTACTTTAAAGGTCCTATCCACTCTTCTGCACTGACCATGGAAATTCCACCTACGAGCATCATGAAACTACATTTCCCAGACTGCTATTCTCACCTGGAAAGAGAACAAAAATCCTCTGTCAAACCATGTGGCTCCTATTTTGGGGTTGGAAAATCTGGTCACTAGCTTGGATAAAGATTGGTATGCCCATAGACTAATTCTTCTGGCCCCAAGCAGACATGAATTTCCCAGGCCTCAGTGATGGGGGGTGGGGAGGGCAAGTTATTTCAGAAACAAAACCTTCAATTAGAGGCATAAATGAAGACTGGGCATAAGACTTCTAAAAGATGGCTGACCCCTGCCCAGGAGGTAGATTTTCTTTCTGCGACTGCCCTTACCGCCACCACCCCTTCCCTCTCTTCACTTCCTCTTCCTTCCCCTTCTTCCAGATTCTTCTTTTAATTGTACCATTGTGCCACTCCCTTGTTCCCCCGCCTCAACCCCCATGCCCACACCCACTCTTTAACTGTTTAGTATAAAATCCAGCCCACCAGACTGAGGTTTTCTTCGACCCAAATGTTATTTTCAGAAGGAGCCATTGAGGTTGGGGTGTAATTGCAGCGTTGGGCCTCTGCAAGCCAAGCTGAAAATAATCAGTGAGGCAGATGGGGTGGGAAGAGAGTGTGGTGGCCGCTTCCACCAAAGAGCGAGAGAAACCCAATGGAGTGAGTCAGAGAGGGGCGAGTGCCAGGCTGGTCTGCTGGGCTTACGGCCGGGAGTTCAGTTAAGGGGAAACTGCCCAAGGTTTTGGGACCTTTGACTGAGGCCCGATCCAAGGTGGTTCCGGGCTGCACATCACAAGTCCATATTTCTTATGACAGCCGCTAAGCTTCTCTTGCTCTCCTTCACTTGGGCCATAGCAACCAGCAGGCCAGATGGGAACTTAACCATCCAGTTGGCTCACCAGTCTCTAGAGTGGGATTTCTCAGCGTCAGCTCTATTGGCATGTTGGGCTACATAAGTCTTAGTTACGGGGGGCTGTGTGGTGCGCTGTAGGATGCTTAACAAGATCCCTGGCCTCTAGCCTCTAGATGCCAGTAAAACACACCCAGAGTCATGACTATCAAAAATGTCTCTAGACATGCCAAATGTCCTTGGGAGGCAAAAATTGCCCCTGGTTGAGAACCACTGGTCTAGAGTGATCCAGGTCTGTAAAAGGATCCCCGCAGCTATCCTCATGGTGGCCTCATTGCCTTGCATCCCATCTCAGTGGGCCCTGATAAAAACTACTGGCCAACTCCTATGTCCAATGAGAAGTGTTGAATACTTGGAACCCAGCATGAGTGCCTACGGGGTTCCAGACACTATACAAGGTGTTGAAAAGGAAGGGGCAAACAGACAGACATGGCCGCTGTCTTCATGGACCTGACAGGCTGAGACAGGGAAGACGGACGTTAAACAACCCTGAGCGAGAGTCACGTAAAGAGAAGAAATGGCGTACCATTTCTGTTTTTCGAAGAGGGTTTGTCACCTGGGGGGGGGGGGCGTCAAGAAGGGCTCTTGGAGGGAATGAGGAATTAGCCAGTTGGAGATTTGAGGGTGAGGGAATGTTTTGCGGAGTAGGGACAGAGTGTTCAGAAGCCCTGAGTTAAGAGCGAATGTCGTGTATCCAAGGATCCCAAAGGAGCTTGTCATGGACCAGGCTTCAGACAGTGGGGAGACATCCACTCCTCTCATCCCTAGACTTGCTTCTCCTGTACTTCTTCTCTGGATTTCTAGTACAAGGATACAAACTTAGGATCATGTCTAGCCATACTTAACCCGCTCCTTGTTCCCGCTCAACCCCCTCAACCACCCAGCTACCAAGTTCTGTCAGTCCTCCCCTGAGGCTCCCCGTCATCCCAAGCTCCTTGTCTCCCTTCCCAGCACCGCAACCCCAATGCAGGCTCTCTTCATTACTCAGCCGAATTTGTGAAATAGCTTCCTAAGGAGTCATCCTCCAGTCTCTACCTCAGAGAAAGACAGAGACAAAGCCCACATCTCTGCTGGGCTAAGAAACCCTGCATGGCTTCCAGAGGCCTGTCAGACAGGCTATTTCCTCCCGTGACTTCCGTGACTTTCGGGTGCTCTTCGTTCCCTGCTCCCAGCATACCTCCCTCCCACTCTCCAGCCACAACAGGCCACCAGCCACACTCCATGTGCCCCCACAGCTCTGCGAGTGGGCTGTTCTCTTTGTCAGAATTGTCCTTCCCCAACCAAAATCATTTGGGGAATTCCCACCTATCCTTTGAGACCCAGACAAAATGAACTCATTATACTCTCTCATCCCTTCTCAGAAGCCTTCTCTTAATTCTTCCCTCTGTTTTCATTGGGATTTATATATAGCCGCTAGTTTACCATTTGTCACGTTGACCCATAGTTATCTGTTTAAAGACGTCCCTTCCCTGACCCAGAGTCAGAGGGCCTCCAAGGCAGGTCATGTAGTGTTGCCTGCTGGTTGACTACCCAACACCCATTCTCTCCCTTCCTAAAAGAAACCAAAGAAATGCAAGGCACAATGTCTTATTTAGCGTACAAGCTAAGCCACTATAACAAACAGACCCAGGGTCCAGAGGCTTACACAAGCCCATGTGCCTCAGTGGAAGCTGACCCCATGCCCAGCTCCAGGGGTCGGCCCACTTGCCCTTTCCAAGAATTGGTTCAAGAACTTGGGCCTAAACTAATCAGTGTGCAGTAGAGGCTTTTCTGGTTTCCCAATATCAACAGTCCCCTTCTTTACAATAGAACTCCTGATTTTTGGCCAAGCAGATGGCTGCCTCATAAGAGCTACATTTCCCAGCCTCCCTTGTAGCTTGATGTGGCCTTGAGTTTAAGGTCTCACCATAGACTGTGGGCAGAATGATTGTACCGCTTCTAAGCTGTGCCCTCAGAAGGATTGTGCGTGTGCTTCCCCCTGACTAGAAGATGGTAGAAGTGAAAGCAGTCTCCCTGGACCCAGGGAGGGATGCCACATGTGGAGGATGGCGGAGCCCTTCTCTCGGTCTTGGATGACTTTTCTCTGAACTCTTATAGGATAGAAAGTGACATAAATTTCTATTTTGCTTACTCTTCTGTATTTGAAGCACTGCCCCCGCGCCTCTGGTTAGGTGAGCTGACAAATGTCCGTTTTTCTAAGCCAGCTTGGGTTGGCTCTCGGTCACATCTTACCTTACAGGGTCCCACTCCTCTTCCCGCTCCTGCTGGGCCTCACACAGGAGTCCATAAACACTTGTGGAATGAATGCTCCATTGTTATTTTTCTTCTCTTACCTGTAATGACTACCCCCCAGAGAAGCTGTAAGCCACCTTCTTTCTCTCTGCCCCAGCCTAAACCCCTAAAGTACTCACGTGGACCTCATGTCTAGCAAATTCGTGGAACCTACCCCTCACTAGCTACTTATACAGGGAGCTGAGGATTCCGCTATAAAATGAGAGAGTTGAATCAGCTACATCTAGCCCATTGTCCCGTTCTCATGTCCCATGGCTCTGCCTGAGGCTCATTCTGAAGGAGTCATTCTGTGCTCAGACTGAAGAGCCATCTAGCACTAGCCAGGTACAGCCTACTGAAGGTCCCCCTGGGCTCCTGCCCCAATTCCCTGTGGTCCCACAGGAGGCCCCTTCCAGCACTAACAAGCCTACGGCTCTGTTCGATGTCTTTTCAAGCTCTGAAGGCCCATGATACTATAATACTATACCAAGCCTAAGAGATTTTTGATTGGCTACTAGACCTCCGGCCCCAAGCTCAAAAGATCAAGGCCTAGGGAGGGCCTGGACCATCACAGTGTTGTCCTTCCAGATGAGACCAGGAGCACTGGCAGGCAGCGGGGAGGGGGCCTTGCAATGCTCAGACATTCAGTAGGTCCTGCGGCAAGGACACTCAGCTCCCTGTGCCCATTGCCCAACCCTCCCACTGCCATCAGTGCTGCTCAGAATGAGAGTACAAGGCCGGTTCCAGGCAAAACATGCAGGCCTCCTTCTAGCCATGAGACCGGGGAAAGAGCTGTCCCATTGCTCAGCCCCCTGGAATGGGGGAGACTTAGATCTCAAGGAAAATGACCAGTAATGGACCCTGGCAGCCCGGACCTTGAGGGTCCAGAGGTGCTTCCTCCCGAGTCTGTGGTGACTCCCAACTCTTCCTTCCCATGCTTTTTGAAGTTGCCATTTATAGGACACTCACTAAGAGCTGAGCCCTGTGCTCAGCACTCTACCTGCATTAGCTTATTTTATCTTCATAGCAGTTCTGCAGGGATGTATTGTTGCTAGTCCCATTTTGCAGATAAACAGACTGAGGCTGAGAGGGCGAAATTACTTGCTTGGAGTCAGAAAGCCACAGAGCTGGATCTGACCCAGGTTCTTAACCACAGTGTTTGGTGGGACACTCTTGGCAGCATCTTCTCTGGTCTTCTAAGTTGGGCTGGCAAGGGGGAAGAGCACGGTGAGACCCCAGCCCTGTGAGGGCAGTGCTGATGGGGAAGAGTTAGGACCAGAGAGAAAGGCAGTCACTGAAGTGAAGGACAAGGCAAACGAAGACCTCTAGGCAGTCCCAGCCAGATATAAGGAGGGTGGCCAGCTCCACTGGACCCAACCAGTAGTGAGCAGAAGCCCTCTTCGTAAGGGGGAGTACGGCATCAGCATCAGGAGCTTGCCCACCCGCGACCCAGCAGGAGCCCTGGAGCAGCTTGCGGTTGGCCACGGGAGCAGGACATCACCTTGGAAAGATCTGTGTCCCGCTTGCTTGCTTATTGTTTGCTATCACATCTGTTCCTTACTTTCTCTGTTCTGTTCGACATCTCAGAGGGCAAATGACATATGACAGACTCCCCTGCTAACTGGCTTCTGACTAGGTTCACCCAGCGGAAGGTGCCAGAGGAAGAGCGGGGGCAGGAAGAGAAGTCTGGGTGTTTCTCCGGACCCCCAGCTTCAGGCAGCAACTCCGGCCACAGCCTCCTCCTTGGCCCCAGCTCCCGATGGGCGGCCCCAGCCCCAGGCTCTCTACCATCCCCTCCTCCCTGTGAGTTTCCAGCCTCAGAGGTTGCGGCAGTTCTCCAGGCCGCTAACTCACTTGCCTCCCCACTCCCACACCCCCTTTCCACACTTCCAGCCCTTCCCGCTCCTGACGGGACCTCACCCAGACCGGGTCCTCACCTCCTACCCCGGCTGGGCTGAGCAGCAGTGCCTTGGTCTGCTGGGGCCACTGTGACACAAGACCGCAGACTGGGTGGCTCATAAACAGAAATTTATTTCTCACCGTTCCAGAGGCTCGATGTCCAAAATCAGGGTAGCAATATGGGTTGGGTTCTGGCGAAAGCCCTCTTTCGAGTCAGACCTTGCCAACTTCTTGTTGTGTCCACCGTGGTAGAAGGGCAAAGGAGCTCCATGGGGTCTCTTGTATAGGGGCACTAATCCCATTCAAAGGGTTCCACACTCTTGACCTGAGCATCTCCCAAAGGCCCAACTTCTAACCTCATCACATTGGGCATTAGGATTTCAACATACGAATTTGAGGGGGGACACAAACATTTAGACCATAGCAGGCAAGCAACTCCTGGGCGTGAGGGGGAGTTGAAGCCTACCCTCTCCTATCCCCTTGGGCACCAGGTTAGCTGACTATGAGCAGAACTGAGCAGCCCCCAGCAGGACCCCATGGATCCCAAACCAGGAGCCCTAGCAACTGATGGGGTCTGAATGTGCAGAATGTCTTCCTACCCAGCAGGGTCCATTCTGCCACTCACGTCTTCCCAGCCTCGATACGGTCTCAGGTGGGTCACTTCCTCCGTGATGGCCGAGTCGCTTGACCCCTTTGGATTTCAATGTCCTTGTCTGCATTGTGGGGACACTGGGGTAAGTAACTAGGAGCTGCGTTCATCATTGTTGTGAAGAACAGCCTGGGCAGGACTAGAAGAAAGAATCCACGACCTGTGAGGATCTTTGGAGAGCAGGGGCAGAAGAGATATGGTCACAGCCAGTGTGGGGCCGGTCAAACGAGGAAGCAGCAGGATTTGGGGTGGTGCATCAAGGGGCCACCTGCTGGTCTCCCTGCCCGAAGGACTGGCGCCCATTTCTCTGGTACCTCAGACTCAACCACAATTCTCCCTGCTGCTGGTCCTCAGACGTGGTAGCTAACACAGTCCTGAACAATGGAATACTCCCTGCCTAAGAAGGGGATGGAAGAGGTTTGGGACCTCCCCTGCCACTCTGGAGTGAGGACTGGATCCCTAAATGGGGCTGGGGGTGGGAGAGGCAAAGGGCCACGCAAGTATCAGGCGCTGCCACTGGGCGTTTGCCATATGCCAGGCTCTATGCACAGCACCCAGACACCAACTGTGCACTCTCGGGCTTACTCCTTACTCCTCCTCCAGCCACTAGAAGAGGAGGTGGTGTCTGTTATCACCATCAACCAAAACATCCCCATTTGATAAAGGCATTGAGCCTCTCAGAAAGGTTAAGAAAGCCGCCCAAGGTCGGATAGCCAGAATGTGGCAGAGCCAGAATTTCAACCAACTTCATCTGATAGAAGCCTCCAGCCTCCCCAGGATGATTTAATGTGTCTCACTGCCCATGGCTCTGGCATCGAGAGGGCACTGGCCCTGGCATTTGAGTCAAGGAAGTAGGGAAACGGATTGCTTGCAGGCCTGCCTATGACTCGGCGTGGGCCTCCGGGCCTGTTCCGCCTTTGGGCTGTGTGCCAGATGTTAGAGACAAGGGCAAGGCTGAAAAGGATGGTCCACTAGGAGGCTGCCTCTGCTGATGTTTGTATGGACTCGTGCACACGTTTGTGTGTGTGTGTGTGTGTGTGTGTGTGTGTACATGCACGTGGACACACCAGTCTAACCTCCACCTTGGCCCAGGTGAGAATGGGGAAGGACTGTGCATTTGGTAAGTGAGGTGTGAACGGCTGGGTGGCTTTCATCCCCACCTCAGTTCCCAGGGGGAGACTCTAATATTTTCCTAGAAAGCTAGCCACGGGCCTGGAGGCCTCGGGTCTCCACAAAGTCAAGAAGAAAGGACACTGGCAAACTCTTCAAAATCAGTTCAGACCTTATCGGCCTCTCTGAGCCCCCCAAGCCGGGGGGGGGGGGGGCGGGGACTCACGCCAAGTGAGGACAGGCTGTCTCAGAGCACTTCATCCCCAGATCCCACTGCCTCCTGAAAATCAACCTCCACATGCCCCCACGCCTTGCTCCAGACTCTGAGCAACGCAGAATGGCTCCCTCATAATTGCCCCATGGGACACAGCCCGGTGTGGTGTGAGGAGCATGAACCTTGGGCTCACCTGAATTTCAGCCTGGACCTCAGTCCATGAGGCCTGGGGCTGGTGTGACCCAATCCTTCTGAGCCTCTTTCAGAGCTCTTCTGGAAAATGAAGATAATAACTACCCATGGTAATAGGTGCAGTCAGTGTGAACGCTCCTGCCCCGTCCCTTTTCCCCTGCTTCCTTCTGGATCTCCTTAACCTCCACTGACCACTTTACCACCTAGCTTCAGGCCCCTCATTTCCCAGCATCCTCCCAGCTGCGGCCCGGCTTCTAAGCTTTGCAGGAGACAGTGGTTTTGCCACTCTTTGCTTGTGGCCTGCCATGAGCCAGCTCCCCTGAGAGCAAAGGCCTCAGAGCCCTGCGCCTGGGTCCCCACCCTCTTTGTAAACACCAGTTGGGCACCAACTGACCTCAGGAGGGAAGCGCTTCACCGGGACCCTCCTCTTCCAGCCCTGCCTGCTGCTGAATGTTCCAGAGGAAGTGCCAGGCAAATCTGACACCCTCACACCCAGGCTACCTCCGTCCTGGAAATAGGCACTTAGAGCCAAACCCTCGGCTGAAGGTGGAAGGAAGTCAAAGTCCCTGAGTGCTGCTTCTCTCCTGCTCTCCCACAGCACCCCCCCCACCCCCAGCCATCCCACATAGGGCAAGTGCTCTCACATTTAGATGTTTTTTTCACGATCCTGATAGACATCCGTAAGGAGGGCTTTCCTGTTACTCCTTGTTTCTTAAAAACAAAGACAGAAATTAAGTATAACCCAATATTGATCATTTTTATTGTTCTTTGCAACATCTTTTTCTGTATTGTTAAAATTGCTCTCAATAAAATCATTTTTTTAAGATTTTATTTTTAAGTAATCGCTACACCCAACGTGGGGCTTGAACTCACAACCCCGAGATCGAGAGTCACACGCTCTGCTGACTGAGCCAGCCAGGTACCTGTAAATAAAAATACTTTTAAGTCAATAAGATTCATACAGCTTTATTGGGGAAAATTTCAGGAAATGCCAAAAGGTAGAAAGAGAAAAATAAGAATCACCAGAATCTCTCCTCTGGAACCAGACCATTTATCTATTGGCTTATCTCCTTCTGGTCCTTTTTCTAGCTTGTATTCATGTCCTTTTATTCTTTTTATTTTTTTAAGATTTTATGTATCTATGTGAAAGAGAGAGAGCACAAACAGGGGGGTAGGGGCAGAGGGAGAGGGAGAAGCAGACTCCCTGCTGAGCAGCAATCCCAACGCGGGGCTCGATCCCAGGACCCCGGAATCATGACCTGAGTCGAAAGCAGACGCTCAACCAACTGAGCCACCCAGGCGCCCTATTCTTTCTTTTTTTAATTGACATATAATTGACATATAATATTGTATTTATTTTAGGTTCACTTTATTCTTTTTACCCCAAAAAATGGAATTATATTGTTTTATAACCTTTTTTCCCCCTTCATGATATATTTTGAACAGTTTCCCATGTCCTTGGATCTTAATCTTTACTTCAGTGCACTTCTTTTCGTTTCAGTTTTTTTCCCATGTAATCATAAGTAAGGTATATTTCTTATGATTGGGATCCATATAGATCCCATTAGGATCATACCATTTAGAGCATTTATTATTTTTTCTTACCTGAAAAGTAGTACACTTTTGTTGTGAAAAAGTTAGAAAATACAGACAAGCAAACAAATGAACAGGTAATATCCTTACAGCCTCACCCCGCTGAAATAATCCTCGCTAACATTTTCGTGTTTAACCGTCCTGTCCACATTTTTAGGTATGCAGGTAAATATATAGAAACACACATTTTACAATAAAATCAGAATCCTATGATTCATATTATTTTTAACCTACATTTTGTTGTTTGCTTAACAATACATCTGACATTGATTAGGATCATTTCAGCTACAAATGACAGAAAACCCAAAGGAACAGTGGCTTAAACATGTTCATTTCTCTCTCTAGGAACTGATGTCCGGAAGTAAGCAGCCCAGTCTGGTACAGTAGCCCCGTGACCATCAGGGACCCAGGCCCCCTCTACCTGGGGCTCTCCATCGTCAGCGCATGCCTTCCACTAGTGACCCAAGACAGCCGATGGAGGAAGAAGCAGCCAAGAAGAGAGAGCCCTGTCTCCTCAAAGGACGCTTCCTAGAATTCACATGCATCACGCCTGCTTGTACCACACTAGCCAGAACTAAGTCCCACGCCCCCACCCCCGCCCGAGGAAATAGGATTTATCTGAGTAGAGCTTTTATTACTATAGAAAAAGGGAAGAACAGATTTTGGGGGGGCTAATTGGCATCTCTACCACATTTTACAAACATCTTTCCAGGACACCTAGTTGTATATTCCATTTTTTCTCTTATTTTTTGGTGAATGTTTGACCACAACATTAAATATACTTCCATTTTTAATGGCTGCTTCATATTCCATAGTGCGCATGTAGCATTACTTATAGATCCGATGCCTTCTTGGGGCGCCTGGGTGGCTCAGTCGTTAAGCCTCTGCCTTCGGCTCGGGTCATGATCCCGGGGTCCTGGGATCGAGCCCCACGTCTGGCTCCCTGCTCAGCGGGAAGCCTGCCTCTCCCTCTCCCACTCCCCTTACTTGTGTTCCCTCTTTCACTGTCTCTCTCTGTCAGATAAAGAAATAAAATCTTTAAAAAAAAAAAGATCCAATGCCTTCTTACTTGATATTTGGGTGTTTTGCTCTGACAAATAAGGCTCTTCTATGGTTAAAACTTGTCAGAGGAAGAGATCCCAACCTTTCCTCTATACCCTGGGGATGCCCACCAATGACATTTTGCTGAGGAGTCAAGGTAGTATCTGCCTTGAAAGCTGGCTTATGGGTCTGAGTTTGTTTCTGAAAAAAAAAAAAAAAAAAAAAATGAAGCTTTTTGGCAAGAGGTATACCCCTCTGTTCCCCTTGCAGAGGAAGCTCAGGGGGGGATGCTGGAGCGGCAGGCAGAGCCTGGTGGGCAGTTCTGCCCTGGGCAGGAGAAAGATGGGTTGGGGGACGTGGGGGGCTGCGGGCTGGGGGTAGGGAGTGAGTGGGAGGAGACTGTGGACTCTCAGGAGCCAGGGGTGGACCTGGTCCTGGAGAGGCAAGGGGACTTGATGTGGCCCAATTCATTTTTGTTTAAAGATTTTATTTATTTCTTTGAGAGAGAGAGAGAGAGCAGGGGGAGGGGCAGAGGGAGCTTGGGGAAAAGCAGCAGGGAACCCGATGCAGGGCTTGATCCCAGGACCCTGGGAATCATGACCTGAGCCAAAGGCGCCCCCCAATTCATTCTTTACTCAAGTTCAACCAGTGCTTTTTGTGTCCCTACTCAGAGCCATGCCCTGTACCAGTCCCTGGGGATGTCGCAGAGAAGACATGGTCCCTACTCTCTAGGAAGTCTAAATTCTCAGATGTTAAGAGTTCAGCCTGCAGCATTGCCCCAAATACAGAATCCTCAGGCCCACACCCAAATACCTGATGCAATTCATGTTGGTGGGCCTAGAATCTGCATTTCTTTCAGTCTCCCCGGGTGACTGATGAGTGTGATCAGGAAGCTTTTTTTTTTTTTTAAAGATTTTATTTATTTATTTGACAGAGACACAGCGAGAGAGGGAATGCAAGCAGGGGGCGTGGGAGAGGGAGAAGCAGGCTTCCTGCTGAGCAGGAGCCCGATGCAGGGCTCCATCCCAGGACTCTGGGATCATGACCTGAGCCAAAGGCAGACACTTAACAACTGAGCCACCCAAGCACCCTGATCAGGAACCATTTTGGTGGAGGGCTATCAGTCAAGGCGTTTGGAGGAAGTCTCTTAAACCAGGCAAATCTGAAGCCTCCATCTGCTCAGTATGTGGCTTGAGGCTTGATTGAGCTTTAAGCTGTAACAAAATAATGAGGACATCTGTCAGACACACCTGAACCCAAATAACAGTTCCATCCTTCCATAGCTGAGTGACCTCAGGCAAATTATTTAACCTCCGTAAGACTCGGTTTTCCCATTTGTAAAATGGGAAGAATCGTAGTGCTTCCCACGTGAGAATAAACATCAGTGCTTAGCAGTGTGTCTCTGCACGCAATAAATACTAGATATTATTAAATTAATTAAAACTGCCTCTAGGTAGGTAATTACAGCGAGGGACTGGAGACAAGGTATAGAAAGCACCTTACGCACTGCCTGGCTCGCGGTGGTCGGCATTCAATACATGGCTATTATCATTACTATCATCCTTACGTTCATTTCGATTCTAGGCTTATCCTCCCTGCAAGCCGTACCCACCACACAATCTTATCGTCCCAATAGAAATCACGGATGAAGCTACAGACTCATGGCTCCAAATTGTGGGCTTACTGTCATACCCCTAGTGCCTGCCCCAGCATGAAAGAGGTTTTCTCAGGGCCTTCCAGAAGGATGTGCAAGCAACAAGCAGGTCAGCAGGAGTGGGGACCTCAACTCCCTGCTTTTCGGGGGAGCCAGGCATAGCCCCGGGCCATTTGCCCGGCACCAAGGATCCGAGAACTGTGCAGCCCAGGGCTGCTAGGAGGCCGGAAGGAAGAGGCAGTGTCGCTGTTGATAACTACATTTTCAAGTGTTCCGTGGATGGAGTGGTTACCATGGTGATGCTGATGGCTCTGAGCAGAGCTACAGCCTCTCTTGAGTTGTGAGTCAGGTTCAGCTTTATTTATTTAAAAAGAAAACCAACGCCCTGACCTGTGAAGGACAAAGCAACACTCAGGTAGAGGCTGGGGCGTCCACTGAGGGCGGGGGTGATTCATCATGCCCGCTCGCCGGCCACCCGTGTCCTGACGTCAGTCAGCCCAGCTGGCTACCGGGCCTGGAAAAGTCCACAGAGGTAAGTGGGGGAGGCCGGCATTTCAAACTGGCCCAGGAGAGGAAGCACAAAGGGAAGCCACACGGCCAGGCCAGTCGGAAACCTCTTAATAGGAAGCAGATCCCATTTGCTCAGCTCTGGCCCGAGGGCCAGACTCCTCCAGGGGACGCTTCCCCACCCTGGTATGGCAGGCCTCAGGGCCCCAGGAGTGAGGCAAGTGAGGGCCAGGGTCTGGCCCGTGCTGGCTGACCCACCCCCCTACCCCTGGTGTGTATACACCAGCAGTACCCTGGGTGGGGGGGTTCTCCCTGGGGCGATGGAGCCCCTTTGACCAGAACCCCTGAAGGGGAAGAGGTAATCATAATAGCACCTACTCACAGGGTAGCTCTGAGGATGAAATGGCGATAATATTTGCAAATGTTTAACGTAGAGCTGGGCTGGCATATAGTCAGCCCTGGGTAACTGTGGGCTATTGTTAACTTTTGTTCAGGCCCTTATCTTCCCCCTCCTGGATAGAACCTCAAAAGCCTCCTAACTCCACTGGCTGGCTCTAGTCTTACTCACCTCCGATCTATTGTCCACACCACAGCAGAGCGGTTTATTGAAAATGCATCCCGATCGTGCTATTTTTTTTTAAGATTTTATTTATTTATTTGAGAGAGAGAATGAGAGATAGAGAGCACGAGAGGGAAGAGGGTCAGAGGGAGAGGCAGACTCCCTGCTGAGCAGGGAGCCCGATGTGGGACTCGATCCCGGGACTCCAGGATCATGACCTGAGCCGAAGGCAGTCGCTCAACCAACTGAGCCACCCAGGCGCCCCCTGATCATGCTGTTTTTCTCCCCCCAGAATCTGCCAGTGTTTCCATTTACCTGCAGGGTAGCTCTTAGAATTCCTTGGAGGGGCCTAGGCCTTGAATGATCTAGCCCTTGGCTGCCCTCTCCAGCCCTGTCGCTCACCACGCCCCCCTGGCCTTGATAAGTTTTGGCCAGTACCGCAGTGTCAGCACTCTTTCTGGGCAAAGGGGATAGTATGCCAAAGATCCCGGAGGTACGACAGAAAGGGCAAACACCTGCTTATCCTCCCAAGACCCACATCAAGGAGCCCATGTACCAGGAAATCTCCCTGTCCTCCCCTCGGATGCAGAGCTGGTTACTCCCTCCTCTGAGCAACTTGACATTGCAATTCTTGCGACCCACGCCTGTGACACCTTTCAGCTTCTTGAGGGCAGCACTGATGCTCAATAATATCTGTATGCCCAGAACATACGACAATACCCTAACATTCACAAGGGAGGACTGTGAATGAATGAAGGAATGAATGAAGACAAAAATCTCATTTCTAGAAAAGGAAACTGAGGCCCAGATAGGAGGAGTGACTTGGTTCAAACAAAGTCCCGAAACCCTCTAGCTCCAGGCCCTTCCCGTTCCAGAGACCAGGGACCATCCATCTGTTCATCCATCCATCGCTTACTAAGCACCAATCATCCAGCAGATACCGTGTTGCTCCCTGGAGTAGCCCTGGCCCCCAGGCGCCCACAGACAGGTGGGATAGAACGGCAGGTAGTCGGACAATTCCCTCACTTTTCGCTATGAGCCGGGACAGAGGATGTAGGAGCTATGGGAATTCCAGAGACTATGATATGGACAGAGGTAGAGGGAGGCCCTCTGTGTCTGTGTCTTCCACCCCCTCTGCCCCAGCTCTGGAGCCCAAGTTCCCACAGACAGCCAGACCAAGGCAACTGCCCTCCAGGGGCTATTAACACAGGTAAACAGACATATATACATAGGAACACACATACCTAAGTCGGGTGACATGGATATACATGCCTGGCCCCGTAGGCAGGACACAGTCACAAGGACACATGTGCACCCCTCAGCGATCACGTCAAGAGCCATCAGGGAGCAAGGACAGATGAAATCAGTCCGCAGAGCATTTTTGGACACTTCACACCACCCCTCGCCCTTCTGCACACCAGGTCTCCTGGATTCCCCACCCCATGTGGTCCTCTGGGCAAGACAGATATATTGTTCTCTCCCCCATTTCCAGATGGACAAACTGAGACTCAGAGAGAAAACTGACTTGCCCACCCCCCACCACCACCTGGTCAGTGGAAGTTCTGGAACTGACCCGTCATTCCCCAGGCATTTGCTAGCATTTAGTCTGTGCCAGGCCTTCTGCGGGGCACAGGGGATGCCGAGGTAAATGAGCCACAGCCCCAGGCTCTTGTGGGAGATGACAGCCTTGTCCATCTCCAAGGTTTGAACGTCAGTGTCACCACCGACTAGCCGGGTGAGCCTGAGCTAGGTGTTAGCCTCTGCAACTTAGTCCCAGTCTCTGATTCAAAATATAGGGGCACCTGAGTGGCTCAGTCGGTTAAGCATCTGCCTTCGGCTTGGGTCATGTTCCCAGGGTCCTGGGATCAAGTCCCACATAGGACTCCCTGCTTAGGGGGAAGTCTGCTTCTCCCTCTCCCTCCGCCTGCCGCTTGGCCTGCTTCTGCAGTCTCTCTCTCTCTCTCTGTCAAATAAATAAATAAAATCTTAAAAAAAAAACAACATAAATTAGATCAAACCCTCCCATCACACTCAGCAGTACCCCGCATGACCCAGCTCCCGCTCCCTTACCCAGCTCTCTTCCTATCACTGTCCACCACTGGCCTCCTGGCTGTGCCCGCAGCAAAACAAGGACCTCCCACCTCCAAACTTTGCACCTTCTCTTCCCTCTCCCGGACACGGTGTCCCCCAGATAGTTAAAGAGCAAACTCCCTCCTGCTGCCCACGTCTCTGTGTCTTCACACGGGAGGACACCACTGAGTCCAAAATCATGGCCCTATATTTTTCTTGAAAGTACTGTCTTCATGTTATATGACATGATACTATGTGTATTTGACCATTTGTTTAGACCTACTAGTACAGAAGGGGAGGAATGTGCACACTGTGTTTACTACTACACCCTCAGGGCCTAGAACAGTGCCTGGCGCATAGTAGGAACTCAGTAAATTTTTACGAACAGGAATGTATCAATCATCCTGTTTCCTCCCCTTTAAAATGATACCTATAGCACAAAGCTATAAGGATTAATTATGTTATAAATGGAAGATGCTTAACCTGGTGCCTGGCACTTCATGGGCACACCATAATGCTGTTATTTTTTTGCTATTGCTGTGATCATTGGGGAGTTGATGGGGGAGCAGTGGGGGAGACAGGTGTAAGAATAAATCACACAGTGTGGTAACAACGCTCTTGCTTCTGAGTCCAGCCCTCCAGCTTGGGGCCCAGGTAGCAGCCCCTTCATGTGCCTGAAGATCAGGTACCAAAGCTCTTACCCTCTTGCCTGCAGGGGTCACCCTCAGGGTCTCGCCCCGATGGCCAGGAGACCTCTGGGCCCCGCCTGGGCTGGGGGCAGTGGGCAGAGGGCAGAGTCCAGGCCAGGCCTCAGAAACCCTTGATTCCACCCCCACCCCACTCCCCCCCCCCACAGCAAGCCCCACATCAAAGCCAATCTCAGAGGGGCGAGGCCTCAAGATAAATGGAAGATTAAAGAAGGCGAGGTCTCCACAGGCCACAGGGAGAGGCAGCAGGCAGGCGACCACAGAGGGGGGGGGGGCCCTGACACAGCCCTGGCAGCAGCCATCTTGGGGGGCAAGAGGCAGGACGGGGGCCCAAGCCTAGGCAGTGGAGTGGGGGATGGGTAGCTCAGCCTAGGGCTGGTGAAGGGGGGGGGCCCTCCCCAGCATTACACTTTGGCCTGTCCCTCCAGTGAGTGCCTACTCCTTAACCCTTTCCCAGCCAGGCAGCAGGGAGGCGCATCGGAGGAACCCCCAGGCCTCTCTTCAAGAGAGTTTCTTTGGTCATTGGGTTCGGTCATTGGGGTTTGCTCCCTCCAGCAAAGGAGCCTGTAATGAAGACCTCCTGGTCCCAGTTTTCCTCCCCAGGAAGGTCTGTAATTAGTGCAGGAGGCGAGGCTGGGGAGGCTCAGACAATGTCATTTGAACCAGGATGAGACAGGGCTCAATTGCTAGTCTGCACATTTTTTTTTCCTGGTGCCATTTCATATACAAAACTCCAGCAAGCTTAACCCTTTCCTGGCTGGGCTCTGATGCTGGGGTTTCAGCCTGGCACATCACCCATTCCAGTGCCCAAGTGTGCCCGTCTCACCTGCCCCCCATGCACGCCCCAATGCAGGGGAGCCGTGATCTCCAGCTTCCCTAACAGCCAACACGCCATCTGACAATCCATCATCCAACGAGCCCTTTGGAGAGGGGGCCCAGAGGAAAGTCTACCATCTTGCCATCAAGGAGATTACAATCCTCAGGGCAGTGGAGGAATGCAAACCAGCAACAGGTGGTAAAGCGATGCAAGACAGGATAGAATGAGACGGTGAGGACCAGCAAGGGGCAGGGAAGGAAGTCGCATGCAGGAAGCATTCTGTAAATATGTACTGAGAGAGCCATCTTCCTGGAGCAGAGCATTTCGGCAATCAGGGTGTGAGGGCCGAACCCACAAGGAGAAGGGAGGCAGGCAAAGCCTTAGCAGCTCTGAGCCAGCCCCAGATGGAGACAAATGTCAGAGTCTACTGGGAGGCAGAGGCTGTTGCTTCCTCTCTCCTGTGCCCTGAAGCACTCATTCTGAATCCCTGAACTACAGTTCATCTCACACTGCCGTACAACCTGTCTGATTACAGATCTGAGACCCCACTGGACTTTGAACAACTTAAGGGCTTTGTCTCTTCACCTCTGGTCTCTGATGCCTAAGCACAGAGCCTAGCACTCAAGAGGTACTCAATAAATGCTCGTTGATAAAATGACTGATTTTGGATGGGAGGGTGGAGGTGTGGGGAAGAATCTACCTCTACAGCCTTTCCCAGAGGGGATGCCAATTGTGGCCTTACTACCCCTATAAATCATAGCACAATCTCCCTAACATGTAAAGAGCTTCTAAAAATCAATAAGACAAGACCGACCACTAATTTTTAAAAGGTCAAAGAATATGAACAGAGTCTACAGAAAAGGAAACATACAGTGTTCTAGGGCATCTAAAATGACTCTCAGCCTCACTAATAGAAGAGAAATGCAAGCTGGAAACCATTCAAAAGTTTACTAATATCCTCTATTTGAAAGACTGTAGAGAAATCAGCACTGTCGTATATTGCTGCTTAGGTGTGTAAATTGATATGAACTAGTTGACAATATCTATTGACATTACAAATGCACATTCTCTTTGACCCAGTAATCCCACGCCTGAGAATTTACCCTACAGATATACAGTGCTTGAACAAGGCTATCATTACTGCATTGTTTGTGATAGTTAAAACCTGGAAAGAATCCAAATGTCCATCATTTGGGGACAGGTAAATAAATTAAGGTACAGTCATACAATGGGTAGCTATGCGCTATTAAAAAAAAAAAAGAATGAGGAAGTTCTCTATGTCCTAATATAGGCAGATCTCCAAAACAGATAAAATAGGGGGAAAAAGATATAGAACAATGCATATAATAATCCTCTTTTCAGTCAAAAAAGAGAAAGAGATGGGGCACCTGGGAGCTCCATTGGTTAAGTGTCCAACTCTTGATTTCGGCTTAGGTTATGATGTCAGGGTCGTAAGATCGAGCCCTGCGTCGGGCTCCACACTGAGCATGGAGCGTGCCTAGGATTCTGTGTCTCCCTCTGCCCCTCCCCCCCACTCTCTTTCTCTCTCTCTCTCTCTCTCTAAAAATTATATAGATACATATGCATACATACACACAAACATACACACCCCAAAGAAGATGCCCAAGGAAGTAATCAAATTGATTATATGTTGGTTAAAGGGTGGGCACGTAGTAGTGAGGATGGAGGATATAGGGACGGGAGGATTACCTCTCATTGTATTCCTTTTTTTATGTTTTGAGTCACATGACATATTATCTATTCAACAAATTAAAAAAGACAAAAAAAAAAAAAACAACAACCCTCAAAAGCCATCTGCCTGGATATTGGGGGTTCTAGGCTTTTTCCCAAGTTGCTAGGTAGAAAGGATCTCACCTCAGCTGGCAGCCCCTCCTTCACTTTCCCTCCCCAGGCCCTGACATATTTTCCTGAGGCCTTGGGTCCCAGTCTGGGGTGGCTGTCATCCCAAGCGGTACTTTCTGTAAGCGCAGACTATGACATCAGACCAAGTCACTGTGTGAGCCTCAGGAAAACAGGATAATCCTGGCATCTTCCTCCAAGGGGTGTGATAAGGCTTAAATGAGGCTTAAATAAGAAAAGGCATAGGAAATGCTTAGCATAAATCCAGAAATGTGATAAATGTTATTGTATAAATGTACCAGACCCACTGTTCATGTTTTTTTGGTTTTTTTGCCAATATATCTGTCGGATTGTTGGTCTTTATCTTATTGATTTATAGGGGCAATTTATGGATTCAGAAGATCGAGATCCTCATGGCAAATTGGCAGAGCATTGAAGGGCCAGGGGACCATAATATATGGCAGTTTGTGAGAATCATTATTTCTATGATGATTTCTCCCCTGGGCCATGCATGCGAGTGTCTGCAGGCATCCCACATTAGAGGCCCCAGGGCTCATCTGGACAGGCCCAAGGGACGGAGTCTTTATTCATTGGCTCTGTGTCACTGTGTGGCTCTGCCAGTGTCCCCTGGGTTGCCAGAGACTGTCATTCTCCACTTCAGCTCTCAGAATAACATCCCCTTCCACTCTCGATTAGACTTATCCTTTGTGCCTTCCCCAGAGGTCCCCAGGTTTGTGGAACACATGTGGGGTGCCCGCTTGTGTAAGGACTGAATTCACTAATGGATAAGTTAAGACCAACCCTGGGAATCCCTAAGTTTTCATGCAGGGGCTCCCCAGGGGAGACAGACTCCAGATGGACAGGCCTGAAGGGGTGCAGCAAGGGATCAGGGCCCAGAACACACACCATTGGAGCCCCTTACCCTGATCCTTGGATCCTTGGTGCTTGCTTGCCATAGAGCTGAGAAAAAATGTGGCTCCCCTGGGCCCACATCCATTCATTTTCTTCAGGGAATTAGTCCGCCCTTCAATTCTGGAGGCTCCAGAAGAAATGTTCCTCAGAGCATCTGGAATATATATTTGCTCTCACTGGTGATTGCCAAGGCCAGCTCTGCTGGTTTTCTGTTTGTTCTGCTCAGCCATGGGAGCTGGGGCTGTCCCTGAGGATGGGGGATGCCTATGGCCCCCAAAGTCCTCTCTCTCTCTGCATGACATGGGATGGGAGCCCCGATGTGGACCTGCTCTTCAAGCAGAGGAGCCTGGATGAGGGCCACCGAGAGTTAATGGTTTGAGTCTACAAAGCCCCCAGGCTCCTTCCAATGCCCCAGAAAGCCCCCAATTACTGGGCAACTTGTCCAGTCCTAGAGTCCCGTACAGTGGAAAGATTAAGTCAAACAGACCCAAGATCAAATTCCCACTCTCTTGCTTAATAGCTGTGTGACCCTGGACAAATAACATAACCTCTCTGAGCCTCACCTTCTTCATCTAAAAAAGTAAAAATATTTTTGTATTTATACCTTATCTTACTTCAGGGTATATTAAAGACATTTGGGAAACCCTGCAGACAATGGAATTAGACAGCTTTTAATAGAGGAAAAAGGATACAGAGAAAGGGGGATAAAGACCTAAGATGAAGCCAGGGCCACAGTCAGTTTGTGAAGTGCACCACCCGTGAGATCCTCTTGCAAGAGGTGTGCCCCAGCAAATTCACCTCTGAGCTTCCTGACAGCCCAAATAAAGGAAATTCAATGAGACACAAAATCCAAAATGGCCATGAGATTCAAAATAGACCCACCGCTCAGAAGCAACCAGCTTTTCTATGCCCTGAAGTCAACGAAGCTCTCTCCCCTGGACCTTCCAAAGGGGGCCAGTCGGGGAGGAGGAGTGTGAACACAGTGAAGATGAGGCTATCTTCTAGGGCTTTTGTGTGTTTGAAATAGAATAAAATGCCTGACAGCAACCCTTAGGGCGGCCAGCACATAGTAGGTGCTTAATATGTCCTTCCTCCCTCCCTCTGTCCCTCCCTCCCTTCCTTCCTTCCTTCCTTCCTTCCTTCCTTCCTTCCTTCCTTCCTTCCCTCCTTCCTTCCTTCCTTCCCTCCTTCCTTCCTTCCTTCCCTCCTTCCTTCCTTCCTTCCCTCCTTCCTTCCTTCCTTCCTTCCTCCCTTCCTTCCTTCCTTCCTTCCTTCCTTCCTTCCTTCCTTCCTTCCTTTCTTCCTTCCCCTCCCTTCCCTTCCTTCCTTCCTTCCTCTTCAGGCCTCTGTCTCCTCCCAGGTAAGGAGTATCTGTGAGATCTTTTGTGCATACAGCCATCAGCTCTTCAATCCTTCGGCACACGCTAATTAAATACTTATTATGTACCAGGCTCTGGGGAAGGCCAATGCGGGAACTGCCCTAAACCTCACTAGATTCTTTCCTGCTGTCCTCGGATCCTTGGTCTCAGAAGTTCTCTCCCTCCCCCCACCACCCACCCTTTTGGGTCTCAGCGCTCTGCCTCCCCTGGAACAGGCCTATAAACCCCAGGGAACCCCACTCTTGTGGCTTGCCCCTCATTTCCCACATAGCTTCAGGCTGCTCCCTCCTACCACCACATTCATGGAGCTCGGCCACGTGCAAAAGCACAATTAATATTCCACTCAGTCTCCCCCAGCCCTGCTGCCTATTGGAAGAAGATGGAAACCAGATTGGCGGCCGCACGCGCTGGCATGGATGTGCACGGAGGGGTGGGCCCACCCCTAGGTGTGAGCTGGCGCTTTCTCCCCCGAGGCTCGCACGTGGGCACGAATGGCAGAAGCTCCCCCCCCACCCCCAGGTCGGTCCGCACCTCCAGACACAGAATCAGCCCCCCGAGCGGCATGAGCAGGCATGGTCACACGGCCGCAGACTGCACACTCAGCTCCTGGCCAATCGACGCCCAGAGAACACAGGGGCTCCTCACACACAAAGCCCACATTTGCTTTCTGGACAGAGGGAGACAGAATCATAGCAGCTCAGGGCTGGTAGGATGGAATCTGAGCGATCATCCTGTCCCAAACCCTCATTTTACAGAAAAGAATCTGAAGGCCTGGCTTAACCTTGAGCGTTATCAGTCCCTGCTAACCTGAACACGCCTGGGTGCATTTTAGCAAAGCTTTGGATTGAAATGCCCGATGCTTGGGCGCCTGGGTGGCTCAGTTGGTTGAGCGACTGCCTTCGGCTCAGGTCATGATCCTGGAGTCCTGGGATCGAGTCCCACATTGGGCTCCCTGCTCAGCGGGGAGTCTGCTTCTCCCTCTGACCCTCTTCCCTCTCATGCTCTCTGTCTCTCATTCTCTCTCTCAAATAAATAAATAAAATCTTTAAATGCCTGATGCTGCCTCTGTGCTTTTCTGCTGATGGGCCACTTCGGCCTCGCCAGCCTTGGAGGTTGGGGAAACTGAGGTATAGGGGCTAGGCTGGGGGTGAACTTGGCAAGTGCGCAGATAATGGGCAGGGTCCAGCCTCTGAACTTTCCTCGCTCAGTCCCCGACTTCCAGCTCTGCCAGGCCTAGGTGGGGCAGGATTTGCAACATGAGGGCTCACGGAGGCAAGAGGAGGGCCTGGCTTGGTTGATTTTTCTCCCCTGCCTTCTGACTTAGAAAGCAAAGGGGCTGGAGGCTGGATGCCTGAGTGTACGTATGTCTCTGGGGTTGGGGCCAGTGGCCTGAGTTATAGAGGCATCTAGAAGCAGAGCTGGTACAGGTGATTCGAGGTAGAGGAAAGGAGGGTGAGTTCAGAGCAGGACTGAGCAAAGCAGGAAGCGGGTGGAGCTGTTCCCCGGGCGGCAGGCCGACAGAGGGCCAAGGGGCGGGCCTGCCTCCGGTCCGAAGATGGGACACTAGAACAGAAATTCAGGGAAAGCGAAGGTAAGATAATTACCAGGAAAAGTTGCTGGAAGAGAGGCAAGTGTTTTCTTCGTCCTTAAGGAACTTCAGTCTTCAGAGAATTTGGAGAGGAAAAAAAATCTATCTTCAAGGTCCTTTTCCAAGGAAGGGTGGCTGGTGATTCACCAGCTGCTGAGGAAGGCCCTGGAAGGCCCTCCCCTCAGCTCCTGCCTCTCCCTAGTGAGCAAACCCAGTTCATCTGGGGTGAGTAGAAAGGGCCCTGGGTAGGAAGCCTGGAGGCCCAGATTTCAGCCCTATATCTGCCCCATTGAAGCTGGTGACCTAAGGCAAGCCTCCTATGCCCTAGGCCTTGATTTCCTGCAAAATAAAGGAGTGGTAAGTCATGAACTCTCTGAGCCTCCGTTTTCTCATCTGAGGATTGGGGATGATAATAAATCATGTTTCATCAAATCTAAGAATCAATATCATCAATTATATGATGCACCACTATATTATGTACCTTAACAAGGAAAAAACTACCTAACTATCCCATACCATCGATTATAAGACACATTCTGATTTCAGCGATGCTAAAACGTGCATCCCAGAATCAGTGAATATGATACTCATTTCACAAGCTTCCTCCAAGAATTAAATGCGATAATATAAGTATTTAGTGCCTGGCACAACGCAAGTACTCAATAGATTTCAGGTATTTTTATGGTTCAGGGTGGAGCAGGGAAGGAACCAAAGGCCCAGTGGATGGGGAAGAGGGAGAGCCTGGGTCTGAAGCCCACCCCCACCCACCTGGCAGGGTGCCACCCCAGGGACTCCACATCTAGCCCCAGCAGGGGACAGAGGGAGAACAGCTGTGCAGCCCATTTTAGGGAGCCAGAAGAGAACAAAGGGCCCCATCTGTGCCCCGGAAGTCAGCCTAATCTCCAGGATGAATATGTTTTCATTTCTCAGAAGTTCCTGTTAGAGTATGCCAAAGTGTTTTTCCCTTTACAATCCAGGCAAACAAGGCAGGTTTACTTTGGGTGACCTTCTCACCACCACCCAGGGCCTGCCTGCCGAGTGTAAATACCCAGCCTTGTACCCTTTTGGAGGCTCCGGGCGGGAGCCTGGAACATCGGAGTGCCAGGCTTCCTAAGGAGGCAGGCCCTTCACCCCTTCCCACCCGCACTCTCTGACAAGACCTGTCCCTGGTATAGGCACATTTAGAAGGTCCTTGGAGAGGACGGGACCCTATGCGTCATTAACACGTCTCCCATCACATAGATGTGAAAACTGAGACCCCAGAGAAGGACAGTGACTCTCCAGGGGTATCCAAGTGTGGCAGTCCCTATCCAAGCCCCCTCACCCTCAGATACACACACACCATCCCTACTCACAGCTCAGCCGGACAAGGAGCCCCTCTCTCCACCTGACCTTCAGAGTCTGGGACAGGCAGGAAGCTTATCTCTGTCCTTTCTCTCCTGTGTCTCACTGCTGGGTTGGGATGCCTTTATGCCTTTCACTTCACATCTGAAGCAGCAGCTGGAAAGCAACAACCAGATGTTGCTAAGCCCATAATAGAAGGGGCTACAGTCTGTGCTTTTCTTGACCTGGATTGTGGATGTTTGCAGAGCCAATTTTGGTCTCCTTCCCCTGACCCTTCAGATGTAGAGAAGGGGCCTGAGAGGGGCTGGGTTGTGGAACCAGGTCCAGGGACTGGTGGGGAGGGAGCAGACCCTCCCTGTTAAGAGAGAACCCAAACTTCAGACCCAGGGAGCTGTCTAACTTCCTCTCCCTGAAAATCGAAAATCAGTAAGAGAAGATGCAGAAGGGATGCCGTGCTCCGGAAGGCTTCAGGTGGGCCCTCTAATTTGAACTAGCACCACTCTTTTCAGTACTTGAATAGATCAGAGCCTCGAGCCCCTGTGTGATCCTAAGTATCAGGTTGGGGGAGGGCATCGGAGTTTCCCAAGCATCCTCTGGCTCCCACATCAATGCCTGCCCCTCCCACTTTTTCTCTCCTACTTACTGTTCCCTCTGTCTGGAATGCTTTTCCCACCATTTTGCTCCATTTTACCATTCAGTTCAAGCTTCCATTCTCAGCTCACACATCCCCTCTCCAGAGAGGGCTTCCTTCCCCCACTCGGTTGTATCAGACTACTTTATTTCCTTCGTGGTCCTCCCACTACCTGAAATCAGCTTCTTAAATTTTTTCTACCCATTCTTCCCTCATTGACTATGGAGGGAATATGGAAAATTCTTAATCACCGCTGTATCCCCAGTGCCTGGTCTAGGGACTGTTCATCATGCTCAGTAAAACTTGCAGAATGTGTGACTAAATCCCCCGCCATTCTCGTCTTTGCTGGACTTCGCCATCCCCTTCATCACAGAAACAAATGATCATGCTCCTACTACGTGCCAGGCTCTGCATGGCCCGTTCTCTCTTCTCTACTGCTCCCCACTCCCCCCCACCCCCAGGATTTTTCCTGGGAGATCCTGCCTCTCAGACTCCACAGGAGGTGCCGGAACCAGAATGTCTCCCCAGGATTATTTTCAATGGTTTCCTGGGGTGTTCACCTGGGTAAGAATCAGGAAAGAGAGGACACTCTAATCCTATTTATCTAAGACTATATAATCTTCCCCAATCACTTAAATGGTGCCTCTGTCTCTAATTACAGAGCCGGCTGGGAGGAACACAGGCACAATTTCCAGCCAACCTCAAGCAGAGGGACACTTTTGTTCCTCCTGGGGGCCTACAGGGACTCTAGCTTGGGGAGCTGGACCCCAGACACCTGCTACCTCAAGCTCACCCATCCCAGACTAGTGTGCTGGCCCAGCTGGACACTGCGCCCCCCACACCTTCCTGGAAAGGGATCAGCCACATTCTCGGTGTTGGAAGCTTCCCCAGTTGGCCAGATGTGAGGCATGTGGGAACACGCCCATGGTCTCAGCACCCTAATTCTACCTGTCACCTGTTTTGAGAGTCAACTGATTGCTTTTTGGCCCACCCTAGGGTTCAGAGTTGCACTGCTGGGTGAACCCTAGAGCACAGGCTATATTCTCAGCTTCTCAGAAGCAAATTCTCCAGGAGGCCTGGGAGCTAATAGTCATGTGACAGCCTGGAGGGTCAGAACCTTATTCTCCAAAACTCTGTCAACTGGGTCACGAGATGGAGGGAAAGCACGTGCCTGCCTCCCTGCCCCAGGCAAGCAAACAGCTTCTTTCTATCTCTGCCTCACGGTGTGTGCCCACCTTGGCACTGAGAGAGCAATTTCAGTGACATTCTGGCTTAACTGCAATGACATCTGTGCTTCATAAAGGCTTTTTGGTTCCTGAGCTAATTAAAAGCCCCAGACCAAGAGGACACACTTAATCCTATTAATGACTCCTGGGCAGGAACCCGGTGTGCTCAGCCCTCTGAGGGAGTACCTTTCTCACTCCCTCCATTTGTTCAGGTGCCTGGTGATTGTTTATCAGCCCTTTCAAGAGATTAAGCTGAACTCCTGAGCAGGCCACTTAGGTAATGGATCCTGGGGGCCTGGGAGTGTTCGGTGACCCTAGGGTGTGCAGCGAGCCACACCTAGCAAGCCCCATGGCCACTGTTCTTCAACGTCTTACTCTTCCGAGCCATTACAGGGACTGGACAACTGATGAGAAGAGGGGTCCTCGTCTCATTTCTCCTGTTCACTGGGCCCTTTCAACACACAAGAAAGCTGGATACACTCTTTGCCCTGAAGGATCTCAGAGTCCGGTGGGGTCAAAGACACGTGAGCAAACAATGACAGTAACACATTAGATGGGACACAATGGAGGTAAGCACACCGTGTCCCTCGAATGTCTAGGATGCTAACTGCTCCAGCCTGCAGACCAAGGAAGTCTCCCTGGAGGAGGAGACATGTGAAAAATCTCCCCACTGAGAGATCTGTTGAGGGGCCCATGAGACGGAATTGCCCCGCTTTGGATTTGGTTCAGGCTCTAGCATAAGGCTGGAAGCATGGAAATAATGGAATGGAAAAAGCTCCCACCTGAACTTATGGGAAAGTGGTTGGCAAAGCCTCAACAAGATGCCGAGGTTCCAGGAACACAGTTATCGCCGGCTTCAGGATAATTTTGCTTCAAGCCCCTACGTTGATCTTCCAGAGAACAGAGACTTTGGCAAGGAAGATTAGCTTGCAGATGTCTCTTTAAAAGAGGAGGGACCATTCCTCAGGCCGCTCCCTCTTCTCATTAATATGAAATTTATCGCGAATATTGATGTGGGGGCGTGGCGCCTCGGCCAGCTGGGCTAACCAGCCAGGGGTTCCCGGTTTCACAGAGAGGAAAGTGACAGAAGCCGTGCAGAGGGAGACGCAGAGAGAGCAGAGCGCCGGGCAGCCACCCAGTCTCGGGGGAGCTCTTAGCTCCCCCACCCCCGGCTCCCACCCTGTCCGGGGGGCTCCTGAAGCCCTCAGCCCCACTCCCAGGCTCCCCATGGAAGCCAGCTGTGCCCCGGGAGGAGCCGGAGGAGGAGGAGTCGGCTAAATGCTCGCGGTGCGCCCGGGGCCCCTGAGCCCAGCCAGCTCCGCGCCGCTGCCCTAAGGCCCCCGCGCCCCCGGCGCCCTCTACCCGGGGCCGCACCGCCTCCGCCCGCCCCTCCCCGGGGCTTTGCCCCGGGCCTGCCCCCGCCCGCTAGCCCACGCTCAGGCAGGAGCTCCGGGCCGGGCGCGCCGCCGCCCTGGAGTGAGGGAAGCCCAAGCAAAGGGGGTCTCCGGAGCCGGCCGCGATGGACGCCGTCTTGGAGCCCTTCCCCGCCGACAGGCTCTTCCCCGGATCCAGCTTCCTGGACTTGGGGGACCTGAACGAGTCGGATTTCCTCAACAATGCGGTAAGACGAAGGGTCTACGTCCCCCTTCCACCACTCCGCACCCCTCTTCGCGGCGCGCCTGCCTGACCCCCCTCCCCGGAAGGACCGGGCAGAAGCGGGGGAGGGGGGCTCGGTGGAGGGTCCCCGAGAGACACCGTTGAGAGCTCTGAGATTCGGAGACTAGATCCCTCGACACCTCCCTAGACCCCCAAACCCGGACCGGAGCCTCTGAGCTTGCGCTAGTGCGCACCCCTCCTGGGGGCTCCGTCCGCGGATACGTTGACCTCGGCTTTCTAAGGGAAGGGGACGTCGAGGCGTCGGGGCCAGCCGATCCCTGGATATGAGCCCGAGAGACACCAATCCTGCCCCCTCCCACGTCTTCTAGCCGTCGTCCACCCACCCCCGGGGTTCCCGGACGAGATTGGGCGCAAAGTGGCGGCGCCCCTTCCTGCGCCCCCTTTAGGACCTCCGTGGCTCCGCGACTGGTTCTCCGCTGGGGGGCGCACAGGGAAGTGTTCGGAAGACCAGGGACCCGACGCCCCTTGGGGGTTCTGAGCAGTACCCGGGTTCTGAGCCAGTCCCGGAAACTTAGGGGTGATGCCGCGGCCGCTCCGTGAGTTCCCCAGAGACGGACCTGACTCTCACGCTCAGATGGTCAGAGCAGCACAGGGTGATCTTTCAGGAGCGGGGGAGATCTTTCTCCCCATCTCCGTGTCTGTAGGTGTGTTCCTCTTTCCCTCACGTCTCCCTGACCTTGTCTCTCTCCCTGTGTCTTCGTGACTGTCTCTTGTCTCTGAGCTTGTCCTCTCTCTCTTCCCCTCCCTCCCTAAGGAAACGTGGCTTCTCTCTCTCCTTCCCTCCCTTCCTCCCTCTCTCAGGCTCAGCCCTAAAGCCCTGCTGGGGGGAGGGGCATGCGCTCCGCAACGCACGAAAGTATTTGGGTTCAGAAGGGCCTGCTGGGTTGAAATGTGGACAGCTCAGGAAATCTGGTGGGATGCCCCCCCCCTTGCAGTGAACTGCCCATCTCTCTCTCTCTCTCTCTACACACACACACCCCCACCCCACCCCCCACCCCCACACACCCCACCTAATGGGTCTCTGCTGGCTGGCCTCTGCCTCCTGGGACCACAGTAAACTTGGTCAGATAAGAGCCAAATGCACAGAGACTTCAAGGATTGGGCCTCTTGGACTTCCACTTCAGTTGTCCCAGGCTTCTAGACTGATGGTGGGGAAACAAGCCAAGGGCCAGGAACCTGACGGGGAGGCATGGGATGTGAGGTCTCCCAGCCCTCCATTAGGGAGATCTGGGTCACCCTGCTTACTGAGGATGGCCCCTGGTCCCAGTCAAAGGGAGCACACTTCTGCACACAGGCCAAGTGGAGGAGGGGAGAGGACTTGGGCTGGTAGTGGGGAGAGCAGTGGGGTGGGCTGGTCGTGGGGAGATGCCTCTGCTTGGGCATCACACTGTGAGCCTGGGCCTCTGCTTCTTCGTCTATAAAGTGGGGAGAGATTGGGTCAAGTCTTTCTAAGGATGGTCTGGCACAGATCCTAGGAATAAAGTGGCAGGGATTGGGGGTTCCGTACACCCCTCCTGGAGTTGGTAACAGGTACTGGTCAGAGGGAGAGGTATGTGTTGGAGCCTGTAGCCTTGCAGCCAAGTGCAGTGTAGAGCCCTCCCCACCACCACAGTGGGGTGCCCTCAGCTGAGTGGGGCTTTCTTCTGAATGAACTCTGCCGCCTACAGCCTCTTCCTGCTCCTCCATTCAGCCTTGTGTCCCCAGCTGCTCAGCTGGGCCTTGGTCCAGCGCAGGAAAGGAGGCAGGATTAGACAGTGGTATCCAGCCCTGGGACTGGGGAGGGAAAGCCCTGCTGGGGGCTGACCTTGAACTAGGCAGGACCAGGCCAGGCAGGGAAATAGGAAAGGATTTCTAAGAGGAGAGACCAAGAACTCCCAGGAGATTTGGTTCTTGGCTGTTCTGCTACCAGCCAGCTGGGCAGTTCAGACAGGTGGCTTTTCTTCCTCTGGGCCTTGGTTCCCTCATTTGAAAAATGTAGGTATAGATCTTTCCCCATAGTGGTGAGAAAATTAATTAAAACTTAATGGAGGAAAATGCCTGGCAGGTAAGTTTCTATAGTTAACTTGTTCCAGAAACTAGATGGGGTGGTGGTAACAACTATGCAGCAACAAGTTGCTGTGTGACCTTGAGCAAGTCACTTTCCTTCTCTGGTGCCTCCACTTAGATGTTGAAGATCCCTTACAGCTGGGACCACATACCAACCCTACCCCAGCTCCCTCTTCATTCTGCATGAGGGTAGGGAAATGTTTCCAAGGTAAGGATGGGAAGGGATAGGGTCTGTGTGTTTCTCAGTCTAGAAGATGGAGAACAGGCTATTCACTGTCCTGCTTAAAAATCCAGATGAAGGCCATAACGTCATGTGGAAAATGTGTTTGCTCTGTTGCTCCATGCAAAAAGCAAGAACCCAAAATTCTGGTGCTCACCCTGGACACAACTCTGTAAGAAATACACATTTGCTTGGACAGAGACAGAATGAGTATGCAATTCAAGTCAAGTGTGCTTGGAGGGGTCAGGGATGCTTTCCTTTTACCTTCTATGAAGATACCTTCATGCTGTTCCCAGCTGATCCGTGTGATTCTCGGAGACACCCCTCAGGAGGGGCTGTGCTTCCTGCCAGATGTGCGGGACTTCTACTCCCTCTCCCTCCCCCACCCTCCCACAGTTCCTGATGTGACCCGGGGAGAGCCTTTGTCCCCTGTGTCCTGTGATCCTTCAGCCCCTGGGCAGCTATGAGAGAGGGTCTGGTGCTCAGGAACCTGGGATAAAGGACCAGAGGGAGAACAGGTTGCGTCTCCAGATAGAGAGAGTAGGTCCATGTGCCTCTTGCTGCCTTCTGGCGAAGGAGAAGGGATGACTCTAGTTTCTCTAGAGAGAAATGGCTTTGGATCCCAGAGATGCCCCAACTGGGAGGGTGTGGGGAAGAGGAGGAGGAGGAAGGGGAGTGCTATTTTCTCAGATGGGAGCAGCAGGAAGCTGCAAGGATGTTTGCCCAGTATATTCGTTTACCTCCCAGCAGTTGGGGAGGCCAGGTGTGAGAATGACTAGGGCCCAGGGACCAGCCCAGGGGAAGGGAGGTGTGGGGGCTAAACCAGGCCTGCAGCCCAGCTTCTCTGGAGCTAAATAGGGAAACAGAGAACCACCACCACCACCACCACCACCACCACCACCACCACCCCAGCCCTGGGGGATTAGGGAGATTAGAGAAGTATGTGCATTTGGGTGTTCCTATGTCTGTGTGTGGGCCTTTAACAGCCCCTAAAAGGGGAAGCAGGCGCGCGTGTGTGTGTGTGTGTGTGTGTGTGTGTGTGTGTGTGTGTGTGTGTGTCTTTAAATTCTCACCAACAGGAAAGAGGACCTAAGTAAGGGCCAAGGCACTCCGGTCTCAGAGTAGAACCCCCTAGAAAACGATCAACGGGGAAGCCAAAATCTCAGGGCTCCAACTCGGGAAGGGAAATCTCCCCAGACACCTGGTCCTCCTCCAAAACATTGAGTCTGTTTTGGGGCAGGGGTCTTTTGTTTTGTTTTTGCTTCCCCCACTGGGATACAAGCTCCTTGAGGCAGGAGTTTATCTGTCTTGTTTGCTGCGATATCCCCAGGGCCCAGTACAGTGCTTGACACAGAGTAGGCCTCAACCAAGGATGGCTAAATGGGCCTAGCCCAGACCTCACATATTTTTAGGGAGGAGGAAAAAAGGGTCCTTTAGCCCCCAGCCATCAGGATCCTGCAGCCTGTACTGTCTCTGAGATTCAGGAAGGGATCGCCATGATTTCCAGTGAGTTGTCGCTGCCTTGAGCCATCCGCCTCCTATGGCAGGACCCCAGAGCCCCTGGACGAGGATAATGTATAATTAGTTGACCCACAGGAGATCTGAACTTGTGGCTTAGGCCTCATCTTTGAACATTAGCTCTAGGGCTTCCATCTTCCCCAGTCTTCTCTTGTTCAGGTTGCTCTGGGACTCCTGGATCCACATTCGCCCAGCTTCAAACGAAGTCTCTTTTAGTCCTGCCTTGGGGCCTTTGCCTGTGCTGTTCCTGACATCTAGAAGGCTTTCCCTCCAGTTCTCTCCATCCCATTCTCTTTAGTAGAAATGCTACCTCTTGAGAGCAGTCTCCTGACCACCTCAAGTGGGACCCCCTCTCATTTTCTGTTTCAGCCCTTTGATGTCTTCATAGCCCTCATTCCAGTGTAGAGCTCTGTTACTGGCTTAGTGTCCATCTCCTCCACTGAGAAAGCAAGTTCCACGAGAATAGGGACCCTGTCGGTTCTGTTCATGCCATAAACCTAGCCCAGTGCTGTGGCTATTAAGCACCAAAATAGGTGCTTAATATAGTAAAACTCCGGGGTGCCTGGGTGGCTCAGTTGTTAAGCGTCTGCCTTTGGCTCAGGTCATGATCCCAGGGTCCTGGGATGGAGCCCCACATCGGGCTCCCTGCTCCGCGGGAAGCCTGCTTCTCCCTCTCCCACTCCCCCTGCTTGTGTTCCCTCTCTCCCTGTGTCTGTCTCTGTCAAGTAAATAAATAAGATCTTTAAAAATATATATATATAGTAAAACTCCGTCATAAGAGAAGAAGCCAAGTCCAAAATTTTCAGTCCCGTAAAATGTGGAGTTATGTTATTTCAGGAGCAATGAAAAGCAGCGTTTTTCTGTTGGTCCATACTATCACAAAAAGCCCCAAAGTAGAGCTTGAGGGACCTTAACCACATGCAGCAGACCAAATTGAGAAAGCTCCAGAGAAGCACAATGCAGTCACTTCTTTACCAACTGCCCCGCCCCGAGATAAGAGTTTTGCCCACCTTTATTTGAGGTGGGCCCCACGCAGAGGACAGAGCCAAGTTTGGGTTGCCTTGTAGTGGACTTTGCCCCATCAAGGATTTACTGTATTTGTTGAGAAAATTACTTCAGACTAGAGCAGTCCCTGGAAGGGAAGGGGAGAATGTTTTTTAAAAGACAGGCCTGTGGGCGCCTGGGTGGCTCAGTCGTTAAGCGTCTGCCTTCGGCTCAGGTCATGATCCCAGGGTCCTGGGATCGAGTCCCACATCGGGCTCCCTGCTCAGCAGGAAGCCTGCTTCTCCCTCTCCCACTCACCCTGCTTGTGTTCCTGCTCTCACTGTCTCTCTCTGTCAAGTAAATAAATAAAATCTTTAAAAAAAAAAAAAAAAAAAAGACAGGCCTGAGCGTTCAACAAGTGTATTGCTCATTCCAGAAGGGGCCCTGGAGTTCTCAGGGTCCTGGCTTGGCCAGCCCTGAGGGTGATGGTGATGCTGGATTACACAAAAATGCTGTCTGTACCCCAAACTACGATGGGGTCCCTCTGGCTTCCCTGGACCAGCTGGGGCTTCGCTTGGTCGTTCTTCAGTACATGCATCCAGGCCTTTGACAAATGGGCACGGAAGGAGCCCCTTGCTGGTCACTATGCATAGAGACCTCAGCCACTGCCAGTGAGAGAGAGGCGAAGCTGTAGCAGCACCACGGGGCGCCCGAGGAGGAGCATCCAGCAAGATGGAGGTCACAGAAGGTTTCTTAGAGGAGGTGACCTGGCACACGCCCTCCCTCATGGCCCCATCCCTATTAGCAAAGGAGTTGCTGGAAGGCACTGTCTCTTTTGAGCCTATAGAGGTACCAGTGTCCCCCGTGCAGATAAGAAAGCAGAGTTTGGAAAGGAGGCAGGGGTCCCATGGAGAGAGTCTAGTTGGGGAGATAACCTCTCTCTCTCTCTGTCTCTCTCTGTCTCTCGTTCGGGTTTGCACTTTGCTCCCTAAGGCGAGGAAAGTTTGGACTCTCTGATATCAGAGGGGCCCCACCTTCATTCTCACCCACTGCCACCATTGGGGCACCATGGATGCCCGGAGCATTAGAAGCAGAGCCAGCATGTGGCCTGGCCTGTGAGAGCCGAGCAGAGGCCCCACGGCCCATCCCGTGCCCTGTCCTCAGACTCACTTTGGGATGCTGCTCCCCAGCCCACCTGGGAACTTGGACCTCCATTCTCTGTAGCTCCCAGGACTCCCCAGGAGGGTCTATTTACGCCTGGCCTGGCCTGGCTACTGTGCCAGGAGAAGAGAGGACCAAGGACACCCCCACCTTGTGTCTTCCCCTCCCCGTACCATGTGCCTCCTGCAAATCCCGGTACAGAGGCCCTCCCAGAGCATCCCTTTCTGGGACCTGGCTTGCCCCCGAACCTCCCTCAAGAAACCAGCTCCAGATGCTGGAGAACAAGCTGTTCTTCTGGAAGTCTCTGCGCTCCAGGGGGCAGGATAGAGGAGGAAGATTTGGGTGGAGTTAAGTCAAGACCATGAGCATTGCTCTGGCTGGAACACTGTGTAACCCCCTCAAGCAGACGAGGGGAAGTCAGAATAAGTGGCAGGACCCTTGACCAGGATGAGGGAGAAGGTAAGAGTGGGGGCGTCTGGTTCAGGAGAGGCTGGGAGGCACAAGAGATGGTCCAGAACTTTGACTGTCACAGAAAATAGGTCAAAGGCATCGATTTCTTTGGAATGTCAGAGTCTGATCTCCATGACCTGGACATACCATATCACCAACAAGGTCAGCTTGACAACTAGGGCAATAATGGGCTTCCCTGCTTCCAGCTTCGCTGTGCCTCCTCTTCCAACTCTCCTGGGACTGAGCCCTCACCGCAGCTTCCTTGGCCCTTGGCCCTTGGTTCTCGGCCCAGGCGCCATTTCACCCATCCCAGAGAGGCTGACACATCTGGGCTGGGCTGTGTGGTCCAGCATAACAGCTGGACAGCAGCAGCTGTCCCCCTTTTCCCCTTCCAAAAGGAAAACAAAAATGAAAGCAGCAGAGGAATAAGGCAGGCTCTTCAGGCCCTCACGGAGAGCCAGGAGGCAGTTGTAAAGCAGCCATTGAGAGGACCTGCTTCAGAGGCAGGCAGGCCTGAGCCTTTGCCCACTGTGTGCCCCTCTGCCTGGACTGTCCTCCCTTCTCCTCACCCCGTTTCCCGAAACTCACTGTGTGACCTCGGGCAAATCACTTCCCTTCTCTGGGCCTTGGCTTCCTCACTGCTGAACTAGACTGAGAATTCTTTGAGAGCAGGAACGTCAGACAATTATTTTTATCTGTTGCCTAGTTATAGCTATAGGGACTGAGTGCTGAGGAAATGCTTATTTATTGGATGGATGGATGGATGGATGGATGGATGGGTAGAAGGAAGGAAAACAAGGAAGGAGTGGAGAGGGGTGATGGATGGATAGACGGGTAGATGAACAGGTAGTGGAAGAAAGGACACGTCCACACTTCCAACTTTAATGATACTTTTTTTTAAAGTGGATTTTATTTTTTATTGAAATAGTGAATTTTAACCTAAATTCCACATCTACCTTTCTTTTTTTTTTTTTAAAGATTTATTTATTTATTATGAGAGAGAGAGAGTACATGAGAGCGGGAAGGGTTAGAGGGAGAAGCAGGCCCCTCGCCGAGCAGGGAGCCCAAGGCGGGACTCGATCCCGGGACTCCAGGATCATGACCTGAGCCGAAGGCAGTCGCTCAACCAACTGAGCCACCCAGGCACCCTCCACATCTACCTTTCAATTTACCATACTAGCCTTTTGTATCATAAAAGAATATATATGGTGCATGCATATGAATTATAAAGTATAATAAAATAGATACATGTGTACTCACTAGCCCCATTGAAGATCTAGGCCCAGCTCTGAGTATCTGGGTCTCTCAAAGCCACATGAGTTTGGGAGAGAGGTGTGCTAGGGACCCAGAATCCACTCCACTCTGGGCAGATTCTGAACAGGAATGTCCTGAGACCTGGTGCCTACTCCCAGACCCAACCTGAGCAGACAGCGAGTCCACAGGTCAGGTAGCTAATACCTCAAAAACATACCAGAGGTGGGGTGTGGTGGCCATTAGTGGTCTCCTTTAACGGCTCAGACCTGGGAGCAAATCTTGGCTCTCACCATTTGTCATCTGTGTGAACTTGGACAGTTGCCTGAACCTCTCCCAGCTGATTTTCCTCATCCACAAAGTATGACCATAGAACATAGGGTTCTTATGAGGATTCAGTTAGATAAGGCCTAGCACAGTGCCTGGCACCTAGTAAGGCCTCCATAAATCATAGTTATTGCCACTTGTTTTATTCTGATTATTGTTGTCATGGCCTGAAGGGAAGGTCCCCAGCATTGGCCAGTCCTTGGAGGAAGGTCCCACCTTCTCCATCCCTTTCATGAGCCCTGGTTGTAGAGATTTTATTTCCCTATCTGTCTGACCTCTTGGGAACTGGAAGGCTTTTTTGAGTAAAGACAAAAGATGCCAGACCCCCTTCTCAAGGCTTTTTCTGGGCTTCAGGAAGGGGATGGCCAGGGATGAGCTACATTGGGGCCCCAAATGGGGACCCATTTGCATGGAATTTGGGGCCATAGTTTGTACCTGGCTCTGTACTAGGTGTTGAGAATGGGGCAGCAGAAAATCAACCATTCCTTCAACAACCAGTGTTGTCCTGTTTGCTTAAGAGCACGAGCTCTGCATTCAGAGCTTGGGTTCAAATCCTGATTCAACCTCTTGCTAAATGAATGAACCTGGGAAAGCTACTCAACTTCCCTGTGCCTCAGTTTCCTCAACTTTAGATGAGGGTACTACCTTGTCTTCTGAAAGTTAAATGAGATACTACATGGAAGGAGCTACAACAGTGCCTGGGACATAAACATTAGCTATTATTATTATTATTTTCATTATTAGGCATACTATAGGCTAGGCCCTGTGTAAGGCCCAGCAGAGGGTTCAAGGATGAACTCCATACTGCATCCTACCCTCAAGGAGATAAAAGTTCAGAAGGAGAGATGGGTCTCATTGTGCCTCCTTAGAGTTCAAGGCATGATACTGACCAGTAACCCAACAATCTATAAGTGCTATTGCGGTTCAAGAGGGACATCAGGTGGTACAGGTGGGCGACCAAGGAAGGCTTCCTAGTGGAAGTGGCATTTTAGTTGGGCCTTAAGGGCTGATAGGAGTTGGAATGAAGAGATAAAGGGCAAAGGCATTCCAGACACAAGGAATGGTATAAGCAAAGGCCCTGGGGCAATGGAGCTCACAGCAGTTTGGAGGAGCTGGGAGTGGTCATCCAACTAGGATGGAGGGAAGAGAAAGATGAGGGTCTCCAACTACAGTGGTAAGTTGAGATGCATGTATAACAGACCTTGAATGTCATGCTTAGGAGCTGGGAGTTTTTTCATCAGGCAGGAGGGAGCCAATGATAGTTCTGAGCTGCACAAAGTCGTGGTCCCCGCAACTCTGAACTGTCTCAGTGCTAGGAGGTCTAGGGTTCATTAGGAATCTGCTGTCAGCCTGCCTGGATGCTGAGGGACCCTCCCCAAAGGGAGAGAGAACTGTGGGCCCTCCCTGAGTCCAGAGCAGCCTGAGGCAGTAGCTAAGCCCAGGTCCCTTCTCTTCTCTGACTCCTACCCTGTGCCCTGATGTGACTCTCACACTGGGCCAGGAGTACCAGTTCCCATCAGGCTCTTTTCATCCCCAACCCTCAGGCCAGGCTGACCTGGAGAGGCCCAAGGCAACTCCACCCTTGCAAAGGAACAGGCTTCCCTCTTCAGGGCTGAGAGCTCCAGCCTGAACCGCGTCCTTCCTCCTGGCCCAACCCCAGGGCCCTAACGGGGTTCCCCCACCCCTCCTACAGCTCAGGACCCTCCACTCTCAGGCAAGGCATGTTCCTGTAGGGCCCTGGGGGTCTAGAAGGATCTGAGCCCTCCTTCTGAGGCCAACCCAGCCTGGCACCCTCACCTCCTTGGCCCTCCCACCCATCTAGCTGGGATAAGATGCCCAGAGCCCCTTTCATCATCCTCCCAGAGAAGAGGCCCAGCCCTGCCCTCCGCTGCCCCAAGGCCTTCACCCCTTCCTCTCCCAGAGCTGCAAATCAGTTCCACATTTGGGATCTGGCATGTACTATCTGCTCAGAACTTACCCCTCCCAGTTAGCTCAGGCTCCCATCTCCCCCCACCCCACATGGTCAGCCCATGGGGTCTGCAGAAGGGGAAGGGCTCCTGCCTTCAGTGACCTCTTCAGAGGTCTGAGAGGGAGCCAGACTGCAGCCGGGTACCAGAGGGACCATGGACAGGAGGCCCTCCCAAGGAGAGATGAAAGAGAAAGGGTAGAGGGGGTGGGGCGAAGGCAGAGCTTGAGCAAGCATATGAGGGGATGAGGGGTTGGGGGTGGTGAGGGAAGGAGCGAGGTAGTTCCCAGCTCAGCACATTCCTGAGACATCTGGATGTGCTGGAAGAGCCCCAGCTGGCCCGCACGGCTGTAGCTCCAGCTTCTCTACTCTGTGATGTCAGGACCCAGCACTCCCCCTCCTTGCAGAGTCCCGCTGGCCTAAGGTCCACCTTGGGGCTGAGTGCGGGGGTCTCCTCCCCAGACCCTTCATCCTCAGTGAGCAAGAACGAGGCCGCTGAGGCCCTGGAGGAAACACCTGCCCCAGAGGAGGGCCTGGGCATGGTGGTAGGAAGCCCACACCAAAGATCCAGGGGTTTGCCCATGCGGCTGACTCAAGGAGATTCCTCTTTGAGGCTGATGCCAATCCCTCCCTTCTCCTTGGAAGGGAGATCGAGACAGAGGAAAGACTCTGGAAATGGCCGCTTCCCTCAAGCTGTGTGATCCTGAGCAAGTCCCCTCCCTTCCCTGGCTCTCCGTTTTCCTCTCTGTAATAATAATAATAGTAATAATACCAGCTCCAGGTCAGTGAGACCCTTCCACGCGTCCGGCATTGTGTCAAGCACTTTACAAATGTCATCCTTTATTGAAACCTCACAGCCAACGTAGTAGTTAGAGATCAGTACCCCTATTTTAGAGCCAAGACTGGGACTCGGAGAGGTTAAGAACGTTGCCCAAGGCTACACAGTAGGTAGCAGAGCCAGGATTAGAACTGGATCATCTGTCTGCCTCCCTTGCTCTTAACCATTGAAGTACATTGCCTCTGTCAGTAAAAGGGGATGGACCCAGTGATGCCAGAATTCTTTTCAGCTCAAAAATGGTGATGATTTTTTTTGGCTGTCGTGGGGCTCTTCAAGAAGGGCAGGGGCAGGCATTAGTCACACACTGGGTGGGGGGAGGAGAACAGAGGCAGCTGGCTTTGAAGCATCTGATGGGTCAGGAGTCTTTGGAGGTCCCCTCCCTTGGAGTCCCAGTGAGGTCCAAACCCCTGAGGCTAGAGCACAGCCTGATCCCCAGCCGAACCCAGGGGTCCCACACCTTTCCTGAAGGAAAGGAGTAAATACGGAGAGAGAATGCAGCTTCTTCCAAAAATAAAACCTGAGGACAACTCAGACAGGCCGGGACAGCTGAGGAAGCCAGGGGCCGAACCCTGAGTGCACTGGAGAGAGGGAAGAGGCCAAGGGAATTCCAGCCAGAGCCGGGTGGCAGGCTCCAGCTGAGGAGGGCCTTCCAGCTGGCCAGGGTCCGGGAGAGCGGCTTGGCTGGGTGGCCACGGGGCTCTGTTGCTACTCTTGGGCCTAGTCAAACCCTGGGGGCAGCTGCTACAGCACTGAGGGGGGGGGGGGGGGGACTATGGTCCCCAGGAACTGGTCTGTCTGGGGCTTAAGAACAAAAAGACCTTGGGAAAGAACAACCTGGGTACAATAGGCCCCACTAGGGAGGAGCTGAGGGAAGGAGGCCAGGAGCATGGAAACAGTGCCCCGAGCAGGAGCAAGCTGGCATGGAAGCAGAATTCAGGGCAGTCATTCCTGGAGGCTCAGCCGCAGAAGAAAGGCCTCAGTCCACTAACTCACTGGCACATTCCTTCATTTACCCACTCATTCAGTCCATCAGGCAGTCACTCGGCAAACACCTGAGCACCTACCATGTGCTGGGACCAATGCTAGGCTTTGGAGATACACATGAGAACTGAACACAGCAAGACATAGAGGCAATATGGCTGGAGCATCTCAGGCTCTACTAAGGCACTTGGAAACTATCCTGAGGGCAGTAGGGAGTCATCGATAGATACTGAGGAGGAGAGTCACATAGTCATATTGTGTTAGAAGATTCCTCTTAATGGAAGGTGGAGAATGCTCCGGAGACCGATCAGAGTTCAAGCCTTAGACTTAGCTTCACCAGTGGGGTATTTCACACCGCTAGTCAGAAAGTCTTTTGTGAGCAGGAATTGGGCTTTATTCATCTCTATATCCACAGGCCTGGGCACGCAGTAGGTGCTTAGTAAATACTGAACGAATACATAAGTAATGAATAAATGACTGTGATTAGATGCCCTTATTCTCCAGAGGTCCCCAGTGCCAGCCCTGGCACTTAGTCTTCAGTGTCCTGAGCTGTCCCACAGGGATCCTCTGGCCACCATGTACGGACCGACATCTTCAGCAGCCAAACTGTGGGCTGCTGGGCCCTCAGTGGTGCCAGTCACAGCTAATCCCAGCCCTGGGCGACGGCATTCACTGCCGCCGCTTCCTCCTGCCCAGACAGTACCTGGCACTAACCCCAGGGTTGGGCCACAATACATGGCCGCCTGGTTGGAAGATGCCAGGGGCTGGCCAGGAACCTGCAGGCCAGCTCTCCACTTTCCTGAGGGATCTGTGGCCTGCCTAGGGAAGGGTTACCAGTGTCAGGAGAGGGAAGTAGAGAGCCAGACCAACAGGGCTGGGGGCTATGGAGAACGCGCATGCCCTCCCCAGGCCCTGCAGCGCATGGAAGCAGCCTGTGGTGGGTGCCAGACTGCGTGTTCCACTCTGCCTTCCTTTCTCCAGCACACGCTCGGAAAAGCTCAGTCCCCGTGTCATCCCCTCCTCCAGTCCCAGCCCCCGGCGAGCCTGGGACTCCCAAAGCTCCCTCGCCTGGGGGTCATATGACTCAGGCATGTGGGTTGGCGCAGTCAGCATTTAGTTCTGTGGTGGTGTGACATGTTGTGTGTGTTCAAGTGAGAGGGTGCAGGGCCGTGTCTAACCATCTCTGGGGTGGCTGCACATTTGTGTGTGTGTGTCCAGGAGAATGTGTGTCCATCTGATCACACCTGAGGAGGGTGTCCTTGTTGGGGCTGTGTTTAGTGCCTACCGGTGTCAGCCTAGGGGAGCCCCTGAGCGAGTGTGTGCCAGGCTGTATGTGGAATGTGTCCGTGGATGTGGATCTCAACGTTGTGTGCTATCAGAAAAGTGGTGTTTCCCCATGGAAGAAGGAACCTCGCAGCCCATGTCTGTGTAGTGCACGCACACATATGCACACACACAGAGAGGCACAGTTCTGCTTACTTGGACTTGGGCTCCGTGGTGAATAGTTTGGTAGGGGGAAAATATGAAACCTCAGCAGCTGCCTTCCCTGGGCCTGTGGGGAATGGGGGATGAGAGTGAGGTTGGAGGTTGGAACAGTGTGCCCCCCTTAACCCCCATGCCCTTGCCAGGAAGGTTCAGGGACTGGCTCCAGGGACCGGAGGACTGGCTCCAGGGACCGGAGAACTGGCTCCATCCCTTCCCAGTCCCCAGGGAGGCCAGGACAGAGGAAAAGAGCCCACTCTCTGAAGACTAGCTCACTGCACCCTGTCCCTGTCTGCCACCCCTGCCCCAGTAGGAACACGGTCTATAACAGATGCAGTAACTGAGACCTGGCCAGGAGACACCACCTGCCCCTGCCCAGGTCTGCCCCAGAGCACAGCTGGATCTTGAACTGGGGCCTCCAGAGTCTGAGCCCAGGGCCTTTTTCCCTTCACAGGACAACCTCTGATTCTGGCTGTGGGAAGGGGGGCCCCAAATGCCTGGATGGTGATGCTTAAGAAAAGGGAGGGCCTGACAACTGAATACCCAGGGGCCCCCTTCCCCTCCCCTAAGTCCCTCTTTGTCTCCCTTGAGCCTACCCCTCCCCCCACACACACATATCCACACACTCAGGGCACAGCACTGACTCAGACTCGTGGCCCTTCAGCTTGAAACGGGGTCGATTTTCTAGTGACCACGAAGCAAGTAACCGTCCCGGAATGTATGGGTCAGTATGGGGGGGAGGGGGGCATGTGGCCCAGTCTGTGGGGGAGGGAAGGAAATGTGAGAGGACTCTCCTCCCATCTCTCCCCAGAGCTCACCCTCGGAAGGAATGTCTGGGCTCGGGATTTCCCCCCCCCCCCAACTCCTTATCCCACAGCTCAGCCTGGACCCACTCTGGTCTCCTCCCTCCTTTCCCCAAGCACAGACTGAATCAGCGCGTGCGAGGGGAGAGGCAGAAGTCAGGGCCCGGGGTGCACGCGCCGTGGGGCTAGGGGCGGAGGGAAGGGGGCGCTCTGAGGCTGCCCCAGGTCCGGGGAGAACTTTCTCCCACACACCCTCTCAGACAGCTGCACTCCCAGAGCTTTTCCCTCTCTCTGCATTGATCCCAGTGGAGAAATTACGGGAGGGGAACTGAGAGGAGCTTCAGATGGTCCTGTTACCGCCCCAGAAGCGTTCCCATTCCCCGCACGACTAAGGACCCGCTGCCCCGCCACTGCGCCCTGTGGTAGGACTGTTCGCAGAGGGACGGAAGGAGCTGAGCTGGAAGAGCCGCCAGGGGACATAAGAATTGCGGCTCAGCCTCCCCGGCGAGCCGGGGAAGTCCGAAGAGACCCTCCCTCTCCACTTCCCCCCGCTTGCTCGGGGGCCCTGCAACTCATAAGGGTCTTGGGACTGCGTGGGGCTGCCGGCCCCCTGGAAGCTCCAAGGGGCCGTCCGTGCCTCTGCCGCAGAAAAGGACATACACCCGGACCTAGCGCTCCAGGCCCTTCCCACGCCCCCGCGGTCAGTGAAGCGCAGAACCCTCCTCGCTCGCGCCCCGCCGCGGCCGCCGCCCGCTGCCCGCAGCCCGCAGCCCGCAGCCTCCTCCCATTGGCCAGGAGCTCCGCGGGTCCCACCAATGAGCAGGCCGGACTCCGGCGCGGGGCCGCCCCACGGCGCTCAGGCGTTAACCTCTGGCGGGCCGCGAGCGGCTGGTGGGACCGGTCCTCCTTTACATTTAAAGGGCAGGCTGCTGAGCCCGGGCTCCGGGAGCGGGTGCCGCAGGAGGGGTGTGCGCGGGGCGGGACGGGGCGGGGCCGGGCCGGGCGGGGGCCGGGGGGTGCTTGCGAGCAGCAGAGTCCGAGACCTCTCCGATAGAGAGAGAAAGAGAGAGAGAGGAGAGGAGAGCCGGGGCTAACTGCGCGTGGCCTCCGAGAAGGAGCTTATATTGGCATGACTGTAGGAAAAAGTCTTTAACGAGGAGGGAAACAAATCATAATATTTCCTTCCCTGGCTTCCCATCCCGGTTGCCTGGCAAGGCACCCCAGAAGGCTCACCAGCCCCATGGAACCATATCCCCCTGTGAACGTTGACCCACGACCCCCTGCTGTTTATAGATTTGATAAGGGAAATCTGTGTTCTAAGGTGGCCCACAAAGCCAGCTAGGGAATCCCAGTCCTGGCCCCAGGGCCGGTCGAGGTTTTCCCTCCTGCCCCGCCTGCCCGGCGCGGGAAAGTGCCACATACACGGAAGTAAAAGTGTATAAATTACCCCCTTTGTGCTCGGGCACAGACCTTTGGAGATCATTCTCCCCTGAGCCCGCCCGCGTTAAATAAACCTCCTATCCTCCAAGATCTCCGAGTGCCGCTTGGTTCTTCTGTCAGACGATCCAGTCCAGGTTCCGTAACAGATTAACCCCCCCCTTCCTCCCCCGGGGCAATCATTTCCTTCGGATAGTCTTGAAACCTCAGCTTTTAGTGTGTGAACTGGAGGTAGAGCTGGGTGTGGTTGGGGGGGGAACGTGGGCATGCTGGAGCTGAGGAGGCCTGAGATCCCCAGAGTGGGCTTTCGAAGGTTGGGGGCGGGTGGGTACCGTGGAAGAAGTGAGAGGACAACAAGAAGGTGACCCCCATTCCTGTGCAGCCTCAGAGCTTCAGGGGACCTCTCCCTCAACATCACCAACTCACTGTGTGACCCTGGGTTGGCCACTTTCCCTCTCTGGACCTTGGTTTCTTCATTAGGAAATGGGGTGAGAGGAACAAGAGTGAGGACCACGGGCTTTCTCCCTTCTGTCTCTAATGTGATGATATAAACCAACCATAACTGAGCTGCTTTGAGAAGCCAGGCACCAGATAGAAATCAGGCTACAAAACTCTGAAGGGAGTCCCTTCTGGCCTGCTTCCGTGAGCAGGAGGTTAGCCTGGAGGTGATGAGACATGCCCACCATTGCCAATGGGAGTCCGATCAGCACACAAGGAAGCCCTGAGCAAAGAGGACTTTGCTGAGTGTCCTCCACCCCCACCCTGCCTGCCCCTTGGCCGCCCTCCCCTTCCACTTGGCTCCCACCCTCTGGAAGCTCCATCCTGCTGGGCCTTGGCTGCCGTTTCCAGCAGGTGGGGGCTGCTCACAAAAGGGGGCCAGCTGAGCTCCCTGAGCAGGTTTCTGTGGGCACCCCGAAAGGGGTCTCTTAGAAGGACCTGGCTCAGCTGCCTGGAGTTAAGGCCTTCAGGGACCCCAGCCCAGACTGGAGGAAGCATTTCTCCTCTCCCAGGCCCCAGGAAAGGGCTTGGCAAACCCTTATCGCCTGAGAAGCAGCTGCTGGAGGAATACCTTAGCGGCTGACTCACTGCCCTCCTGCCTCACAACACCCTCCCACTGGGCCCCACACCAGGCCTCTGAGAGACCCTGAGAGAGAGAGCAGGGGCAAAGCGCCCCCAGCTGGGCTGGCCCAGGCCCTGCCTGGGGCTGGCTGGATGATTGGGGGGGGGTACCCTGTAAATGGCCTTAGTGTGGGATCACAGTTATTTTTAGAGACGTGTTTAGTAGTACTAGTATCTCCTGGTACTGCCTCACCCCAGGCACTGATGAACAATTGATATGCTGATGGCATTGCCCTCTGGGGTACAAGGCCATGTCCCTGCAACAATAGTTATCATGGGCCGGGTGTTGGGATCCAGCCAGTGAACAAGATATAGATCCTGCCTCAGTGAGTTTTCAGCCTGGCCAACAGGCAATTCTTGAACAGAGGAATGTCGCCTGCAGTTGGGGAAGGACTGGGCAATGAGGGGTTGTGGACACTTCCCTGTTGTACTTGGCTGTCCTGGGCCTCAGTTTCCCTATATGTCAAGTGCGGATATGCAACTTCCTTATCTCATTGGGTAATCATGAGGATTAACTAAAATCGTGCATATGAAAGCACTCTGGAAGGTTAAAATCACAGTAAAAATGTAGGGTACGTGATAAGTTCTGGCAAACTGGGGAAAGGGGAAGAGAGTACCTGAGTCAATGGGTTTCTGCATTTATTTTGTCCTTGATTCTTTGATCATTCTTCAGCTCAACTCAGCTCAGGCCCAGAGTTTGGCTTTGAGTAGCTGCAGTTTTCATACTAATAATAGCTAACAACCATTGAGTACTCACTACATACTATAGGCACCATTCTGCTACATGCATTAATGTGTGTGTGTGTTCTATGTATAAGTGGTATATGAACTTCACTCACTTTACCCTCATAATCCTATAAGGTGAGTATTAAGCACCTAACAAATATTTGATCTTCATGACAACACTATGAAGTAGGAACTATTATTTCCCCTTTGCAGATAGGGAAACTGAGGCACAGGGAAGTGAAATATTCTGAAGCTTGTTCTCAGAGGGCTTTTCTGTTCACCCCGTCAGGACTGGGGCAGGCTTTGAGTATTCCATGCGAGAAAGGGCCACCAGCTCCGACCCTGAAGCAATCAGTCCCCCAGAAGCCAGTCATTAACCATTCACCAGGTTGGACTCCAGGACCTGAAGCAACCCCCCCTCCCACCATCTCTTCCAACCCACCAGCAAATGCATTCAGTCAGTACATGTTTATAATTCTACAGAGAGAAAAAAATAAGCACCTACTATGTACTAGCTACTGGGGGCTTTTTTAATAATAAGACACAATGTTTGTTGAGTATTATGTACTCAGGGCCATCCTCATAACAATCCTGACAGAAACTATTTCATCCTCACTGTACAAAGGAGGAAATGAAGCAGACAGAGGTTAATTAACTTTCCCAAGATCTCAGAGACGAATATTTTTCAAACTTTTTTGTTTCTAAGAAATATATTTTACTTCATTACTGAGTCCACACACACACACAACTGGGACGAAAACCTCACCAGGTATTTAATTTCACTATGTGAAGTGCAGTCTGGTATTTTCTACTCTTATTTTTTTTTTTTCTGTTTTACTTTTTCTTAAATCGTGGTTGTGACCTACTAGATTGATTTCACAAGCCATTAATGAGTCACCACCCACAGTTTCATTAGCACTGAGTCATAGCTGAAAGTATCAAGGTCAGGATTTGAACCCACGTAACATGGCTTCAGAGCCTAATCTCTTGGCATAAAGAACGTCTTCGAAAGCGGAGAGTCTGGAAGCATGAGAACAGGTCAGGACTGTGCTAATGAGGGGAGGAGAAGCCTTGATAATCCCACCTCCTTGCACTCGAGCAACAGACACCAAAGTCACCAGTATTGCCTTTGGGATATGAACTTGCTGGCATCGACACACACTCTTTACTTAGTCTTCCCATGAAGTAGGGCAGGCAGAAAAACAGACTCAGGAGGTCTGAGTGATTGAACCAAGGTCACAGAGCCAGAACGAGAGCCTGGTAGTCTGTCGCCTGGTCCAGGGATGCTCTTGCGCCCTCCGCAGCTCACCTTGAGGATGATGACAGTGAGGCTGGAGATGGCAGTGGGGTGGGGGTGGGGGGGTGGGGGGAGAGGTGGGGGTTTGGACAGCAGTGCCGGTCATGATAGAAATGATAATAGTTGGTCCTGGGGATATGGGTAGTGGGGAGGGTGGTGGCGTTAATGATGGTGGGAAGAATAATGGAGAGGTTACAGTGACAGTGGCGGTGGTGGCAGGCCTGGGAGCCCCACCACAGCAGCATCTGCACTCCCTTCCCAAGTTCAGCTGACCGCCCCCATGCCCCTCCTCCTTCCCTAGCACTTCCCGGAGCACCTGGACCACTTTGCGGAGAACATGGAGGACTTCTCCAACGATCTGTTCAGCAGTTTCTTTGATGACCCCGTGCTGGACGAGAAGAGCCCTCTACTGGACATGGAACTGGACTCCCCCACACCAGGCATCCAGGCTGAGCACAGCTACTCCCTGAGTGGTGACTCGGCGCCTCAGAGCCCCCTTGTGCCCATCAAGATGGAGGACACCACCCAAGGTAAGGGTAGAAGGACCCAGGGACAGCCCAGACCCAGAAGGCCCAGGAAGGTGTGATATGAGAGAGAACAAAAAGGCAGGAGGCAGCACTCCTCTTAAGAGGTGTTTGGGGTGACTCCTCTGAGAGTCCCTGGGCATCTCAGCCTGCAGTGCTCCCCCTCTGGTCCCTCAAAAGCTTCTTCCCCTCCTCAGAAAAATGAGGCTTCAGGAAAGCCAAGTGGTTTAGGTCACACACACAGTAAAATGCTTGGTAAGGACTTGGGAGCAAGCGCGCGCCTTGATGCTAAACCGCACACCCTTGCCACCACCACATTGGCCAGCCTCGAGGGCCAGCAGGGGTACTGGGTGTGGACCCAGACGGGCTTTGCTGATGCATCCTGAGGCATCACCTCCACTAGCTGCCGTGTGATCTTGAGCAAGTTGCTTAATCTCCCTGGCCCATTTCCTCAATTATAAAATGAAGATAATATATGTGTCATAGGAATTCTGGCCAGGATTTTTAAATCTATACATAAAGTACCCAGTTCAGTGCCCAGCACATAATATATAAGAAGAATTAATGGCTATTTTCATTGTGCATATAAAAGTCCTGTTAATACTCTAGTGGCTAGCACAATGAACAGTATTTTTAATTCCTCTTTTCTCTTCAGAGGACAGTGATCTTGAATGAGTTTCTTGATATTCTCATCTATTAAATGGGAAGAATAATAGTGCCTGCCCCATAGAATTATTGGGAGGGATGAAAGAAGTCATATGTAGCAAGGGCTGAGAGCCTCACTCAGTTCAACAACTGTGTGCTGCTTCTGAGGGTCTTTGAGATTCCCCGGGGCAGAGGTGGGACTCTGCACCCTACCCTGCTCACCCCTGTGAGGGCAGGGACACTGTCTGGGGTTTAAATGGCTTCAGGGCTGGGGCTGCAGAGGTCTTAGCTTCCCTGCATGCCCTGGCCTCTCAGCCAAGCTTCTGGAAGTCACATCCGCGTGTCCTCAGGCCTCACCCTGGGGAAGGGCAGGCAGCATGTGGGGTGGACCCCCTCCCATGGTAGGTTCTCCATCCACCCGCACTGGGCCAGCCCAGCAGCTCCTCAGCCACCCCAAGTCTATTTTTAGAGCAATTTGTCTGTGGGCCCTTTGCAGGGGCAGCTTCCCGGAGGCCGGACAGCTGGCCCTGTAATTTGGGAAGATTGTGGATGTTCCTGGAGCCCTGGGGCAGCCTGTGGCCCAGAGCTGGGGCGCTCAGGCTCCCAGCAGGGTGGGGCCTCATCTCTGAGGTGGGACCAGGCACCACTGACCCCCTCTCTCTACCCACAGCTGGCCCCAAAGGCCAGAGCGCCCTGGCCCTTCCCTTGCATATTGGCTCCCCAGATCCCCGCCTCACCTCACCACTGCCTGGGGCTTGCAGGGCTGACTTGGGGTGCAGGACTGTAGGCACCCATCAGGAAAAGGGGTGATGCTTGCCAGCCCTGTGGCCCAGGTGAGGCCAGGAGCCTCACTAAGAAGGCAGGAAGTGGACACTGCCCTGGGAAACCTGAACATCACACCTCACGACCCACATGCCCTCCCCACCCCCACCTCCTCACACACACACACACCCCCACCCCATCACCAGGTCCTGTGGATTCTCCCTTCTGAATTTGTCTCCAGTATGTCCCTTCCTCTCCATCCCCACTGTCACTTCCTTTGCTCAGACTTCATCTTCTCTCGGTGGACTGTCACCAGCCTCCTGCGAGTCTCCCTGCCTCCACCTTGCCTGCTGTCAGGCCTGTCTCCACACGCACACAACATGATTTTTTTCGACATTACAAATCTGAGCGTGCTTAAAACCCTTCAGTGCTTCCCCCATTACCTTTAGGACAGAGTCGCAGCTGTGAGCCCAGTCTCCAAGGCCACACTACCCCTGCTGGCCTCTCTGGGCCCACCTTCCCCCTCCCTCCGCATTTCAGCGGCACTAAAACTGCTTGCGACTCTCACCAGGTCCCCCACCGCCTAGCACTGTGCTCAGCAAATGTTCACTGAATAGCGGTCATTGTGTTAACAATAGCTAGCATTTATTGAGCATTTACTTCTTGTCAGGCACTTTTACAGATGAAGAAGCTAAGGCTCAGAGAGGTTAAGCAACTTACCTGAGGTCACACAGCCAGTCAGGAGGGGTCCAGATCTGTTGTCCACACCTGCTCTGTGAGCTGCAGAGTAAAGAAGATGCCCCACCTCTTCTGGCTCCAGCCTGCCTCACCAGTGCCCCTCTGTGCCCTTGCCTGCCTGTACCCTAGCATCTCTCCTCAGCCGGGTCTAGAGCAGGTCCCAGGGGGGAGGAGGGCGGCAGAGCTCTCTGCTCGGGGAGTCCCCTGAGCCTGGTCCTGCCCCCTTCCCCAGACGTGGAACATGGAGCATGGGTGCTGGGACACAAACTGTGCTCCGTCATGGTGAAGCAGGAGCAGAGCCTGGAGCTGCCCGTGGACCCTCTGGCCGCCTCCTCGGCCATGGCCGCCGCTGCCGCCATGGCCACCACCCCACTGCTGGGCCTCAGCCCCCTGTCCAGGCTGCCCGTCCCCCACCAGGTGAGCCTGGGGATTGTTCCCAGGGGCTGAGGGAGGGAGGCCGGCAGGGGTGTGGGGGGGGAATGTCTCTGTGGGAAGAGGCCTCCAAAGCCCTGTGTAGCCCAGCGGTGTGTGGACTGGGAACAATGTGACCCTGGGGGCTGAGGGTCAGAACTTCTGGACGAGGCCTCTGCCTACCCCTTGGGCTGCCCCTTCACCGTCCGAGAATGGGAACAATCCATAGCACCCTTGGAGTAAGCTGGGCCCCTCACCGAGTGCCGAAGGAAGCTGACAGGAACCCTGGCAGAGCTGGGCATCAGGGGCCCGGTCCAGGGTCTCAGAGATGGAGAGAGCGCAGGTCAGATAGCTGTCTCAAAGCGCCAGGATTTTTTTAAAAGAATGACCAAAACGAGAATACAACCGTTGTCAATATTTCAATTGTATATGTTCGTGAGATCAGTATTTTTTACCTCGTATGCTCAGGTCAGCCCCCCATCACCCCCCATGATACATAGATAATAGCATTCAACTCCAGATCCAAGGTCGACATCTGAAGAGCCTCCTGGGAATGTGAGGCCCAGACTCCGGGCCCTGCCTGCGTCCCAGCTTAGCTCTCATTTGTGCTCTGGGCGTGTTACCTTCTCCTTCTTCCTCAGCTTCTTATCTGTAAAATGGGAGCATGAACTGCCTCTAAGGGGCTTCAAGCCCTGAGTCTACAATATAAGGGTTGTCTTAAAAATCCCTAGATTCGGGGTTTGACTGGCTCTGCCCCCTGCTGGCCACACGTCTCACCTGATCAAAGGCATGTGGCCAAAGGCCAAGATCAGCTCCTCCCCACCCCTGCACTGACCCAGAGGACCAAGGGTCAGCTGTAAAGGTGGAAGATCTTTTGTGACCATCTCCAAGACTGACTCAGCGACTCCTCAGGCCTTGCCAAAGCAGGAAGGGAAGGTGCAGCGGCAGCAGCAACCGCCAGAGTCCTGGGAGGTTGGGCACATGCCTCAGAGAGGGAAACTGAGGCTCAAGGAGCTAAGCGACTTGCCCAGAATCACACCGTCAGAAATAATGAGCTGCAGGGTGCCTGGGTGGCTCAGTTGGTTTAGCATCCAACTGTCGGTTTCGGCTCAGGTCATGATCTCGGGGTTGTGAGATCAAGCCTGCTTAAGATTCTCTTCTCCCTCTCTCTGCCCCTCCCCCACCTCTCTCCCCCTCTCTGAAACAAAACAAAACAAAACAAAAAATCTCACACGTAGAAATAATGAACTGCATTCCAAACTTGGCCTACAAGACCCAGAAGCCCACACTTCCCACTCTAGGGAGATCACGATGCCCTTGTGGAAGGCACAGGAACCAGAAGTTGGCATTGTCGGTAACGGGCTGGGTGACCCACCCTTCCCCATCACAGTGCCTTCCCTGTCACTTGAGGGCTGAGCTGGCATGTAGACCAGAGAATCTCCAAGGTCCCTGCCAACTTGAACCTTCTGTGATTCTTACTTATCTGCCTACATTGGAGATTCTGTGTCCCAACCACAATATCATGGCCTCTCTCTGCTGGCTGTGGACCCAGAGGGGAGACTTGGTCCTGAAATCCAGCACCCAACAACACAGTGCCTTCCACAAAGAGAACACCACTTAGATGCATGTTTATAATCGTGTAGGAAGCCATGCATGTACTTTTTTTTATTATTCAATTAATTAACATATAATGTAGTATTAGTTTCAGAGGTAGAGTTCAGTGATTCATCAGTTGCATATAACACCCAGTGCTAATTACATCACATGCCCTCCTTAATGCCCATCACCCAGTGACCCCACCCCCCCCCAGTAACCCGCAGTTTGTTTCCTATGGTTAATAGTCTCTTGTGGTTTGTCTCGCTCTCTGATTTCCTCTTGTTTTATTTTTCCCTCCCTTCCCCTATGCTCTTCTGTTTTGTTTCTTAAATTCCGCATATGAGTGAAATCATATGATAATTGTCTTTCTCTGATTGACTTATTTTGCTTAGCATAATACCCTCTAGTTCCATCTGTATCATTGCAAATGGCAAGATTTCATTTTTGATGGCTGAGTAATATTCCACTGTAGATCTATACCACATCTTTATCCATTCATCTGTCAGTGGACATCTGGGCTCTTTCCACAGTTTGGCTATAGTGGACATTGCTGCTATAAACGTTGGGATGCAGGTGCCCCTTCGGATCCCTACACTTGTATCTTTGGGGTAAATCCCTAGCAGGCCATGTGTGTTCTTGATGTCCTTTCTGGGACAGCAAGTGGGAATATAAAGAAATAGGAATGCATGTTTGTTTAAAACATAAATCTAGTTCTGTCAGTCCCCTTGTGATACAACCCATCAGGGACTCCTTATTGTTTCAAACTTCTTTGTCTGGTCCCTTTCTACCCTCTGTGAATCCTACCCCCACCCCCACCCCACGCCCTAGCCAGGCCTTCTGGTCTTGTTTCCTACCACTCCCTCCGGACATATACCCCTACACTCTGGACACCCTGAATACTTGCACTTTCCAGATCCGGCCATGCGCTCTAGCCTCTGTGCCTTTGCAGATGCTTTTCCCTCTGCTTGGAATTCTTTTCCTTTCACTTACCACCCGCCCTGTCCTTCCTCTGGAACATTCCTGTTTATACCTCAGGACTCCTTTCAAAGTTCAGCTGCTTAGAGAGCTCACCCTGATCCCCCAGCCAGTTAAGGCCTTCTTCATCTGTGCTACTGTTACCATTCACTGAACAGCTACAATGTGCCAGACATTACTTCTCTCCTCTTGGCAACCCACATACCAAGGCCTCTGTGGCCTTCACAGTCAGCACAGAGCAGCCTCCATCAAAAAGATGGCCTTGGCCTTGGAGGCTGCAAGAAGCCCTCCTTCTCCAAGCTTAAGGTCTAAACTACACTAACTACTTAGCCACTATTCTCTTCTCCTAGGTCTTACTTGGCTTCTCCGAGCCTGAGTACTTGCCTCTTCTCCCTCTGGGCTGTACCCAGAACCCTGAGTCCAGCCACCTCCTTAATTGTGCAGAGCAGACTGCCAGCCTCAGGGAGGGTAGGAGGTTGAATGGCATGGTGGGGACAGCCTCAGGGGCAGCTGATGGAGCTGGACCTGTCTCTTCCTCAGGCAACAGGAGAGATGACTCAGCTGCCAGTGATCAAAGCAGAGCCCCCGGAGGTGAATCAGTTCCTCAAAGTGACACCAGGTAAGTGTGTCCAGAGGGACTATTCCTCTCCAGTCTTGGGCAGACAGCATTCCCTACTCCCTTGGGCCAGCCCACCCATCTCCCTCAGCAGCCCCCATCTCGCCCCAGAATATCCTTTCCTCCCTGTTCTGCACACTTTCCATCCATCCAGCTCCCTTTTGACCCAGTCTACAACTGTCATCCCTGTTATTGACACCCTCACCCTGTTTGCTAATCCCCCTCCTGTCATTCACTAAGGGAAGCCCACTCTATAGCCACCCATCCACCCATCCACCCATCCACCCATCCATCCATCCACCCATCCACCCACCCACCCACCCATCCATCCATCCATCCATCCATCCACCCACCCACCCGTCCATCCACCCATCCATCCATCCATCCATCCATCCATCCATCCATCCATCCACCCACCCATCCATCCATCCAATGAGTGTTCATTGGGAGTGTCTGGGAAAGCCGAGGGAGAAGACAGTCCTGTGCCCAAGTAGATCACAGAGTAGTGAGGGCCAGTTTCATAGCAGCCATATGGGTTAAAGAAGGCAGATTCCCCAGGAGGCCTTGGAGGCACATCCCCAGATCTGATGGGGTGGGGGGAAGGGAACACAGAGGAAGCTTCTTGGATTGGCCAGAAGGAGAATAAGCTAACTGAATCTTTCCAACCCTACCTCATTAATTCATCAAACATTCATTAAGCATCTACTATGTATCAGGCCCTGGGCTGAGTAGCACAAAGTTTAGAAAGATGAGTAAGACCCAGGCTTCACCCTCATGCTGTTCACTCCCTCGGAGAGAAGATTCACAGAAGGTAGAAAGGGGCCATTGTGAAAACACATCATCTTGTAGAGTGCCCTTCAATCCGTAAAGCATCTTCACATACATGAGCTCATTGTGTCCTCAAGGCTCCCTGCAGTCAGTTCACTCCCTTTCGACAGGGAAGTGAGGCTGGGAGGGGTTAATAAATATGACTGTAGGTCACACACTTGGGGCGGGTGACAGCAGAACTTGAACTCAGGCTCCCTGACTCCACATTCCAGGCTCTTCACATTATGGCACCCTTAAGAGGCAAATCAAAGTGCAGGGAGGGAGAGAGGACTCATGCAGGGGGCAGTTAGGGGCAGAATCCGGAAGGATGCAGCTGTTCCTCCGGAGCCTCAGCCCGCTCTGCAATGATCCGGGCATTCTGTGCTGTCCTGGGAGTTCTCCCTGCAACTGGGCTCTTGGTCCTCGTGGCTCTGCCCAGGTTTTTCCCTGACCACCTGCAGTGTGCCAGTCTTCCTGATGCTGCAGCCACAGAGCAGCAGCGGGGAGGGGGAGGCTGGGGACCGCAGGGCTCCTGGCTGGTCTGCTGAAAGCCTGCTGTCCTGTCACACTCAAGCTGGAAGTGGAAACCCTGGGATTGCTTGGGCTAGATGTTTGGCAGTGGGACCAAGGAAGTGACAGAGCCTGTTGCTTGCCTGGCCCAATCCCGTGGGTCTGGCTGTGGGCAAACTCCAGTCACCTCTGGGGTTACCAGTGGAGGCTCCAAGGGCCTGGACCCTGTGAAGTCAGGGATGGGGGAGGGACTTCGAGAATCCGGCCTCCATGACAGCCACACCGAGGAGCCAGACCTCGGTGGCACTGGAGATGGGATGGCATTCAGAAATGAACTTCTGGGATGTCAGCTCATCTTTCTGACATGGCAGAGGGGATGGGACAGCTGATGGGACAGCTGGTCAAGGCCCCAGTATTCCGTCCCCCACAGTGTCAGGGCTGGCTGACCTCTGATGTCCAAGCAGAGGTGGGATGCAACCCTGCTAACCTGGATTCCCCCCCACCCCCGCTCTCCCCAGAGGACCTGGTGCAGATGCCTCTGACGCCCCCCAGCAGCCACGGCAGCGACAGTGACGGCTCCCAGAGTCCCCGCTCTCTGCCCCCCTCCAGCCCTGTCCGGCCCATGGCCCGCTCCTCCACGGCCATCTCCACCTCCCCCCTTCTCACCGCCCCTCACGTAAGCAGCTGGGGATGGGCTGAGCCTAGAGGCAAGGGATTGAGTTAGTCCACCCTACACATGACCAGCGAGGAAGGGTCTGGGAGCCCCAAGCCTGATCCCATCCCCATCAGCATTCAGAGCAGATGGGAGTGAGAATCTCTTAATCCTGTTCTGGGGTAAAGAGGAAACAGGTAGAGAGGTCTAAGAGGCTTGTCACACCCCCACTGTTGCAGAACCAGGACTAGAACTTGACATTCCTGACCTCCAGGGGATGGCCCAGGCTGGCTCCAAGGAGCACTGCTTGGGGACAGACTCAGGAGGCCCCAAATCACCTGGGAAACATGGAGCTGAGTCCTGTGTGGAGCCTCCCAAGTGAAGAATGTAGGGGTCTGAGGGGGTTGCTGTTTAGGGGCTCTGGACAAGTAAGCTTTGAGGCTGTGGATTCCAGAATGGGATCTAGGGGACCCCCCACCCCGACCCTGCAATAATATACTGAGTGCCTAACATGCTGGGCTCCCAGCACTGTTAATACATGTTAGTGGATTTCATTCAGATCCACCCCTTTTCAAGTTAGGAAACCGAGGCTAGGTGAGTCGAGTGCCTTCCCCCAGTCACACAAAGAGTCAATGGCAGAGCTTGAACTTGAACCCAAGCTGTCTGGTTCCTAACCATCATGTCCTACCTCCCACAGAAATTACAGGGGACATCAGGGCCACTGCTCCTGACAGAGGAGGAGAAACGCACCCTGATTGCTGAGGGCTACCCCATCCCCACGAAACTCCCCCTCACCAAAGCCGAAGAAAAGGCCTTAAAGAGGGTCCGGAGAAAAATCAAGAATAAGGTAAAGCGTGAGCTGGACCCTGGCCCTGCCCTAGGGCTCCCCCGGTGACACCAGCCCTAAAATTGAGGGCCCCCCCGGAAATGGTTATGTGGCTGTGGTAACCCCTTTTCTGGGGCCTCCCCCTCTAGATCTCGGCCCAGGAGAGCCGCCGTAAGAAGAAGGAGTACGTGGAATGTCTAGAAAAGAAGTAAGCATCCTGGGCAGGGCGGCGGGACTGGGCCCCACTCCCCCACCTGCCCCGCTGTCCCCAGGGCTCTCTCAAAGGGCACCGGAGCAGGGGGCCCGGGGCTCGGGGCCTGGGATGCCTCAGGGAGCGGTGGACAGGGCAGAGAGGGCAGCAGTGAGTCTGGGGCCTGGCCCTGAGCCTGTGTCTGCTTGGCCCCCTCAGGGTGGAGACATTTACATCAGAGAACAACGAACTGTGGAAGAAGGTAGAGACCCTGGAGAATGCCAACAGGTGGGTGGTGCCACCTGCATCCTCCCCGGCCCCCTGCCCCCTGCCCTCCTGCAGCCAGGGCCCGGCTCTGGCATAGCTCTGGGAGGCAGGAGGCAGGAGAGGTGACTGAGTTCAGGATGGCAGGAACCCCAGAAACAGGAACCCTGCAGCCTGGGACCCCTGGCTTCCCATCCTTCTTCACCCGCGCATAGCTCTAAACACCTGACAGGGCAGCTGAGGCGCGTAAGTGAGTTGGTGTAGGGCAGTGGCTTTCAAAGCAGAATTCCCCAGACCGGCAGCAGCCGCCCCTGGGAAGTTTTGGAAATGCTGATTTTCAGACCTCAAGCCAGGCCTGCTGAATCAGGAATTCCCCGGGGAGGGCTCAGCGATCTGTGTTTTAATAAGCCCTCCAGGTGATTTTGACGTACCCTAAAGTTAGAACCGCTGGGGTGGGTGGGTGCTTGCAACTCAGAGCTCTTCTCACCAGCAAACAGCATCAGCACCACCTGGGGGCTTGTAAGAACTGCAGGATCTCGGGACTCTACCCCGACTTACAGAATCAGAATCTGCATTTCAACGTGATCCTTCAGTGATTCGAATGCACAATTCCCTTTGCGAAAACTCAGTATGGGGCCAGCACAGGTCGCAGCTACCTAAAGTCACAGCCTGGGTTTCTTAATCCCACTCTGCCATTTTTGTGATTCTGGGAAAACTGTTAAACCTCTCTGGTCCCCAGTTGCTTTGTCTAAATGGGGATGATAGAAGCTCTATCTCACAGGATTCTTGTGAAGATTCGATGAGATGGCGCCGGTAAAGGGCCCAGCACTGTGCTTGGCATTTAAGAATGCTCAATTCATGTTAGCTTTTCTTCTTTTTTTTTTTTTTTTAATGGTTGTTCTGAATTCTTGATAGTGCCTAGCCATGAGCCCCCAGTAGGTCTCTAATAATTATTTGCTGGGGTAAATGAAAATGACAAGAGACAACAGCTGGTATGAAGCAGGTGCTCAACAGAAGGCTTTTTCCTTCTTTCCTTCCTTCTCCCCCAGCTTCTCCAGCAGGATCCAGCCACTCCCCAGATTGACCTGGAGAATGCCGCCCACTCAGGGAAGGGGGGCGGGGCCGCACTCCTCACCCCTGTACCTCTGGCCCAGATTCCTCTCTGGCCCAAAATAGGGCCAGGCCCTTGGAGCTATTTCGCCACCTGCTGTACATTCTGGTAACTGCAACCCCAGTGCCCGGCTAGGTGGAGGAAAGAGACAGTTAAACTGTTGTTGGCCAAGCGGCGGCTGAGTAGACCCTGTGTGTGCCCGGAGGACTCCACGTCGTTGGGTGGGAGCTTCTTATCAGCTCCGGGAATCGTGGGGTGCAAAGGAAGGAAGGTCAATGTAGCTGTGGCTGGCGTAGGTGAAGCAAAAGGTGACCTCAGCCCAGGTGGGGCAGACCTTCCTCCCCACCCCGCTTTGGCCAGGAGCATCACAGGGCACCCCTGAGCTCCCATAGGGTGACCCAGCTCTTCATCACGAGACAGGCCCCAGGTTCCCCAAGCCACACCACAAAGGAGCCAAGCGGGAGGTGACATTTTCTGTCTTGACTGAAACGGGCACCTGGTGTGGAAGCCAAGTGTGGAGCCAGCCCAGGTGCTCCCTGGGAGAGCTCCAGGAGGCAGAGATGCCTGCTGGGGCAGAACCTGCCAAGTGACCACTGTGCCCTCCTCAGGACCCTGCTCCAGCAGCTGCAGAAACTTCAGACTCTGGTCACCAACAAGATCTCAAGACCTTACAAGATGGCCGCCACCCAGACTGGGACCTGCCTCATGGTAGGTGCTATTCCCTCACCACAGGGCCACATGAGGACAAGTCTTCCCCAGGCTGGCTTTCTAGGAAGGCAGGCAGAGCTTTGATGATTGGCAACATCATCAGGGCACGGCATCCTAGTGCCTGGTGAGCTGGCTCCTGAAGACCCCAGCCTCTTTCACCAAGCCCATGGAGCCTTCCAGAACATGACCTTCCCTGACCAGTTCTAACACAATGTGGATGTGTAGTGACTCACGTGAACCCAGCTAGGGGAGAGCAGGGCAAGTCCCTTGAGGAGGCAGCTTCCGTACCCTGGGGGGGGAAAGGGCTTAGGGAGACACAAGGTTGGGAGGCACTTGGTTCTTTCTTCCTGGAATGAATAGCGAAGAGAAGGCTGAGCAAATCTCTAGAAGCCCAAAAGAATGTGCAGGGTGGGGGTGCCTGGGTGGCCCAGCTGTTGAGCGTCTGCCTTCAGCTCAGGTCATATCCCAGGGTCCTGGGATTGAGCCCCACATTGGGCTCCCTGCTCCGCGGGAAGCCTGCTTCTCCCTCTCCCACTCCCCCTGCTTGTGTTCCCTCTCTCGCTGTGTCTCTCTCTGATAAATAAACAAAATCTTTAAAAAAAAAAAAAAACCGTGCAGGGTGTGGTTCAGACATCTGCAAACCCCTCTTCCATGCTGTCCTGGAAATGTGCAGCCTGCTGCCTCTTGGCTGATCGCTCCCCAGGCCCTCCGAGATCCTCATGCTCTCAGGTGGCAGGCACGATGTGGGGCGGGCTTAGTTCGGGCCGTGTGACTCTTAGCTTCTCCTGCTGAGAATCCGGTGTGATGATCTGTCCGCTCCCTTGTACCCCCCGCCCCGACACCCAAGTACTCCTTTCTCACTATCCTGATTCCCCCACCTTATAGGTGATAACCGTGTTGACCACTTCCCTCTTTTTCTAACACTGCCTGTGGTGGCCCCCTACCAAGGGCTGACATGGCCTGAGCAGCCTCCTCCACCTTCTCCGAAAAGGGTGGAACACTGCACCTCTAGGAGGTGGCTGGCTCTGGGTGCTGCTTTCTTGGAAAAATACTGAGCTTTTTATACTTACTGGTTGGGGGGGGAGAAGAATCGGGGATGGCCAGGGTTGCACCCCCACAACCTGCTCTGACCACCACTCTCTCCACTACCAGGTGGCAGCCCTGTGCTTCGTTCTGGTGCTGGGCTCCCTGGTGCCCTGCCTCCCTGAGTTCTCCTCCAGTTCCCAGACTGTGAAGGAAGACCCCATGGCCGCTGACAGCGTCTACACAGCCAGTCAGAGTGAGTGCCCTGAGGCAGGCTACCTTCCCTGGGTCCCAACTTCTGGGCATAAGCCAGATACAAGAGAGGAGCCAGGTTCTGGGTTGGCGACATCTCATTCTACCTCCTCATTTTACAGATGGAGAAACTGAGGCCCCCCCCCAAAGGGTTTATGATTTATTCAATGTTAGTTGTGGAATTGGGACTCCACTGCAGGCTACCTGATCCTAGCCCACCCAAGAGTGGCCTGCGGGGGTGGGGGGTGGTTTAGGGGACAGCAGGAATGTTCCCACCCTCCCCGCCCCCACCCCAGCCCCCATGAATTATGGTACCAGTGGTTACGGGGCATCTGCTAGGAACAATTAGTATTTCAGGACTGGGATAGCATGTGAGTTTCGGTTCAAGGACGCTTTCCCATCAGACAGTGGTGGCTGAAGCACTGTGTTAAGGAGTGCCAGGATCCACCGGTAATGTCATGCATGGGCAGAGGAGGGGTGGTGGTGATGTGGGCTCAGACAGTTACCATCCCATGGGGGACTGACTGCAAGATACAGTGCTTAAGAACATGGGGCTTCAGAGTCAGTCATGCCTGCCATTGCCCTTGCTGTGTCACCTTGGGCACGTGTCTTGAGCTCCCTAAGCTGTCGTGTCTTCATCTGAAAAACAGAAGTTAGAGTTCTGCACTCCCCGAGCATGGGTGTTGTCACAACTAAATGGCACAGGGCACACACACTCTTGGCACAGGGCCTGACACACAGCAGGCGCTTAATCAGTGAGCACATCCCCTCCCTTTTTGAAGACCTCACCAGAGGAGAGAAAAGATACAATAGGCAGGTGGGTGGCAAGGGGAGAAACTGGTAGAAGGTGCAGCAAAGAATAGTGTGGATTTCCAGAAGCAGAAGGTATTTCAGGTAGATCTACAGAGGAACTTCCTAACTGTTCATCGTCTACCAGGAATGAATTATCTGGCAGGGCAGGAGGAGGAAGAGGAAGCAGACGAGGGGGGTGGTGGTCAGAGAGGGAGGAGACGGGAAAGAGTAGGATTCAAGAAGGAGAGATAGGCAGGGAGAAGGAGCTAGACCAGCAGGGCCTTGAAAGGAGGAGGGTTAGGGGAAGAGGCAGTGGAAGTGGCGAGCGAAAACCACGCCCTGGACAAGCGTGGCCTGAGAAGAGACAGGACGGTCGCAGAGGGAGGTGGGCCACGGGGGTGTGAGGGCCGAGAGTCCCATATCCATTTTCCAAGGCCAGGGGGGCCCTGGGGTCTTCGGAGGTAGAGGAAGCCAGCGGAGAGGAAGGGAGGGAAGTGGGGGGTGGGGCCGGTGTGGGTGAACAAAGCCCCTTGGAGTGAATGCAGTGGGCTGCAGGCCCTGTGTGCGTGTATCTGTGGTAGGAAGTGGCTTCTGGAGCTGGCTGGCTTTCAGGGCTGCTGCATTGCTCAATGGCGGGGAGTGCCTTTCACACACACTCTTGGGTCAGGGCCTGAGGGCCCAGAAGGTGCTGGTGGATCCTGGAGCCAGGCAGCCCTGGGTTTGCCTCTGGCTTCCAGCAGAGGCCAAAGTACCTGATAAGCTGGAACCTCACCTGTTCTGTGAAACAGGGCTAAAAATACCTCCTTCCCAGGAGTTTCTGTGAGATGCTCGTGATTTGATATGCAGGTCAAAGGGCTTTGCACAATGCCTGGCACAGAGTAGATCTCCAACAAACGTGTTTTCTTTTCCTTCATTTTCCTGAAAGGCACACTAGGGCCTAGAATGGGGAAGAGGGCACCTGGGTGGCTCAGGGGGTTAAGCCTCTGCCTAGCCCCCGTCCCCCCCAGCCAGGCTCCTGGCTCGGTGGGGAATCCGCTTCTCTGCACCGCCCCCCGCTAGTGCTCTCGCTCTCTCAAAGAAGTAAATAAAATCTTCTAAAAAAATAGAAGGGAAGAAGAGATTGATTCAAGGTCTCAGAGAAAGTGAGTAGTAGAGGTGGGATTAGAACCCAGCTCTCAGATGCCCCGCCCTGGTACCCTCTGCTTAGGAAGAACTACTTTCTCGGAGTGCATACTGAACACAGTTTCAACCACTTTGCCCCTATGGTCTCATCGAACCACATCTACATGAGGTTGGCCCTAGTATCCCTATTTTACGGATGAGCAAACTGAGGCTCAGAAAGGCTAAAGCAAAGGCCTGACTCGCCAGAGGTCATACCAATGGGCAACGTTAGAGCCGGGTTCAGACTCGGGCCCTCGTCCTTCACTACTGGGCCAGGAATGTGGCTGGAAGCGGGGAGCCTTGGCAAGGAGGCTCACCATGAGCTCTCTGTCCAGTGCCCTCCCGGAGCCTCCTGTTCTATGACGAGGCGGCAGGCTCGTGGGAGGAGGGCCGCAGTGCCCTGCTGCCTGTGGAGCCCCCAGACAGCTGGGAAATCAAGCCGGGGGGGCCGGCTGAGCAGCGGCCCCAGGACCACCTGCAGCATGACCACCTGGACAGCACCCACGAGACCACCAAGTACCTGAGTGAGGCCTGGCCAAAAGACGTTGGTGGAAACGGCACCAGCCCCGACTTCTCTCACCCCAAGGAGTGGTTCCGTGAGAGGTAGGTGGGTGGCCCCTTCCCTTCCCAGGGCCCCAGGCTCCACCCACGCTCGGCGGGGCTGGGGGGCGGTCCCCAGGTCAGCCGTGCCTCCCCAGGGCCCCCTCCCACCCACATTCTGATCCAGTGCACAGAGGGGTGAAAGGATCCTCACTGGACACACTCACCCCAGACTTCTGTTCTCTCTCCAGGGATCTGGGCCCCAATACCACCATCAAACTCTCCTAGGCCGCGCCAAGACCCAGGACACAGGACGTACCCTCTGGCACCCAGAAGAGGGGTTGTCTTGCTCTCTAACCCGGATCCAGCTTGTCCCCCTGCCCCCTGGGCTCCCATCCCAGGAGAAAGGGTTCCACTTCTCCCCAGCCCTTCTTTGCCCTACCCTTTCCCAGGGCCTCTCCTTCCCCACCACATTTGGACTGTTCCCTTGGGCCGACCACTCTGTTCTTACCCCTCCCTCCCACAGCCATCCGTCCTTCTCAGATAAACCACTCACTGGGCCAACCCCCTCCTTTCTCATAATGACCAACACGACCACTGCCTCCCTGCTGCCCCCACAGACACACCCACCCACACACCGACACACCCCCCCCGCCCCCTGCCCCACTGTACAGAGACCAAGAACAGAAATTGTTTGTAAATAATGAACCTTATTTTTTATTATTGCCAATCCCCTAAGATATTGTATTTTACAAGTCTCCACCCTCCCTTCACCCCTCCCTTGTTTTATATTTTATGAAGTTAGTGCGGGCTTTGCTGTTCCCTGGCCCTCACCTGGCCTCACCCCGCCGCAGCCCAAGCCGCTGGGCCCTTTTAATTGCCAAACTGCTTCCTCCATCAGCTCAGCACATGCTTTAAGAAGGCAAAAGTAAAAAAAAAAAAAAAAAAAAAAAGATGCAGCATCAATTCCTGACTTTGTGCCTTCCTTCATGGGGGGGAGGGCGCACTCTCCGTGGGGGAAAGGGGTCCAGGACCGAGAGATGGGGAGTGAGAAGTTTATCTTACATTCCGCCAGGGGCTCGTTGAGGGCATGCTCATGTGAGAGGGCATTTCTCCCTCTTCCGGCCAGGCGCAGGATTCGGACTGGATGGTCAGAGGACTCTGCTGTAATCTCCTCACCCCAAGGCTCCTCCCCCGACTGCTGACTGTGGAGACACAGAGGCGTATCAGCCACAGTCTTGGCCTTTGGGGATGCAAACCGCCAGGATCGAGCATCTGCTGTGGACCAGATACTGTGCTGTAGACACTTTCCATGCCGTACCCAGTTTGGTCCTCCTGAGACCCGCCAGCATTTCCGCTCTTGGGTCCTCTGCCTCAGCTGGGTCAAAGGTGCAGACTCCCCAGTAAGAAGAGCTGTGTTTAACTCCTGGGGCTGCCACTCACTAGCTGGGTGTGGTAGGCAGAATTCTAACATGGCCCCCAAGCTTCCTGCCCCCCACTCTCCCTCCCCTCTGCATTCCCCATACAGACCTATTTAATCCCCTCCCCTAGGGTATGCAGGAGACCTGTAAATATAAGGGGATGTCACTCCATGATTAGGTGACCTTTTACAGCAAAAGTAAAGAGATTTTGCAGGTGCAGTTAAGGTCCCAAATCAACTAATTTTGGGTTCCTCAACAGGGAGAGGATCCTTGGTGGGCCTGGCTTAATCAGGTGAAAGCCATTTTGAAAAGGGACTGGGCTTTTCCTGAAGAGAAACAGTCTCCTGCTGGCCTTGAAGCAAACAGCCATGTGTGAACTGCATGGAGGGGGTGGCCTCCAGGAGCTGAGGGCCTCGGGGCCAGAGTGGCAAGGCACTGAATTCCACCAACAACTTAACATGCCTCATCTCGGCTCCAGATGAGACCCCCCCCCCACAGGGCCAACTAGGCTGTGCTGACTGTGAGCCATGGAATCTGAGATCATCTGTATGTCGTCTTAAGCTGCCATGCTCGTGGTGATTTGTCACACAGCATAGGAAAGTAAGATACTATGTAACCCAAGTCTTTCTGAGCCTCCATTTTTGTTTGTAAAAGGAGGCCATAACACCCAAGGAAGGCAGGAGGTGGTTGTGGGGATTCAATGAGATAAATTATGTAAGGGGCTTAGAACAGGGCCTGGCCCGTGGAGACTCCAAGAAAGATTAGCTGTGCATTCAGAAGCAATATCAATCGGTGTGCTAAGGGCAATATCAGTCAGTATGCTAAGGTCATGGCACAGAAGAGGGTACCTCACCCAGACTTGAGGGCTTCCTGGAGAAGGCAACATGGACTATTGCAAGTAGGCAGAAAAGAGGAAAAGGGCATTCCAGAAGGAAGGGGAGCAGCCTGAGCAAAGGCCTCCCAAGATGGGAGAGAGCAGGAAAACTTTGAGGAAATTCAAATCGTTTAGAACAGCCCAGTGGTAGAGAGCAAGGATGCAGAGTTGAGGCCAGATGGTGATCAGGGGCCAGATTCCAAGGGGCCTTGAATGCCTTCCTAAGGCATTTGGACTTCGTCATGCAGGCATGATACTTTCCTACCGAGAAGCAGGGCATGGTGGTGGGATGGTGCCCTATACCAGCTGTGCCCACCAGAGGAAAAGCTGGACAAGACCAGAAAGAATTATGGAACCTCAGAACTGGCTATCAGGGCCATCCTCTATCCCTCTTCCTTCACAGCCTCATCTTGACCACTGGATAGGGACTTCACTGCCTGCTGTTGGGCATCAGTTTTAGCTGCTAGAACACACAGGCCTCTACAGCAAGGCCATAAAAGGCTGGGCTCTCTGCCCTAAACTCTTAGCATCATTAACAGTAACTTTCAGCAGAAGTCTTTCCTGAGATGCATCCGTTCCCTCTGTTAGTCACCCAACAAACTGTCCTCAAGCGCTAGGCTGGTGGTGGAGGCTGGGGAGTAAACCAGCCATCAGGGCTGGTGTGATGGAGGGGGGAACAGAAGAGTGGCATGGATTTCAGACTGGGTGGGCCAGGGAGGGCAACTCAGAGGAGGTGGCCCCTTGAACAGAGTCTTAAAGGATGGGTAGGAGTTGGTAAGGTAGAGAGGGGTAAGGGTGTTGGGGGTGGAGAGAATGGCCAAGGGCAAAGGCACGGAGCCATGAGAAACGGGGCCAGGACTGAAGTGAGACAAGGGGGTGGTTAGGGAGCCACATGCATAGAGGTGCTTGTACAAACAAGCCTGAGAACGAGCCCCTCCTTAAATTGTACACCCAGGTGCTCAGCTAGCCTCACCTCAGTCCTGGCCCTTTCGGGGATCTAAACCAAGAACATTTCATTCGGAAGGTGATGGGGAGCTACTGAATATTTTTAAGCCAGAGAGTGAGATCATCAGATTTGCCTGTCCCAGGGCTCTGCAGGGGGTATACAAGGATGAGACAGATTCCAGAGATAATTAGAATTAGCAACAGCTTTGACATCAAATTAGCTGTGGGGTGCAGGAGTGAGGGGAGAGCCTGGGATGACATTGACATGTCTGACATGGAGGCCATGGTGGATGATGGGCTCATTGGCCAAGACAGGGGATACAGGAGGAAGAGCAGGTTTCGAGAGAAAAAGAATTCATTTGAGCCCATCTCGAAGTTGAGTTGCCTGTAGAATGTTCCTGTTAACATGGAAGTCTAGGGCTTGGGAGAAAGGGATCCCGGTTGGAAATGAGGACATTGTCCACATCCGGGTGGTCTGTTAAAGTCTTGAGTCTACATAAAGGGAAGAGAGATGAGGGCAGAACTTCAGGAATATGGACATTAAGAGACAGTAGAGGGTGAGGAGTGAATAAGGAGGCCGAGAAGGAACGACTGGAGAGGGGGAAAAGCAAACAGGAGAAGAGAGTGGCCCAGAAACCAACAGAGGAAATCCTCCAGGAGTGGAGCTCAGTGGTGTCAGATGGCATCTGAGAGCTGGGAAAGATGAGAGGAAGACAAAGTGTCTGCTCGCTTGGACAATGAGGCGGTCACCGGTGACCTTGGTCAGACGTGTGTTGGGGAGAGGTGAGGTGGAAATGAGATCGGGGGGACGGACGAGAAGGAGGCCAGGGGGACCTGGGGATACAGGGATTTTTTTCAAGGAGCTCTGCTAGGAAGGAACAGAGGGTGGTACCTAGAGGGCAGAGGTAGGTGAGATCAAGAGCAATTTGGGGGCTCTTTTTTTTTTAAGTTTTTATTCAAATTCCAGTTAGTTAAGGGCGCCTGGGTGGCTCAGTTGGTTGAGCGACTGCCTTCGGCTCAGGTCATGATCCTGGAGTCCCGGGATCGAGTCCCGCATCGGGCTCCCTTCTCAGCAGGGAGTCTGCTTCTCCCTCTACCCTCCCCCCTCTCATGTGCTCTCTCTCTCTCTCTCAAATAAATAAAATCTTTAAAAATAAAATAAAATAAAATAAATTCCAGTTAGTTAACATACAGTACAATTTTAGTTTCAAGTGTACAATATAGTGATTCTTTTGGATGGGAGAGAGTTGATGATGGTTATTTCTAGAAAACAAAGATCCCACAGAGAGGGAAAAGAATGAATGAGGCAGGTGGGGCGAGGAGCCACGGATCGGATGGAGAGACCCACTCCTGACCAGAGAAGCCCAGGCATTCTGCGGGGAGGGCATTCTGGCGGCACAGAATGTGGGGAGATAGGAAACTGAGGCAGCCCCCCATGACTGTGCGTTAGGGGATGGGGCAATGGAGAGGGTGGTTTGGGAGTTGAATGGGGGGGTGGGGAAGGGGAAAGTTTGCAATAACCGCTCAGAGGAATGGGAGACCAAGCTGACTTTTGGTGGGACCCCTCGTCATTTATTCATTCATTCATTTAACAAATATTTATGGGATATCCCTTATTGCATGGCACCATGCTAACAGTGGAACACAAAGAAGACCCGGCTCCTGATGCCAAAGGGCTTGACATCTAGGGGTGCCTGGGTGGCGCAGTTGGTTGGGCGTCCGACTCTTGGTTTCAACTCAGGTCTGATTTCAGGGTTGTGAGATCCAGGCCCCCCAACAGGCTCCACGCTCTCCGTGGAGTCTGCTTGTGTTTCTCTCTAGCTCTCCCTCTGCCCCTCCCCCCCCCAAATAAATAAATAAATCTTATTTTTTAGAGGCGGGAGGGGTGCCTGGGTGCCTCAGTCCATTAAGCGTCTACTTCTGCTCAGGTCATGATCCCAGAGTCCTGGGATCGTAGGGCTCCCTACTCAACAGGGAAGCTGTTTCTCCCTCTCCCTCTGCCACTCCCCCTACTTGTGCATATGCACCCATGCTCACGCTCTCTCCCTCTCTCTCTCTCTCTCTCTCTCTATCAAAAAAATAAATAAAATATTTTTTAAAAAAGAATCCAAGGACATCAGGGCTTCCTAGAGCAACTAACTCCGAGAGCTCAGGGCTTAGTGAGCTGGTCTAAGTGAGGTCATCTGCTATCACCACCCTATGCCTGTCCACCCAAGACAGCCTTTCTTGCCTCTGTAAGGATGCAAGGTTCATCCCCTTGCACAAGCCACCTGTTGACATACCACCTCCTCGGGGACCATGCATAACCACCCCTAAGGGGGTGGTGCATCCCCCACGTGTCCCTGGAGATGGAGCTGCAGTCCCCACACTCCACTGGCAGCCAGCTTTGCCACATGCACACACACACACACACACACACACACACAAACGCACACATCTGATGGCTGTCCTGGTACCAGTCATCCTGTGCAGACTGCTACAACAGACCCTTTGTTACACCTGGAAACCAAAGCTCTAGAAGCAGAGAGAACAACCATGGGCAATGCCTGGAGCTGGAGTAAGCCAGAGGGCTGGATGGTCCCAGGAGCCATCTGGCCAAATTGGGGTGTAGGTAACAGGTGCTCCTGGGGTCACCGGGGAAGCTAGGCTGGGAATTCACCTCCGAAGGAGGCTTAATTGCTTTGTTGTCAGAGTGGCAGTTAAGGGCCGAGGTGCTGATGTCTGCACTGCACTTCAGTGGGTGACCTTGGCAAGGCACCTAGCTCTCAGAGCTTCAGTGCCCTCATCTGTGAAATAGTTCCCACCCTCAGAAAGGTGCTGTGAGGGGTAAGTGAAAGCTTGCACACGAAGCTCTCAGCCCAAGGTCAGCTATGCAGTAAACACTCTAAAAGGCATTAGCTATGAATTTCTGAGCACAGAGGCAGTGGGCTGGAGATGATCAGAGCCACCAGCCGTAGCTGGGAGAGGCTGCAGAAGATAGCCAGACTGGTCAGGGGAGAGGGCCTTCATTTTTCCCTTGAATTCTTGGGAAGTGAGCAGTGCTGCAGTTCACCGGTAACACAGTCCACAGCTGGTCCTAAGTGGGGGAGGTGTGAGGACAGAGGGGAGATGCTTCAGTTTAAAAAGGATTGAGTGGGGAGAGCTTGGCAGGAAAGAGCTGAAGCAAAAACCAACCTGGAAAGCCAGCCTCTAGGCAGCTGGTGAGGGAATGTCAAATCCAGCCAGAACTACCATAATTCATGGTATAGGAGGTTACCTTGGGCCAGGCTGCTTGGAAAATCAGCAATCCCAAGGGCAACCTGGAAGGTGGGGAGGGGCGGATCCCAAGTACCCTGCCCCACCCCCTCCAACAGCGGGCTTCTTTAGAACTTGGATTCTGGGAGGAAGCTCCCTGTGGCCAAGAAGTTTAAATGTAATTCCATTTATTCCATTCATCCAACATGGGAGGGCTGGACTAAGAGAGAGGTGGGAGGCAGAGCTGAGGCAAGCCAGGCCCCGCCCTTTGGGGGTTTTATTTATTAAATAAGTGATTTATTTGCTTGAATCGTTCGAATGACATCTCAGTGTCCTCATCTGTAACCTGGAGGAAGTGATAATATCTACCACCCGGGGTTGTGGTGAGAATCAAATGAGATGTTAGTTATTGTTTGAGTGTGAAGGGGAGGGCCCTGCCAGAGGCCCAGGAAATAGTTATAGGGCTGAAGGAGGGAGATGGCATCTATAACAGAGTATCAGGGAGGGGTTCATGGGGGAGGTGGCACTTGAGAATGGCCTTGACTAATAGACAGGATTTTAGAGAAGAGGACACACCCCAGGCAACGGGAACAACCTGCACAAAGGCCCAGAGGAGGACGGCCACTGTAGGGCCGCTGAAAGCTGGAGGAACTCCAAGTAGCTCTCCCCCTTTGTAAACCCATTCTCTACCTCTGCGTGTCTGTTCCTTCCCACCTCCCTGGGCTCACAGTCAGTGGCAAAAGATAAGCCACAGACCAGAATGGACACAGACAAGACACCTGGTGCAGACGGCAATGGGGTCTGGGAGGAAGGAGCATGTCTTTCAGCTGGAGCAATCCAGGGAGACTTCCTGGAAGAGTGGGCATTTGAGTGGAGCCCCAGAATTTGAAAATACATTAACAGGAGGAGATTGCAGATGAACAATGCTGTACAGGCCTGATGCCTATTCCCAGAATAAGGAGCGCAGATGAGTGGAAGGAAATAGATGGAAAGGGAGCATAGGATGTGGGAAGATAGAGGCAGGCCTTGAATGCCATGCTAACCTATAGGCAAAGGGAGACCTTAAATTCCACAGAGGGGGAAAGTAAGTGCTACGGTCAAAGGCCGGCTTCAAAAAGATGAGTCTAGGACAGTGAATAGGAGGTGTTAGATCTGAGAAGTTAACCAGGGTCTCATCATCTTCCGGATGTGAGGGTCAGATGATGAACATCCCAAGGACAAGAGGAGAGGATGCAAGGGGGAACCACGGTGTTTGGAGGGGGAAGTAGAGGGGGAGTCCCAAATGGACTCCAAGGAGACCTCTAGTCCTTCCTTTCTGAATTGGCTCCCTCCTTTCCCATCAGCTTCAACTGACCCAGGAGGATGATTCAATCTTCTGGAAGACCCTGGCCCAAGAGCCTCAAGGGGGTCAGGTCATAGGAGGCAGCTAGCTGGGCCTTGAGGCCTCTGGGCTTCAGGGTCAGGAGCTCCGCATCCCACCCCCACCCCCAGCTGGGGGGTCCCGCTCCCGGAAGAGCTCTAGGCCCAGAGATTGTGTTACTGGCAATCAGGCCCATCCCCGAATTTAATGCATCCCAGAGCATTTTCCCTTTACCGTGCCCTTCCCCAAATCTAATTGGGTCTCTAAATTCCCGTGGCGCCGACAGGGTTAAAGCCAGCTCCTGTCACCGCCCCCGACCCCCCCCCCCCCAACCACCTGCCCGCGGCAACGGCGAATGCCGGCGCCGGAAAGCGCGGGACGATGGCTGCGGGGGGGCGGGAGGGGGGTGCCTCACAGCAGCTGATTGACGGGCGGGGCGGTGATTGGCAGCTGCCGAGAAGCGGGGTGCGGGGAAGGTGGTGCAGGGGTGGGCTCTGGCGGGCGCCCCACACCCCCGGCCTCGGCCCGGGGCAGGGTTCGTGCCCGCCGCCGGCTGGGCCAGGATCGCTCCTTCCGTGCCCGGAGCCGGCTGGCTGGGCGGGGCGGCGCCCTCCCCCCCTCTCCCCCCGGACCCCGCGGGCTGGCGGGTGTCTCTAAGGTGACACTCTGGTGCGCGGCAGTGGTGGCGGCTGCAGGAGCTCGCTCGCTGCCCGCCCGGGCTCCGGCTCGGCTCGGGCTCCGGCTCCAGCCGTCCGGGGAGCGCCCCGGCGCGCACGACGCAGCACCCCGACACCCACCAAGGACCCCCGGGGCGCGGGAGGATCCCCGCCAGCCTTCCCCAGGCGCGTCGCCGGGCAATTCGCGCCTCCGTCGTCTGAGCCCCGGCGTCGGGAGGGACGCGCGGGCCCGGGGGCTCCCCTCCCTCCCTCCCCGCCTCGCGTCCCCAGGCCCAGGAGGAAGGGAGACTGCATTTTAGCGGGGAAGCCCGAAAGGCCGCAGGAGCCGCGGGAAGAGGACGGCGGCGGGATGGCCGAGGGGCCGGGCGGTGGAGGGCCCCGCGGGGACGGGGCTGGCGGCGGCCGGGCAGCCGAGGAGGAGGTAGTGCGGCGGCGCTGCCGGCGGGGGGAGGAGGCTGAGGTATCGCAGCCGCGGCCCGAGGGACCCCGGGGCATGGCCGCTGTGCCCCCCGTGGAGGAGCGGTTCCGCCAGATGCACCTACGCAAGCAGGTGTCCTACAGGTAAGGAGGATGGGGGCAGAGGGGAGCGCAACGCTTGGGACCACCCCCCCTCCCCCTTCAGTCAGCGTTCTTTGAGGACCCGCTGCTTTCCTGGCGCTGCTCTAGGCTCTGGGGATTCAGAAATGACTACCAAGGGGTCTCTGCTCTCCGTGTGCAAGGGGAAGGGGGCGCTTCTGGGAGCCCCTCTCTAAATGAACCGCCCTATTCATTCAGCATGGAATTACTGATGCTACCTGAGTACCAGACACTGTACTAGGCACTGCGGAGAGAAATAATGAAGACATGATCCTCCCAAACTACTCTCTGCTGAGGAGAGCCAGGAGATGGCCCCTGGCCCTTCTTCTGGGGGAAGATGGGACCCCCTGTTCAGTCAGTAGGCCTTACCTGAACTTCCCTGTGGGCTGACCATGTGCTAGGCACTGGCTTGTAGAAGTGACAAGGTGCTCCCTGCCCCCATGGCTGAGACCCTGCTGCCTAGATATGAAGCAGGAATCCCCTCTGGACCTCTTTGCCCTGTCAGGCCCTCAGTGGCCTCCCCGGTGGCAGAGTGAACCTCTCACTTCCCTCGAAGCTTCTGCCTGTTGAAAGTTTCCCAGCCTCCCTGGTCCTGCCATCTCTGCCCGGGGGGTTTCCTGGAGGAATCAGCTTCAGTGGGCCCCAGAGACCACATTTATGACTTAGAATGGGGTGAGGGAGGGCTGCCCCTCCAACAAGAGTGGACAAGTTACCCAGAGGAGGGGTCTGAGGAGTGGGTGGGACAGAGCAGGGGCAGCCCTCCCCTTCTTCTTCCTCTCCCAGACCACAGCCTCAACTTGGACTTGCTGCCCCTCTAAAGCCTCTAGACTCCCCAGATTCTGGAGGGTCCAGCAGGGACACTGAGGCATCTGCAGTCCTTGAAGACATCGGCCTGGTTAGAGAGGACAGGTTTCCTGTCTGTTTACAACTCAGGGACTTGAGGTGTGTCTCAGGCTGCCCTGCTTCTCCCTGGGGCTTCTGGGAAGGTGTTTCATAAAACTGGCCCAGCCCTGGGAGCTTGAAGGGCTTGAATGGACTATGAGACCATTAGGCCTCCATCACTCGAGGGAGGATGGAAGAGAGGGGGAGGAAACCTCACCATTCTGAAGTGAGATGCTCAGAATAAGTAGGAAGTAGGTTGGGTTCACATGGGCTCTACCTTCACTTTCTGGGGTATGTAAGGAATCAGGGGGCTCCATTTCCAGTTCTTCCAGGACACCAGGCTGAGAGGAGGTCATCGTCTGTCCCCTGCCTCCTGGTTGCAGATAATAGAGCCCCTGAAAGTCCTCTGGGGGAGGAGAGAGTACCAGGGACTGACGGGGAGTGGAGCATAGAATGTAGGATCCTGGAAGAAATATTAGTCTGGGAATCCAGAGACATGGCTTGTATCTCACTTCTGCCAGGGACTTGCTATATGTGCTTGAGCTAGGCAGTCTCTCTGTCTCTGCACCTCAGTTCTTCGTCTGTAACATAAAGGGATGACCCCAAGATTTTCTTTGGCTGTGGAACAGGGACAAACAGCATCTGAAGCTGGAAAGGAGGCCAGAATAGTGTTGAGGGTTAGAGGATTGGGAGCAGAGAATAATGAAGGGGCCAAGATGGGAGGTGTGTGTGTGTGTGTGTGTGTGTGTGTGTGTGTGTGTGTGTGCACGCGCGCGCGCGCACCGCCCCCAACCTCCCCACAGAAGCAGTGGCAAGGGCTAGGATCCCCCCCAGGGTAGTTCCTGAATGGACACCCCTCCACAGCCCAAGCCCGAGTCCTCTAGTCACAAAGGAGGCAGGGTGGCCCAGCTCAGGCTCCTCTCTAGCTGCAAAGGGAGGAGGAGACCTCCAGGTCCCCTGTATGAGGGCTACGGAGACAGCACGAGGTGGGAGTGGTTTCCAGCTGTCACCCCTGGACAGATCACGTAGATCACACCCCGCAGTTAGGCCAGGAGCCCGATCTTAGAACCAGAGCAGCACCAAGGCATCAAGGCAAGAGCCCCCTGGGGAGAGGGCAGAAGAAGCCCTGGAAAAGCACAGCCCTGGGCTCCTCAAGGGGACCCCAGTGGAATGAGCTGGATTTCTGGCTAAGCCCTCCCGTGTGGCTGCAGTCCTGCATGGCCCCGTGACTGATGCCACCTTTCCTGGTACAGGTCGTGGGGCGGGGGGGTGGGCGGCAAGCCCGGGGCCCACAGGGGCCTTTTTCACATCCTCCGCCTGCCACAGTTCCATGCAGCTCTGGCTCTCAGATAAACCTCCCACCCTGCTGCGAGGAGCTGCTAAGAAAAGCAGCTGAAAGCCCTTCACAGAGAGAAAAGGCTTTTAGACAGAAATGCGGGGGCACAAAAGTCTGAGGGTGAAGAGGGGGAAGCGGAAGCAGGATTGAGGCCGGCTGTCTCTGACGTAAGTGAGGACGGGGGCTTTCGGCAGGACACTAGAAGTTCTTAGGGATGTGATAGCTTCTGGGAAGTAGGTTCCCACAGCCCCATTGCGGGCTGGATGTGGCCCCGGCAGCTGCTTTCCTTGGATGGAAAGATGGCGGGTCTGGGCCAGTAGTGACTCTTGGTGGGCAAGGGGAGTGGGGGATCTTCCCGTGTCTGCATCTGGGCTTGAGGAAAGCTATCTCCTCTATACTTGAGAAAGTCCCGAACGCTCAGGGCTGGGCTTAGGAGACCATTGGAGGGCAACGTCCAGCCTGGGAAAAGCCAGGGGCGGTACCAGGGACATTGGGTTTGGTCTGAAAGGGTCAGAAGACGCAGAGCTGGGGCCTCCAGAGCTAAGCCCAGTGGTTCCCACACCGGATCACCTGGGGATCTTTTTAAAAATCCTTTCTAGAGTCCTGTCCCCGGAGACCCAACTAGAGGTAGTCTGGGGTTGGACCTGAACACCTCAACTTTAAAAACCCCTCCCGGGTGATTTTGGTAGTGAAGCCCATTTAGAAACCTGTGAAGAAGCTGAAGGAGAGGGGAAAGGTAACATGTGAGCTGAATCACTCGCCTGTGCTGGCAGGGGGCTCCCCTGAGAGAAGTGTGGGACATGGTCCCTTCCCCTGCCAAAGGTATGATTTGGTACGGAGCCAAATAGTAAATATCTTGGGCTTTGCAAGTCCCACAGTCCTGCTATTGTAGCACAAAAATGGCCACAGACAATATGTAAATGAATGAGCGTGGCTGCATTCCAGTAAAACTTTATTTATAGACCCTGAACTTTAAATTTCATATCATTTCCACTGTCACAAATATTATTCTTTCGCTTTTTTCCCAACCATTTAAAACTGTAAAAATCATTCTTAGCTCACAGCTACCCCAAAAACAGGCAGCCGGCCGGATATGGCCCATTGGCCGTGGTTTGCCCATCCCTGGTCCAATAGACGGGACCGGACAAACACATGGAAAAGACAGTGATGGTTGGCGTTGAGAATCAACCTGGGTGTTGGGCGAAGTGGCACGTGCCTTCCCACCGAGAGAGGCATTGCACACGCATGCCGTCTTTGGGGTCAGAGAGACCTGGGTTCTAATTCCTAGCCGGTTGAGTCACTTTCCCCTCTGACCCTGTTTCCTCATATGGAAAACAGGAACAATAATACCGGCACGGGAGAAGGGCCGGGAGGATTAAAGAAGATAAGACATGTAAAGTTCCTGACTTGTAGCAAGGATGAGACACGAGTTAGAATATCTTTGGCCCTCTAGAGCTGGACCTCCGGGGGGGGGGGTGGGTGGGCGAGTGTCCAGGAAGCCTCCTGAAGGAGGTGGGCCCTGAGTGATGGATGGGTAAGAAGACCTGGGAGTGGCAGGGTTGAACGGAGACTAAGCAAGAGCTGAGCATGGGTGCACGTCCCAGACCGCAGCCCTCCCCCTACCCCCTCCACCCCCAGAGAGGGGCTGGTGGGGGAAGCAACTGGGGATGCCAACTGGCAGGGAAGGGTGCCCCTCCTGTGGGCACGGGGCTGTGGGGACTCAGCTCCTCAAGGGAGGGGCACCTGATCCAACTCTCCCTGCTGCTATTTACCAGAAGCTAAAAATAACCCAAGAGTGACAGGGAGATGGGGCCGATTTGTAATTTAAATAGCAACAGGATAAAGCAAGGAGCTGCAAGAGATCACATTCTGTCCTGAATTAAAAATGTAAAAACCGGGGGCAGAGAGCTGAGCTGGAGCTGGAGGAGGGTCCGCTGCCAGAGGAAGCTAGAAGCTGGGATGGGGGGTGGGGGGTCTATCTGTTTTCCTTCCTTTGGGAAGGGCAGGGACCAGGCCCAGCCTGGAGATCCTTCCTCCCCTCAGGGACCCAAGGTTCTTGCAGACTAGTGAGTCAAAGGTCATGGAGGGCACTGCCCAAAGGTGGGGCCAAGAGCAGTGCAGGGATTGGGATCCCAGAGAGAGGGGCTTCTCCAACCCTATTTTGGCACACGGTGCTTGGGACATCCCCCCCTTCCCCAGCAGCTCATGCCCCCACCCCAGCACCAGGGGAGCACAAACCATTTGGGCATTTCGGAAGGAAGCTGGGAGGACCAGTTTGAGCAGAGGCATTTGAACGGGTGCTTCTCTGGTGTGCTGATGAAAATGTAACCCAGGGCCAGGCATCAGGAAGCCTGGCTTTAGAGTCTCATTTTTGCTTCAGTTGGTACAGTTTCAGAGCAGAGCATTCAGAGAGGCCCCCTCAAGCGTCCAGGTCCCAAGGACAAGGGTTGACACAGGCTGGGGAAGATTTCTCTTCAAGGATATACAAAGTGCGTAGGGAAGGCATTAGGATGAGATTTGGCTTCTGCTGAGCTCGACCGTGCTTGACCAATGTCCTCAGCCTACAGATGTTTGCAGAAGGAAGACTAAGCAGTGTTCATAGAGTAGGTGGGGATTCGAGGGCTGCTGGGCAGTTCACTCCAAAGCCCTTTTTACTCAGGCTTCCAAGGGCCTGGACTTTCATCTTTAAGGATCTTTTCTTTTGGCTCTAAATGCACATGTCTCTACGAGGGGTAATAAGACAGGAGGCATGAGGGCTGAAAGCTGCTTCTGCAACTGGGGCTTATGACCTGATAGATGAGGGTAGGAGGCTTGAAGGGCAGGAGGCCTGCTGATCCTGCCCCGGGGGCTTGGCTACAGCAGGGGTGGGAGGGAGCTCCTTTGGACAGATCCAGCTGACCCAGAGTAATGGAAGAACCACCCAGGCTCCTCTCACCTCCAGCCTGGGGACCTGGCACGTGCCAAGGGACAGTTTCCAAGAGAGATCGTGGTTTGAGGGACTGCCCTTGAGCTGCCAGTGCTATACCCACAGCTCTCTTGCCCCAGTGGGGGATCCCAGCCCCCCAGTCCCGATTTCTTCCTGCACATGACTTTAATGAGCCTGCCCAGAAGGAGTCTAATCAAATTTCCATCTGTCGCTAGCCAGTGGCACCTGCAGCCCTACTCAGGTACATCTGTCTCCTCTGTGGGGGCAGAGGCCCCGCACCTGGGCAGAGGCCAGCAATCAGCAGGTGCTATTGGGCTTTGGGTGGCCCCCAAGGGCTTCAGCAGGTGCCTGGAGGACAGGCTTAGCGGCTGAGGAGGGACTTAGATTCAAAAAGTTCCCCATGTCTCACCGCAGCCGCTAGTGCAAATGGGAAGCCAGTCTCCCTCCTTCTGCTCAGCCTGTTGGGCACCTTTATTCAGCACTTCTCCACTTCCATGGGAAGTTGCTGAGCACAGACTGTGCACTCAGCGCGGAGCTAGGTGCAGCACAGGGGTCACGAATCTTGTAAGGAGACAAGCCTGATGTGTACAAAAGGTCGCAAGATCTAGGAATATTCTTGGGAACAGAAGTGAGTGTCAGAGATAAATCGGTCGGGTGAGAATGCTGTAGCTCTAAGGCAGCATTCGAGACTTAGGTGTTTATAAAATATTTGTCATACAAATGAATAAGTTAAAAACCCGGAGGCTGGGAAGGAGCATTAAATGAATAATTTGGTCCAACCCAGAGATGTTAAGTGACGTGCCCAGAGTCACACAGCAAAGGGCTGGAGTTTGAACCCGTGGGTTCTGTGTCTGGGACTCTTTTCACCTTCCCGCTTTTGCTTCTTGGGCCTGGGTTTGGAAGGACGGAGATCTTGATTGGTCAAGCCTGACGGGCAGACAGGCCAAGGAGAGCACCAGAGGCGGAAGGGACTGGCAGGGGTGAGGGTGGCGTGTTAAAACAAGTGTGAAAAAAAAGAGAAGCCATGTTTATTGAGCACCTACTGGGAGGCAGGCACCAGCACGGATGAGCTGAGAGGAAATCACCACAGGGAAAGCCTGAACAAAGAGGCAAAGAAAGGAAGGCACCAGGAACCGGAGCATAAGGAGCCTCGAAGGTCAGGCCAAGGAGGCTGGCTGGGCTGGTTTTGAGAGCAGAGACTGTCCAGATCGTGGGTTGAGCATTTCGTGCCCTGGTACATTTCTTTTCCCCAGCTCCCACTTGCTCATCCAGGCCACTGAAAGTAGAACACCTCACCCTCTGGGGCCTCAACAAAGCCCAGAATAATTTTCTTACCCAGATTCCTCTTCCTGTGCGTATCTGGGTGCATTCTGAGGGGTCCCCAGCTCCCCAGTGCTGGCACACATTGTCCTAGGAACTGTCAAGGGCATCCTCCCCAGCACCGTGCACCTGTCCTTTCCAGCCTTGTCCTGCCAACTCCACCTGGAAAGTACTGGCAGCTTGGAGGAGACCAAGCCCAAGGGGATCCTGGTCCCACAGTCAGGACTGCTCTGCCTCTCAGAGCCTCCAGCCTGTCCGGCTTCCCCTTCAGGAGTCACATTTCCTGCTCTCTGCCGCTCCAGAGCTGCCAGAAGCCCTCAGACTAAAAACAAGCCCAGCCCCATTTCCTCTGTTTAACTGCTCAAGCTCCTTGCAGAATCCCTGGGAGAGGAGAACATGGTCCTGCACCAGTGGCCTTCTAGAAGAGGCTTGGCCTGGCTGGCAGAGTCTCTGATGGGCCACAGCATACAGGACCTGCCCAGCGAAATTCAGAGATGATGGGCTGGAGGGAGAGCTGCTGGAAAGGGGAGTGCCGAGTAATCACCATGCTATGTCTCAACCCCAGAGAGGCCAGGGATGTCTTATTTAAGGATACAGACTCTGGGGTAAGATTCTTGATTCTACCGCTTACCAGCTAGGTGACCTTGGACAAATGAGCTTAGTAGCTCTGGGCCTCAGTTTCCCCATCTGTAAAAGGAGGAAAATAATAGGATAGGGTCGTTGTGAGGATTCCAAGGTTTCTGGCACAGAACTGTCCAAGAAATAATAGCCATTGTTTTATCATTACTGAGTGTTCATTATTCATGACATAGCATGATTTACCAAACAAATATTTATTGAGAAATATTATGTTCCAGTCATGAGGGACACAAAGTTGACTATAGCACCAGATGGAGGTTTCCAAGGGCTGGGATGGCATTGTGTGCATTCCTGTGTCTGCAAGTTCTGTAGTGTAAATGTTTACTGAACTGAGCTGAACTGACATCATTTCTGTCCTCGAGAAATTTACAGCCTTTCTGGGGTAACAAACACATATAAAGCTCAAGAACTAATTAAAAGAGCAGTGTGATTTAAGGAGTGCTTGAGGAAGGGACGATTTCCATCCCAGAACCAACCCTAACAATAAAGAGTAAGTGTATACTTTACTATTTATTTACTAAATCTCCACAATGGCCTCAAAGTCCAGCAGGACTTTTTGCTATTTTTCAGACACATCAAGTATTTTCCTCACTCAGGACCTTTGCCGTGTCTGTTCCCTCCACCTAGAATGCTATTCTCCCAAATAGTCATGTCATTTGCTCTCTCGATTCATTTAGGTCTGTTCTCAAATGTCACCTCCTCAGAGAGGCCTTCCCTGATCTCCTACCTAAATAGGAGATCAAACTCTTCCCTCCTCATCAAACTCTTTCCCCTTCATTTTGGCTTTATTGTTCTCTATAGAACTCCTGACATTATTTCATATATTATTTGTTTCCTAGGTGTCTTCCCCACTAGAATCTGAGCTCTGTGCGGTTGGAGCCCTGGTTCCTCACTCACCGCTATATAGTCTAATATAGAGCTTGATGCAAAGAAGGCACTGGATAAATATTTACTGAATGAATTAACTTGTAAACACTGTTACCTCTTATTTAATCCTCACTAAACTCCATCAGCCCAATTATTACTATTGCCCCCCCTTCCATTTTACAGGTAAGAAAACTGAGGCTCAGAAAAGCTCCCTGACATATATTCATCAGTCTATCTGTTTATATCCTACCTTCTTCCAGAAAGGATTGAAGATGACTCAGAGAAGTAACCCTCTCTGACCTGATCCAGTAAATGGCAGAAACAGGACATGAGCCCACACCTTCTGGCTCCGTTCTCGTTACTCTTTCCACTCTGCCGCTGTCCCGCGTGCCCAGCCCCGTGTTAGATGGTGTGATGCTCGCAGAGGTGTGAAGGAGAGAGAGGCATGGCTGGGGGCTAGCCACTGCCCACCCAACGTACCCTCCTAGGTGTGATGAAGTGGGAGTATCTTAGCAGGACCAAGAGGGGAAGAGCACAGAGAATCTGAACAGAGAGGAAGGCCAGACTGAAGCTTGAGGTTCGGATTCCAGCCCAGGCAAGCCTGGCGGCTGCCGGGCAACCTCTGACTCGGGCTGTCTCCTGGCCGCTGGGTTGGGCTTGTCCTCACCTGCCTCCTGCCCTCCCATGCAGCTCCTCTTCCCAACCAGCCTCCTGCCCCAGCCAGCGGAAGGCGCCTACGAGGCCTTGGCCCTCTTCTGGGGCAGCCGGCTGGCCTCTCGCAGGGCCCCCCGGTCAGGAAGTGCCGAAAGAGGAAGAGAGCTGCCGGGCAGGATGAGCGTCCTGGGGGCTGGCCACAGAACCGGGGGAGGCTGCGATGAGGCCGCAGCTCTGGGACCCGCAGAGGCGCTGGGGACAGAAGAAGGGGAAAGGCCAGGGGCACTGAGGCAGATGTGGCGCTACCGCTCCTGGGACGTGCCACAGATCCCAGCCGAGGCCCCCCGGACACAGTAGGTACTCGAGGTGGCCCAGGAATGGGCACGGGGACCTCTGGCCGTCTCTGAGTCCTCCTTTCTCTGGGGTGGGGGGTGGTGGTGGTGGCAAATGTGAGCTTAACCACCTGTACTCCAGTGGCTCTGCAGAGGCTCAGAAAAGGGCAAAGGGGTTCTTGACAGGGTGAGGGGAGTTCCGATGTTTGAATTGTTGGGGGGACCGTGTGGCGGGAGGCTGGGTTGAAGGAGCTAACAGCAGGGGGATCTGGGAAGAGGACCCCCCACGGGAGTGTGGAATCGGGTGTTGTAAGGCTGTGTGCAAACTCAGTGGGGTCTCCAGCTGCCTCTGGTCTCCTCCCTCAGAGCTTGGAGACAGAACCATTGGGAAACTTCCTCAGAGGGACCCATGCACCCCAGGGGGACAGTGTCAGGCCCACTTGGATTTCACTGCCCTCCTCCTGGTCCCCCTGGCACCTCTGCTAGCTGGAGGGCTGGTGCCCCACCTCCCTGGGCAGACCTTCTCCAGGCCCACAGGAACCTTGAAGGATGCTGGGCGTAAGTTCTGAGCTTCTGGGTGCTGGCTATTTCTTAAAACCACAGGCTTGCCCACAGGTCACAGCCCTGAGCATCGGTTATATGTGGTTGGGTAAGGCTGGAAAATGGGTGGCCAGAAGCCCAGAGGAGAGGGTGAAAGTGAAGGTGACACAGGATGTGGCTTTGCAGAGAGGAGTGCTAATAGAAACAGCGGGCACCCGATGCGGGCATCAGGGTGGCAGAGTCTGGGAGGAAGAGGACCGTGTTCTCCAGGTTCCTGACCTCCCTCTCCCAGCTGTCAGAGGCTGCCCCAGCCGCTGGTTCCCAGCATGTGTCCTGGCTGTGCCACCCCCAGGTGACTGCTCGCGTTCCCACTGCGTTCCTCATCTCTAGAGGCGGACAACCTCTGCTGCCTTTGGGCCTGTGTTTGCATGTGTGTGTCCGCGAGATGTTTCTGGGTGGGTGATACATGTACAAGAGGGACGTGGCAGCATGTAACTGTTGTCCTGGGGGGTATCTGTGAGCAGGTGAAAGATGCGTATGTTCCCTGTGGGTGTCTTTGTTGGTGAATGAGAGTGTGGTCCTTATGTGTACATACGTATGAGTGTGTAAGAGGCGTGCGGGTGGCCCCTGCAGTGTAAGAGATCCACAGGATCCATCGGATATTGTGTTGGGGGAACACGACGTGTTAGGCGTGTGCGAAAGGGTTGGAAACAACTGTGAATAGCGGAGGAGAGATGAATTTGTATGAGAAACGTGTATGTTCTTTGTTGGTGTGTGCCAGGGTCACTAAGTGACTTTGGTCCTGGTATGTATGTATATATATATATATATATGTATATATATACATATATATATATCTGAGTGTGACGCTGGGGTGGGATGTGTTAGTTTAAGTAATGAGTGAGCCTAAGTGTGTGTGAGAGCCGTGTTTGTTCTGTGTGTATGGGGAACACTGTGTGACTTCTGTTCCTGGAGGTGTGATTTGGGAGAGCCTAAGGGTTGGTAAGGGTGGAGACTGTATGAGTGGTTGTGAGTGGGCACAGGGTGTGCAAGAGAGGCAGGCGTCCGTACCAGTGGGGCTGTGGCAGAGAGGTGGTGACAGCTGCCCTTGCGGGTGTGCACTTGTGAGCGCGTAGGTTGTTCGGGGCGGGGCTAAGGGGAGGAAAAGATCGTGTGTGCCTGGGTGTGCTCAGTGCGGGAGTGTGAGGCCCGAGGAGATACTGTGGGATCCAGGAGGACGAGCCTAGGGGTGGGGAGGCGGGACCTCCGGGGCCCCGCCCCTCCCGGGCCCCGCCGGCTCCTGGCCGCCGAGGCGGGTTGCGGCGCGGCCGGCGGCCGGCAGAGGGCGCCGCGAGCCGGTGCTGCCGCTCAGCCGAGGGGGCGTGCTCGGCGGCGGGCAGGCAGCGGCCCGGCCAGCTATGCGGGGTCCTGCGGCCGCGGCTGGCGGCACTTCCTGGAGCGGCGGTAGCCGCTTCCCGGGCACCTGGGCGTGGGGCGCGGGAGCGCGCGGCGCGGGGCGGGCGGAGCGAGGGCGCGCCATGGTCGCGGCAGGCGGCACGGAGCCGGCGTGCTGAGCCCCGGCCGCCGGCCCGGCATGGGCGTCTCCCGCGGGCCCGCCGCCGGCCGGGGCTAGGGCCGGATGGAGCCGCGGGACGGCAGCCCCGAGGCCCGGAGCAGCGACTCGGAGTCGGCCTCCGCCTCGTCCAGCGGCTCCGAGCGCGACGCGGGTCCCGAGCCGGACAAGGCGCCGCGGCGCCTCAACAAGCGGCGCTTCCCAGGGCTGCGGCTCTTCGGGCACAGGTGAGCGCGGCGGCAGCGGGGTGGGCATCGCGGCACCGGGCGGATACAGCGCCGGGCACCGGGAGGCGTCGCTCGGCCGTCTCGGGACTGACACCGAGTGGAGGTCTCCGCCGGGCACGGGCAGTACGGGCTGTCTTGGGTTGGCTCCGCGTCGGGGTCATCCCCCAGCGTCCCGGCACTGGCACCGAATGGGAGTCATTCGCTGGCACCGGCAGCTTAGCGCGCCTCCTCTGTGGTACCGAGACGGGGTCAGCTTCCAACTTGCCTGCAGGATAGGACCAGCAGGTAGGGCCCCCGTGACTGGACACTCACCCGTTCTGGGCACTGAGAGGACAGGGCCCCCTCTGAGCCCCCCTGGCCGCAGTCACGGCCCCCCCCTCCGCCTCCGCGCCTCGGTGGGGCCGTTTGCCTACCACCACTGCATGGCATCTGCAGAACATGGCCTCTGTTGATACTGTCACAACACATGGCTGTCCCAGAGCACTGGTCACTGAGCTAATTGCTCATCACTTTAAGCCTCTCCTTGAGGTTGGGGGGTGCCTGGCCACCTGTTCTATACTGCTTTTAATTAAAAGTGGAGAGACCCCAGCCTCTACCTCTGCTAGGCTGTAGGCATTTCTCCCCCTTACCCCCATCCAGCTCTTGCTAGGTAAGGGATAGGGTGGGCTGCAGTCTGGAATCCGTGTTGGCTGTTCAAGCTCCGTCCTGCTCCCTCCTCCAGCACACCAAATGTCACCATCTTATGCCTGGGACAGGGTTGACCAGGACGCTGGTGAGGACCTGGGGGAGGGTGTGGAAAGATTGAGTGCAGGCAGCTCATGGCATGTGTGCCCGTGTTGGCTGGGAGTCGCTTCCTGCCATGCAGCCTTGGTGTAAGGTGAGGGAAGGTGGAGCCCCATAAGTACCCCACCTGGCTCCTTGGGCTTTTTCCTGACTGACCCCTGCCCTTCTCCAGTGGCCAGGGAGCTTGCAGCCAATCAGCTCAGGACCCCAGAGCCAACTCAGGCTGGACTCTGACCACTTGGAGCCTGCCCAAGGCCTCCCTCTCGCTTTTCTTCAGTTGCCCTGGCTTGGTGGCATTCGGCACATCCCCTCCCCGAGCTTTGCCCTGATCTTTCCCAGGGTAGACTTTACCCACCAATAACATGGGCAGTTTTCTCCTGTTGTGCGGGTTGGCAAACCCATAATGCTGACCTATGCCCTCGGCCAGCCTTACCCTGGCCAGGGCCCTGTTCTTTGTGTCTGTGTCACCAAGCACACACAGAGATCACGATTTTCACACTGGCAGATGGAGCTTTGTGGGCTCTTGTGAAGCCACACAAGCTTCAGTGTCATATAAAATGGGGCAGGGAGCAAGGCTTCCAGTGCCTCTGTTTGTCACCCACAGCCCAACAAGATGGAGCAGTTTACACCCAGCTCTGCAGGATGTAGCCTCCAGTGTTCACAGGCTCCGGGAGGGGGAGGGAGGGGCTCCGCCAGAGGCTTCCTGTCCCTGCCCACAGGGTACCAAGTGTTGGGCTCCTGTGATCTGTGGCTGTGCCCCTCCTGAAGGGCCCAGGTTTGTGCATGTGGGATGAACCTCAGGCACGTTCAGGGGAAGAACAAGAAGCAAGAAAACCAACAAATACCTTTACGTAATTCTCTAAGCAGGATAGGTGTGACTTTTCCATTTTTATAGATGAGGAAAAACACAGGCTCAAAGAGATAAGTGGTTTGCCCAGAGTCACACAGCAAGTCAGAAGGAGAGATAGAGTTTGAACTCTAGTCCAAAAAACCCTTTCTCTAGACCAGGTTCCTGAACAGAACATCACAATGACCTAGGGAGCTTTAGGAAATTCAGATTCCTAGATCTTATCCTTAGCATGCCTGACTCATCAGGTCTGGAGATTGGGCCTGGGTGTTTTGTTTTGTTTAAAGCTTCGCAAGTGTTTCTAATACGCTACCAGGTTTGAGGACCAAAGTATTACATCACTCTGGGGATGGTAAGTGATCTGATAGGCTGCCTAATGAGAAGAAAATCAAACAGCGACCTCTGGAAGCATGTGAGGAGTGTCTCTGCATAGTAGCGCTGTGCTGGGGCAGTGGGACATTCAGAAATGAATATATTTGGAAAACCCAGTAGAAGCAGGGAGAGGGCAGTGAGGGGAAAAGACTTTCCTGACAGGCCTAGGAACTCAGAGAATCAGATGCCCACTGGGGCTGGCCCCCCCACCCCCTTGCTTGGGTTGGGGAAGGGGGCAGACATTTGGAATAGTACACTTGCTTTGGGCACGGCCCCTTTAATGCTTTTTTAATCTGGTCCAGCCACCTTTGCTGGTTGCTGTTTTCAGGTAAAAGTCCCCAGTGCCCTAGCTGAAGCCAGCCTCTCCCGTCCGTCTTGTCCTCACCCTTAACCAGGCTCTTCTCTGCATTTACACCATCCTCACACCTTGGGGCTGAGGGCCCTGATAAGTGAATCGACAGTGGCTGGAAGGGAGGACCAAAGAGGACACATAGATTGGTGGTGGCTGCTGCATTCGGATCTTGGCTTGGTGGTTGGGTTCTGTAATCAGCACTCTGCTGTGGGCTGGGGAGGGGTAGTGGTGGTACATGGGCCGTGCATTTGCCATCCCCTATCCGGGCAGGTAGAACAGTTCCTGAATGGCAGCCTCTTCGGCATCTTCCTTAAAGAGGTTTTTCCTTAAAGCACATCTCAGACCCCCACAACTGGCTTCACCCTCTTGGAATCTGGGGAGCAGTAAGAATCTCCTCTCTTGTAGCACAGCAAGACAAAAAGCCAGGCCCTGTGATGCTCCCAGCTCTGGTCCACCCATGGATCTTTGCTGGGACCCATCAGCCCCTCCCGGAAGAGTCTGTATAGGCCCTGCCCTAATCCCGGGACAAATGGGTTTTCCTCTGTCCTTATCATTCAGATCCTACTGGCCTAGGGGGTGGTCAGTCAGAAGTGGGAGGGAAATTGACTCCGTCTCCTCCCGCTCTTCCAGGGCCCACCTAGAGAGAGGACTTCCTTATCCTCTGGCCTGGTCCCAGCAGCCTGACCCTGGGCAGGTCGCACAGCTTGTGGATTAACTGGTTTTGCACCTCAGGGGCATCAGAAATTACTTGGCGCTTCACACACTTAGACATAAGGAGCCTGAGCATTGGCTCTGCCACCCCTCCCCTTCCTTAGTGCTCAAAGTCATTAGTTCCCAGAGGGCAGGAAATGCACCTGTGGAACAAGTTTGAGACAATAGGTCCCATTTAGAGATGATGCCACATGGCCCCAAGTGAGCATGGACCTGCAGTCCAGACTGGTAGAGGGTGCCCGCTGGGCTGCCTGAGCTGGAGTTTGGGCTGGTTTCTGCAGTGGTTGGGGAGGTACGTGTTGAGGGATGCCTCTTGCAGAGGCGAGAACCCCTGTCTGTGGTGCGGGATGTCTGGGAACAAAGGAGCCTTTTTGGGTGGTTTGTCCTACTCAGGCTAATACTGGGAGTGGCCCAGGTGTCCAGAGGACCAGGTGCAAGTAAGAGTCCCTGGGTTCCTGCCAGCTGGAGAAGAAAAAGGGACCCCAGTGGCTGAGCTTGCATCAGTTTACCCCATTCTGCTGCTGCCGCCCCCCCCCCCCACCGCAATGTCATGTGCCAGCGTGGAGCCAGCTGAGGTTGGGAACTGGGATAGGACTCTCTGTCTTCCTTTGCTGCCACACACTGGCTTACAGATCAGGGGAGGGGATGGGCAACTCTTGCCATTTTCTCTCCATACCGTACTCCAAAAAGGTCAAATTTCAGGATGCAGAGCTGCCCCAGCTGGCAAAAGAGAACAGGAGAGTGGATGTCATCCCAGGCAAGGACAGAGGAAGGACTGAGTGACCCTAGTCAGAGAAAGCCTAGGCCCTGGGCAGCTGGAGGTAGGGGAAAGAGAATCCGACCTGCCCTCCTCGGCTTCCTGGAGCCCTCTCCAGAATTTGCCAGTCATCCCCCCAAACAGAGGAGGAAGTGAGTGGGCACACTGGCCCTGAGGCTTGGCCTGTGCCGGGGCTCTTGGAGAAGCAGAGGTTGGGTCCCTATATCCCTAGGAAGACTAGAGAGAGTTTCAAGGGCCAGAAGCTGATGGGCAACTTGTCCTTGCAGTATTGCTAGAGTGACACAGGGGGGCGACAGCTACCATTGTGGAGAGGGTAGTGGGAGGGGAGAGTCTCCTTCCAGCTAGTCCACTTGTACCAAACACCTGCTGTGGGTGGACCCACAGACACCTCCCACTGGCCAGTTACCTGATACTCCGCTGCCAGGGCAGAGCCAATCAGAAGGAGGCAGAAGGCAGGCTGGGCGGGAGCTGCCACAGCATCTGGCCCAACCTCTCCCCCTCCCTAAAGATTGAGGCCCAGTGATGTGGCCTTGACTGGGCCAAAGTCTCACAGCTAGCTAGGGGTTATCTGGGACCCCAGCACTGGTCCCCTGACTCCAGTATCATGTCAATTTGTACCACACCTCAGGACCCCACAGCCTGCCTTGTGTTCTGAGGAATCCTCATCTGGCACCTTCCACCCTACCCTCCACCTGCCCTCCTCCCTGCCCCCTCTGCCTCCTCTGGAGGCTGCTGCTGCCCCATGAGCAGTTCTGTAAGTCATCATGGGAGACAGTGTGGGTAAGCAGGAGAAGCTGCTGCACGTGCATCTAGGCTTACCGTCTCCCCTTGTTCCTGGGCAAGGTTAGTGGGTGCACCTCTGGGTGGTGCCAAGCACTTGACTGCTTCCTCTGTTTCCTTTGTGGAGCCTCTGATGCCCTTAGGGGACCCCCAGAGTTCTCGGCGTGGGACCTGCCTGGCACTCCGTAGTCAGGGCTGGGAGCCTTGGAAGGTAGTTTTGGGTAGGAAAAGAGTAGGCCAGAGCAGTGACCAGATGCCCTTAAGGAGCTCTCTATCCTTCTGTCCTCTTTCCTTTTTGCCCCCTTCCTCAGCTGAGACACCAGGGACCTGGGTAGGTGGTGGAGGGCAGGTCTCAGTGAGACCAGGAGCTCTGTGGCCCAGGGAGAGGGGGAGGAGGCTGAGGACACGAGCCCTCCCACCCTACCCCACACTCCCCTGCATCCAGGTGTGTGATGTGCCAGCTCATCTTTCTCTGGCAGTTCACAGTTGCTGGAAGTTTGTAAATCTGTCCGTTTCATGTAATCCTTAGTCTCGTAGTTGGTTTTATTCCCATTTTACAGATGAGAAACAAAGGCTCAAAGAGCTCAGAGGCCTGGCCCAGGATCCTGCAGCTCGCACTGGATCTTTTCGCAACACAGGCCGTCCTACTTACTAGCACCCTTTTCTTCTGTCTTAGTCTCCCATCCCCAAACTGGTAGAGCCTAAAAAGGGGTTTGAGTGCTCTGTCTTGTACAGGAGTGGAGTGAGACCCGTGAGATGTTCCGCTCCTGGGCCCCCAGGGAGAACTGCCACCAGGATCCCAGCTGCAGGGGGAGCAAGGCTGGGCTGGGGGGACCCTTGGGTATGGGACTATGAGAGTATGAGGGAGAATGGGTTGTGAGCAGGTTGTCATGGGCTCCCTGGCTGGGTGTGGAGTAGAGGGGCAAGTCTGTGATCTTTTATCTTGCTTTCAAAGTACAGGTTGCAGAAGACTCAAGAGACATGTTCAGAGGAACCCTTGATTTCACCCTGAGGTCACGGGTGGCCTGTGGCCTGTGGCCTGGGGAGAGGTGCTGGGGAGGAGAGCACAGTGCACTGGGCCTCATTTGTACTCAGCACCTCATGGTGAGAGGTCTGAAGGGAGAGGAAGGGCCCTGGAGCCCTCTCCCTCCCTTTCAGAGACCTCCTCCCCCTTGCTCCTGGCAGAGCGCCAGTCCAGAGCTCCCACGTAGAGGCCTCTCCCCTGCCAGGGCTGAGCCCGATCACAGCACATGCCAAAATAGCTGTCTGGGAGCCTGGGCCTGCACCACCCACGCCCCAGCATCAGCATCTCGCGGGTTAACAGCTTGCCTGGCTCTCCGCCCCCCCTTCCCCAGCTTGCTGACATTTTACTAAGGCGGGGGTGGTTGTGAAAGGGAGCAAGCTGGTTCCTGCTCCCCAGCCCACACAGACACCCCACTGACACAACCTGCCACCCGCTCACCCTCCTCTGGAAGGCATCCTTTGGGGGGAGACCTTCCAGCCCCACACACACGGGGTTCCTACTATGAGACAGTGTAAGGAACATAGTTGGGATTCCATGCCACTGCTGAAACCCATTCATGGAAGACCCAGGGCAACCCCAGGGAGCTGTTCTCCCTCGGGGGAGGGGGCGCTTTCTTAAAAATTATTTTAAAAATCTTTTAAAAAGCACAAAATATTTTACAATTAGAAAAGCGTACAGAATCATGTAACACCCACCACTTTGGTCAAATCTTACCATTGTGCTGTATTTACTTTAGATAGAGGTAGAGGCCCCCTGTCTCCCTCCCCAGAGGAAACCACAATCCTATTTTTTGTGTGTTTGTATTCTCATGCCTTTTAAAAATGTTTCCTACATAGGTATCTATCCATAGCAACACATAGTACTGTTCTGTATGGTTTTGCACTTGATTTAAATGGTGTGCCGTACATATTCTGAATTCAGGTTTCTTCCTCCATATCGTTTTGGAGATTTAACCATCTTGAGACATGAGCTCTGATGTACCCATTTTGACTGCTATATACTAAACCCTTTTGCAACCGTGTGACAGCCTATTTGCCCAGTCCCCTGTTGATGGACAGTCAGGTTGTTGGCAGTATCTTTGCCATTGGAAGCAGTCCTTCAGAGACTCTCTCCAGGGCAGGGCTCCTCGTGTGTTCACCCCACCGGTGCTCGGTTACAGGGTGGTGCGTCTTCCCCTGAGATAAGGCGTTGCCAAGCTATGCTCCAAAGTGGTTGTCCTAATGTTCAGGCCTCGGGGGTTAATTTCCTTTCTTTAAAGTTTTGGTCAACTGAAGAATTCGTTACCGTGAACAAACTTTCAAGCTCTCATGAGGAAGACAGGGTGGGTGTTATCCCCAAGTATCAGATGAGGAAGTTGAGGCTCAGACAGGTTGAGAGACTTGACTTGAGGTCCTGTAGCTGGTCAGAGGCAGAACCCCTCTGGACCTTTGAGTCCAAATCCTCGAAAAAGTTCTGTCTCCTGCGACTTCTCCGAGAGATTTTAGGCACAGTGCCTCAAATGCAGGAAAAGGCCCTGTGTGTTGTGCATAGAAGCAGGGTAGGGAGTTGGCGGGGAGGGGTTGACAGCTGATTCTGAGAAGATCTTTTAGGGGATGGAGGAAGGAGCAACAGGGACAGAAAGCACAGAGAGGGAGTTAAATTTTGAATGAGGGATGGGGGGGCATTGCTGTTCTGCACAGATGGGGAATGGGAGCCTGCTGCAGATACAGGAGAAGGCAACGAGAGGTCTCAGCCAGGAGGGAACAAGGACCTGGGGGCCAGCAGGGGGTTGGGAGACTCAGAGATGTATCGGCAACCCCGTCAGGGATCGGTTTCAGGCTGTGCCTCTGAGACACAAGAGCCCAAACCAGCAACTTGTCCACCCAGTGCTGGCAAGAAGGCCTCAGGAGCCGGCCAGCCTCTGGGTCGGTGTGCCCAAAGGTCTTTGCTCTCAGTTTCATCCATGCGGCGGAGCCTGGACCATTCATTGTTTCCTCCATTCGCTCTTCAGTCCGCGTCCAGCACTTCTAAACCCTGGGGATGCAATTACGGGCAGTTGATGGTCCCCGGGGGCTCACAGTCTGGTGGGGGTACAGATTCACAAACTAGCTCTGATGGCAGAGAATAACCAAGAGAGGGCCTGAGCGTGGGAGCAGCCAACCCCCTGGGAGAGGGGGCTGGGAGGAACTTTCCAGCAGAGCCAGTGTCTGAGCCAACTCTGAAAAGACAAGAGGAAAAAGATGAGAGAGGTCACTAAGGAGAAGAGGCGAATGGTATTCCAGATAGACTACTGGGTGCCAAAGGCGCAAGCACAGAGGGCCCCTTCCAGAGGTGAGACTGAGGGGTTTCGAGCATGGACCTGGAGCAGGCTCCTGGGTTAGAACCTGCCACTTCCTAGCTGTATGACCACAGGCAAGTTATTTAATCTCTTTGTGCCTCAGTTTCCTCACCTATAAAATGGGGATAATAATTTTAATGAAGTTCACTGAGTTTAAATTTGTAAAATGTTAGAACGGTGCCTGGCACAAAGCACATTGTGTGTCTTTCAAATAAAATGTAAGAAAGTATGAAAGAGAAGGGACAGGAGGCCGAGGGGCTGGTCGAGTTCTGGCCCAGGGCTTTGTGTTTGGCTCAGCTGACAGTGGAAGACCAATCACGGGTCAGCAGGCGCTCTAGAATGAACTGTGGTGCTGCTGGGAGGATGGCTTGGAGGGGAGGCTCTAAAGGGGTGAGTGAGTCAGTCATTCCGCAGACGGTTCTCCCCGGCTTTGCAGGAGCCCGACCCTGAGCCAGGGACTCGGGACACGAAGGAGAGACTGGGGATGCTTCAGCAAGGAGCTCAGAGCGGGGGCTTGGGCCCGGGTCCAGCCCCCAAGCATCTGAATCACTCCTTCTCTCCCCTCCTTGCCCACCACCCTCACGTTGCCAAGTCCTGCTGTCCAAGTTTCACAGGAAAGCCACGGAGAGCGTGGAGTGGGCAATGGCACCTGGCCCCGAAAGGGGCCTCAGCTGGTCACTGTGCGGGTCCTCTGGAGGGGACCGGAAGGTAGCTGCTAAAACAAAGGCTGTTGCCATCCCCTTGTGCCCAACAAAGAGGAGTGGCCTGGGCCGGCCTGGGCCCTGTGGTCAGCCCTTGGGTGCGGTACCCAAGGCGGAGGAAGCCCTTCTCTTCCTTTACGGCTCTCGCCCCTCCCCCACGGAATTCCCTTTTCCTTCCTCCTGAGCCCATCGGTGGTAAACACTGGACTCTGCCAGGCACTGTGCGGGGCCGTGCCCAGATGCACAAGACCTGGGCCCTGGCCCCTGGGAGCTTGGGGCCTGGTGGCCACGTGGGAGGAACAAGGCATATGGATTTGAAAGAATTAGGGCTCCCAGAGGTCCAGTGGCAGAGAAGAAGCCAAATAAGTGGTGTGAGGTGACAAGTGGGAGTGGTGCATTCTTGCCTGGGGCAGCTGTGAGCAGGGGGGGGGATTTTGATATGGGGTGGGAAGGGGCCAGTATTCCAGGTGGAGGGTATGCTGTGCGCACGGCCGGATTGGGGGACAGGGGCAGGATGGCTCGGTCAGAACCCACAGGTTTGTGTCAGGGCATAGGAGGCTGAGTTAGTGCCACGCCGCAGAAGCCGTGTCTGCCAGGCCGGAGGATTTGGAATTCGTTCTGAACTAGTGGTTCCCAAAGTATGGTCCTGAGGGTGCCCTGGACCCTTCCAGAGGATTGGTGCCATCGGAACGATTTGCATAATAATGCTTTCAGAGCTGCCCTGGTTCATGCCCTTTTCACCGTGTTAGCATTTGTACTGACGGTGTAAAAGCAAGAGTGGCGTGGAGTGGCTGGAACTTCGGCACAAACCGAGGCAGGGCCCGCAACGTAAACTAGAAGCCGTTGTATGCCTCATGCTCACAACAACAAAATGCCGTATAAAGTGTTAATTTTGCAAAGTCCAGATCCTGGAGTATACATCTTTTCAAACATTCTGTGTAAAGAAGGCAGTTTTGCTGCGAACCGGAATGTGATGCTTGTCTTGAAAAGTGGTTTTGCTGCTGAGTTGTGAGCTGTACCAGTTACTTTTTTTAAGGAAGACCATTTTAATGTGAAAGAACACCTGGCAGACAAAACTCTTCAGACTCTTGGGTATTTGGCAGACATTTTCTCAAAAATGAATGAAGTGAGCTTGTCACTTCAAAACCAGTATCAGTATTTGTTGCTAATGATAAAATTTGAGCCTTTGAAAAGCAAAACTTAGAATTTTAGAGACTTTGTATCCACTGTCTAGGGCCCTGACAGCTTCTCAGGACTTAAAAGACTTTTCTGATGAGACCAGTAGTGATGTTAGCAAGTGTGATTTCTTGATTTTGTATAAGGAAATGTGTCAACATTTGGAAGATCTGCCTAATTCAGTAAAATATATTTTCCAATGCTTGATGTTACAGAATGCAAAATGCAGGATAGACCAGTGAAAAGTTCATTGATAATGGTTTCAGATTCCACGTTGCCACTAACCTTTAAGAAACTACCACTTGTCATATTTTAATGTAGTAGCAAAGAAAAACATCCATAATTGCCTGAAAAGGCTATTAAAATACTCTTTCCTCTTCTAACTACATGTCAGTGTGAGGCAGAATTTTCTTCACATTCTCCACCAAAACAACCTATCACAACAGATTGACTGCAGAGGCAGATAGGAGAATCCAGCTGTCTTCTATTAAACCAGAAATTAAAGAGATTTGCAAAAATTAAAACAATGACACTCTTCTAGCTAATTTTTTTTTTTTTTAAAAATGCAGGTTGGATTTTTTTTTTTTTAAAGAAAAGTATGTTATTTATGTTAACACGGAATGAGTTTATTGGGGGTTTTTTGTTTTGGTTTTTGTTTTTTTAAGATTTTATTTATTTGAGAGAGCATGTTTGAGAGAGGGAACACAGCAGTGGGCCGAGGGAGAAGCAGACTCCCCGCTGAGCCGGGAGCCCCACGTGGGGCTCCATCCCAGGACCCCGGGATCATGACCTGAGCCAAAGGCAGATGCTTACCCGACTGAGCCACCCAGGCGTCCTAAGCTTATTGTTTTTAGATGAGTCAATATTTTTTTAAATTTCTCAGTTTTAATTTCTAATATGGTAAATAGCAATAGCTCTTACCCCTATAAACAAAACCTTTTGGGGATCTTCAGTAATTTTTAAGAGTGTAAAAGATCATGGAAGTTTGAGAGCTGCCACTGTCAACCCTCGAGTGCCAGGAGTGTAAGCTGGGTCGGGGGGGTGGCATTCTGGATAGGATTTGTGTGACATGGGCTGGCCTCTCCACGACACAAGCCAGGGCAGCTCTGGCAGGCCCCCTTGGCAGGGCCGGGAGACCCAGGATGGACAGTCCCAGCTCAGCCACTTCTGAGCTCGGGCAGCCACAGGCCTCTGGGAGCCTCAGGTGCCCTGTTGGTTAGCTGGGACGATAATGCCACCCGGCCAGCAGAATCATAAGCCTCCTGTCCGATAATGCTTGTGAAAAAGTGCTTTGTAAGTTGCGAAAGACTCGACAGATACCTGTTTTTATGGGCGCCAATGATTAGATGTCTCAGACGCTTGCCCCAGACCCCAAAACACCTGTCATGTGGGTACAAGAGGACGTTAGGGAGCCAGAAGGGGCGTGCCCCACCCCCCACTTTTGCCTCCCCAGACCTCCTCCAGGAGCCAAGGCAGGGGCTGTGTGTGCTCTCCCTGGTGCCAGGTGGAGGGGAGGCTACTGGGCTATTGCTCAGCCCGGCTCTGGGGGCTTCGGGAAGAGAAGCCAGGAGGCAGGACTGGTGCGCGTGTGCGCCCAGCCGCCCACCGGCCGCCTGCTTGCTGCAGGGCCTGGAGCGGCTGCTGGGAGAGGAAGTGCAGTTGGTTACCAATCGGGTTATTTTCATAACGGCTGTCTCAGGCTAGGGGGAGGAGGGTGGCGAGGGGGAGGGGGCAGAGAAGCAGCCACAGCTGCTCGCTCTCCAAACTAGGACTTGCTCAGCCACAGGCCGGCAGCCTGGATCCCCGGCCAGAGCCCTGGCTCGCCTGCCCACAGGGACCCCAGGCCCCACCCGCTCGCCCACCTCCTGCCTGCCACTCTGCCTTCCAGATCAGGTCAAAGGGGACTCCCCCCACCCCACCCCCAACCCTTCCTTGCCTTCTGCTTCCTCCTTCCTGTAGCTGTCTGGGTGGGTCTGGGGAGGAACGGATCAGGGTGGGCCCGGGCACCACCATTCCTGGATGAGGCTCTGAAGCTGATGGAAAAGGGAAGGGAAGGGAAGGGAAAGGGTGGGCTAGGTGCCTGCCCCCACGAGGCCCCATGGAGGTAAACATTACTGGCCTGCTGGCTGAGTTTCCTATGCAGCTCTGGCCACCTGCTCCCCGCTGCACATTTGTTTTGTTTTGTTTTGTTTTGTTTTGTTTTGGGCAGGTTCCTCTTAGCAAGTAAAGACCTTGGGAGAGGGGGACCCTGTCTCACCAGCCCCAAGGCAGGCCTCCTTCCAGCTGTCCCCACCTCCTTCCCTCTGACCTTTGAGCTGTGAGAGCAGAGCACCAGAGGTGGCTTCTGACCGGTATCCCCCTAGGGAGGGCGCGCCAGGCCCTTGCTCTGGGGCTGCTGGAAATGGGGCCACTGTGCACTATTCCCAGCCTTCCCTGAGGAGAGGGGCACGTGGGGCCCTGCTCACAGCCGGGAATGGGAACCCTGGCTGCATCCCACAGGGGTGCCAGCACCTCGGGGCACCAGGCCTGGTATGAGGGGCAGAGGGCATCCCTTACAGCATGGGCGGAAACCCCCAGGGGACTCTGGCTGCCAGGCTCTATTTTTTTTTTTTTAAAGATTTTATTTATTTATTTGAGAGAGAGAGAATAAGAGATAGCACGAGAGGGAAGAGGGTCAGAGGGAGAAGCAGACTCCCTGCTGAGCAGGGAGCCCGATATGTGGGACTCGATCCCGGGACTCCAGGATCATGACCTGAGCCGAAGGCAGTCGCTTAACCAACTGAGCCACCCAGGCGCCCCAGGCTCCATTCTTCATGTGGTGGGTGGTGGCCACCCCGGGTTCTCCTGCTTCTCTTTCTGGGTTCCCGCTCCTGCCACGGGCAGAGACAAACCCCAGGAGATGGCACGATCCACATACCCCTGTGTCTGCTGCGGGTGTAGGCCCTGCCATGCCCTTCCCCTCTGCCTGGTATCACCAGGTGCTTTATCAGAACCTCCCTTAGGCCAACCTTCTGAACTAGATGGTATCATCCCCATTTTGCAGAGGAGAAAGTTGAGGATCAAAAAGGTTAGTCGATCTACACCCAGGAAAGCAATGGCAGATGCAGGATTCCAAGGCCCTTGGGCTTTTCCACTTGAAACTAACATAGGGGATGAGATGGTCTGGCCTGGGAGGCCAGGAGTCTGGTTCTTTCTAGCCTGTAGCCAGCAGAGCTGGGGCGCTCATGCTGGCTCAGCCCTGGCAGCAGCCCGTAGCCATACGCCCTGGTGTTCCTCGAGGGCACGGGGCCCGGTACCGCCATGTGTGCCTCTCCTATGGCATCCTTTGTCCTCCTTGGGCTCTCGACAGCCAGCTGGAGGTCCCTGTCCAGCCAGCAGGAGAACCCGGGGTGGCCACCACCCACCACATGAAGAATGGAGCCTGGGGCGCCTGGGTGGCTCAGTTGGTTAAGCGACTGCCTTCGGCTCAGGTCATGATCCTGGAGTCCCGGGATCGAGTCCCACATATCGGGCTCCCTGCTCAGCAGGGAGTCTGCTTCTCCCTCTGACCCTCTTCCCTCTTGTACTATCTCTCATTCTCTCTCTCTCAAATAAATAAAATCTTAAAAAAAAAAAAAAAAAGAGCCTGGCAGCCAGAGTCCCCTGGGGGTATCCGCCCATGCTGTAAGGGATGCCCTCTCAACCCCGAGAGGGCTGAGGGGTAGCCATTTTGCTCTGCTGTTGGTGTCAGAACCCTGTGGGGCCTCCTCCAGTGACCTTTGCACGTAGCACGTGGTTTGCTGCAGATGGCAGAGCAGAGTGGTGAGAAGATACTGCCGCTTGGGGCTGCACAGTGGGGAGAGGCTGGGGTCCGAGGCCCGCCGGGGGGCTTCCAACTGGACCCAGGAGAAGCCCCGGCAGAGATAGGAAGTCTGGAACCAGAGGACAGAGGTTTCTCTGGAGACCAGAGGAGCAGGAAGTGTGGGGCCTGGGGGAAGGGGACATTGGGAACATAGAGGCATGGGGGCCTTGCAGGACAACTTGCCATAAAATATCAATTCAGTCTCGCAGCCTCCATGGGCAAACAAGGAAACTGAGGCCCATGTGGGGACAGCTTTGCACATGGTCACCTGCCACCAGCCTGGCCTAGCCCGCCTTGCGCCCCACTCGCGGTGACTGTGCCGCCAGGCCACCGAAGCGACTCCTGGATGGTTGGACTTGGGGCTGCCCAGCAGTGTGTGGGCCGCAGCATGGTGGGGGCCCCTGCCTCCGGGCCTCTCTTGTCAGTGTGGGTCTGGGGCAGCCGGCAGGGCCCAGGCCTCATCGCTGCTCACAGAGTGCCCGCAGCACCTCCCCCCTACTGACTGTGGCCTTTTGTTTTCTGGGTGACACTAGCATCAGGCGGTGTGTCCCGGTGACTAATCTCCTCCAGGCCAGGCAGCTGTCACAGGGCGGCCTGACCAGACGGGCGGGGAAAGCCGACACCCCGGGGGAGTGTGACAAGCCAGCGCCCGGGCAGCAGCAGGCAGCCGGGCCTTCGGGCTTCTCTTCCTGGGTGCCGAGCAGACCAGAGTCAGGCAGCCCTGAGTTCGGGTCGCGGTTCTGCCACTGACCGGCCTTGTGACCTGGGGCACGTACTGCACCTGTTCAGGCCTCCTTTCTGTAACGGAGCTGCTGACCCTGCCCGCCTCGTGGAATTGTGGGGATCAAGTGAGATGATAAATGAAAGTACTTAGCTCGGGGCCTGTCCCATTGTAGGTGTTTAGTCAATGGGGCCGTTGTTGCTTTTATTAGGGTTCCCCTCCCTGTGCCATTCCCCCTCAGTCCCAGCCCCGTGGCCCAGAAGGAAAGACCCTACTCTCCACTGTGGCTCCTGGAACACAGGCTTTGCCTTCACGCAGCCTTGGATTCCATCACTGGCTCCCCATTGACTTGCTGTGGACTTCCGGGCAAGTTGCCTCCTTGTGCCTCGGTTTCCCATCAGGAACATGGCAGGATGCAGTACCTATTCTTCCACATTGCTCTGGTTTATAAAATGATATGTGTGTTTGTAAAGGGCTTAGCAGAGTGCCTGGCACATGGTGAGCACTCAAAAAACGTTAGCTATGATGCTATTGATTTTAGTAGGAAGCCGAGAGCTCTCTGTCCATGCCCGTTCTCCTACCCGCAGAGCTTACCTCCTGCCCTTCTCCCTGTCCCCTGCAGAGGCCGGGGACTATAACAGGCAGTCTCGAGCACTGCTTACCCCGGCACACTGCCTCCGTTGCTGATCACAGGAGCTTGGACACCTTGGCCCCATGTGCCTCTCCCTGAACACCCCCGCACCCTTCCAGGGCCTGGCGTTGCTTGCCCGGACTCCCAGGGTCATCGCGGATTAAAGAGTGGGTGAGCGGGTGGTGGGAGAAACAGACAGTAGACACGCAGCCCGGGCCTGAGGCCTCAAGCCTAGCACCCGCCATCATTTGTCCAAGGCTCCCAGCTACCACCACGCCTGACTTCTGCCAGGCCCTCAGCAGGCGGACGGGTTTCTCTTGTCGGCCCCGGGCAGATGTCCCATGGCTGTGGCTCGGACCTCTCTGTGGCTGCCAGGGTCCAGGAGGTCACCTGATGGTGGGGCACAGGCATCCCTGGGCATTCTGGAGGCATTCCCCTCCCGGCCCCCAAGCCTACCAGGCTTCCTGCCCTTCCCCCACCTTCGGAAGAAGTGAGGGTGCAGTAATCCCAGCAGCCTGTGAAGGAGGGGCAGCCAGGAGCAGGCGAGCTGGCGAAGGAAGCTGGGCCCGTGTTCAGCCCAGGTCAAGGGAGGATGGTTTGAGGAAGGATGGTCCCAGTGGGTTCTGCCTCCCTGCAGGAGGGAACTCTGGGGTGGAGAGTTGGAGTTTCCAGCGTTGGCCCCTCAGACAAAGTGCAGTTCACAGGCTCCCTTGGCAGCAGGGCCGGAAGGGTTTTCAGACATCAGCCGTCAGCCAGTACTTTCACACATGGGAGATCCATACTCGGCCTCTGCAGAAGGGTAATAAGACAGAGCAGTTCAGTACAGGAAAGTTCTTTCTTTTGATCCATACTCGGCCTCTGCAGAAGGGTAATAAGACAGAGCAGTTCAGTACAGGAAAGTTCTTTCTTTTAGCGACTCAGAGATAGAGATGCACACCCGGAACGTTCCTGGAAGGCTTTTCTCTTGGTTCAGGCCTCTTGTTGCTCCCCATACAAAGTGCCCCTGCGTGAGGCCTAGGGTGGCTCTCCCCCTGTGCGGCTCTCCTCCAGTCCTGAGGGCCTTGGTCCCCAGGGCCCTTTGATCCCTAAGTCAGAGCGGCTCCATTTCTAGTGCCACCCTCAGCCTGACCCCATGAGTGGGGCTGAGAGAATCTGGGGCTCTCATCCGGATGGAATTTCTTTCCAGAGAGCCTCGTTTTATGATCATAGCTTAGTTTGTGCCGTTGCCCAGGAGGGGCACCTAAACCTAAGCTGCCCTGAGTCGGTAGCCAAACAAAGGCCCAATGAGGGGCAAAGAAAAGGCTTATCCTTGGCCCCTCCGTCTGTAGAGGCCAGCTGCAACCAAGAACCCAGGACTGCGGGCTTCCGGCTTCCTTTGTTTCTTTTCCATCAGCTTCAGGCGAGGGAGTCAAAGGCCAGGGCTTTGTGGTTCATGGTGCTTGGACAGGGGAGCCGCATGGCTGGCTGGAAGCCCCTTGTACCCGTTATTCCTGGGGCAACATAGGGTATAACTGGGGGGGACAGGGGTGTTAGTGCTTCTGGCAGTGGTAAATGTGGGCTCTCCTGAGGACTCTGTGGTACCCTCAAACACCGTGTTTATGGAGGTCGGAGGCCGTGGGCCCTCCCCCTTCCCCCCCTGTGTCCCTCCTCTGCTCAAAGGGCAGAGGCTGTGACTGGGCTCCTGGGCGCAGGGTGGGCTGTAGCCTGGCCCAGCTCCTGATGCTCCCGGTCTCTGCCCAACAGCCATCCACCTGGCCCTGCCATGGAGACCTTCTTTAGGAGACGCTTCCAGTGGAAGGCGCCGGGCCCCGGGGAGGGGCAGCGGCGGCCCAGTGGCGTGGGGCTGCCCACAGGCAAGGCCCGACGCCGCTCCCCTGCCGGGCAGGCCTCCTCCTCGCTGGTGCAGCGGCGCCGCTCCAGCGCACAGCTCCAGGGCTGCCTCCTGAGCTGCGGGGTGGGGGCCCGGGGCACCAGCCGCCGGCGCTCCAGCACCGTGCCCCCTGCCTGCAGCCCCCGCTTCGTCGTGGATGAGGTGCTTGCCCCACAGCCTGCCGCGGTCGAGGCGCAGCCTCTGGGCACACCCCTGCTGTTGGCTGAGATCATAGGCGTGCCCGAGGAGGATGTGGCCGCTGCGGCATTGAGGGCCACGCAGCCGGGAGCCAAGAGACCGGGGTCCTCCTCACACCGGGGCACCCTCGTGCCCATGCTTCGCTGCCTGCGCCGGCACCGGCCCTCCACCCCCCTGCTCCCTGCGGACGTGGTGTATGACCACGCCCTCTGGGGCCTGCACGGTTACTATCGGCGCCTCAGCCAGCAGCGGCCCCCCGGCCAGCACCCTGGCCCTGGGGCCCGAAGAGCCTCAGGCACTGCAGCTGGTGCTCTGATGCCCACCCGTGTGCGCCCGCTGTCCCGCAGGCGCCAGGTGGCCCTACGGCGCAAGTCGGCAGGACCCCAGACCTGGAGTGCCCTGCTTGCGTAGGTATAGCTGCGGCCGGCAGGGCAAGGGGGCTGGCCTGGGGGGAAGGACCTCCAGGCTCTGCCTGGCCTGTGGCCCACCCCCACCCCTCCGCCCCTCTTGGGAATAGCTCTGGACAGTGCTTGGAAGCCAGCGCACCCCACAAGGGCTGTGAGGAGGGCTAAGTCTCCTGCAGGGAACCTCCCAGAGCCCTAGGCTGCTGTGGGGCATCCCCTACCCTCCTCACTGTGGTCCCTGTCTTGTCCAGGGGTTGAAGTCACAGTGAGGGCAGAGATCCCAGGTAAGGGGGGGAAGGAAGCAGAGTCACCAGGTGTTCAGCTGGCCTCAGCGATCTCCTTTTCTGCAGGAAAGCCATCACCAAGTCGGGGCTCCAGCACTTGGCACCCCCTCCTCCCACTCCCGGGGCCCTGTGCAGCGAGCCAGAGCGGCAGATCCGGAGCACTGTGGACTGGAGCGTGAGTGGCAGGGTGCTGGGAGGGAGGGACAGGTGGGTACCAGGGCAGCAGCTGGAGGTGGAGGGAAGTGTGGGGGGCAGCTGCGGGAGGAGTCCATGGGCCTTTGGGATCAGGGCAGACCTGCTGGGGTGGCCACGTTTGAGCCAAGCCCTCAAGAGCAGGGATAGTGGGAGGAGCGCCCGGCAGGCTCAGGTGGTGGAACTTGCGGCTCCAGATCTCGGGGGATGTAAGTTTGAGCTCCATGTTGGGTGTAGAGATTACTTAAAAAAAACTTTTTTAAATCTTCAAGAAAAAAAAAAAAGAGTAGGGACAGTGGGGAAACAGGATGGAGCAGAGTAGATTGCGGTAGCTGGAGCAGGTTTGTCTTGGGAGAGAGGTGAGTCTGTAGGGCAGGGCAGGGACTGACTGATGGGTCGGGTGGCAGGTTTGCGCTGAGCACGCTCATCTCGTGGTCTAGGAGTCCGCGACGTATGGGGAACACATCTGGTTCGAGACCAACGTGTCGGGGGACTTCTGCTATGTTGGGGAGCAGTACTGTGTAGCTAAGATGCTGGTGAGTGAGCCCTGGGTGGCATGCTGCCCCCTGCTGGTGGAGCGGGTCTAGAAGCCTGTAGGCGTACTTCTGCCGGCCTGACAGCTGTAGCCCTTCCCAGGGAAGGTGGGAACAAGACACTCCCCTGAGCGCCCCTGCTGAGGGCTGCCTGAGGACAGCAGGAGGAATGGGGGCTGTGTTCTGATGCCAGGACTGGGAATTCCCAGTGAACACAGAGGGCAGCTGTGCCGGGGCACATGTAAGGATTTCTCTTCCTGCCCTGGGGCAGCATCCTGGATGAAGTTACCTGGTGCCTCAGGGCCCTCTCTTCGTTTTCTGCAGCAGAAATCAGTGTCCCGGAGAAAGTGTGCAGCCTGCAAGATCGTGGTGCACACCCCCTGCATCGAACAGCTGGAGAAGGTGAGGATGGGTGCTCAGCCTTTTCCGCCCCTCCCCTTTGGGTGCCGAAGGCATCTTAGTACACACAGATGTGTGTCTCTGCACGCATATTCATGTTACACGCCTCACCTGCCAAGAGCGTCCCAGCCTGCGTGGTGGTGTAGAGCCAAAGACCCTGGAGCTGAAATGCCTGCATTTGAATCCTGTCTCCCCCCTTTTTATCTATCCTACCCCCACTGCCCAGAACAAGCCTGGCACAGAGTGGGGCTCACTGACTATTAGTGGGATGAATGAGTGAGTGACGGCCGAGACACCATTTTACCCACACCAAAGTCCACATTTAGAAGGGGCCGTTGTCTTGCCGAAGCTTGGCCCTGTCCACTACACGCTCCTGCCCTAGAGACCCTTCCCTAAGGACAGCTGTCCGCAGTGCATCAACAGCTGGTGGCCTGTCTGGGCCCCGTGCTTCCAAAGGGAAGTAGAGGGAACACTGGGGAGGCAGGTCCGGGCAGAGGGTGGGAGGGCTCCCCAGGCAGCAGAAACCCCAGTCAGCACACGGGAAAACCTGTAGGACTCGGACCAGCACGGACGAGGCTAACATGGGCCGCTTGCCCCAGCCCCTGACTCCTAGAGCGGGGTTTCCCCGCAGCTGTGCTGAGGCTGAAGCAGGGACGGTTGGGAAAAGAGAAACAAACCTAGCTCCAGGCGTTCCAGAGCCCGAGGTGGAGACCAAACCAGTTTCCACAGACGAGCTAATGGTCTCCAGGGACCGGCCAGCACAGGTCTGCCAGCAAGGATCAGGGCGCCTGCACGCGCCTCGGAGGGTGAGGGAAAATCTGGGGGGAGTACAGTATGCTGCCTTTTAGTGGGGGAGGTGGACACTCCCAGTGTCCCCTATCCCAGCGGGCTGACAGAGGAAGGAAAGGGTCCTTCTGGCTAGTGGAGAGGAGGGGTCTTACATTCTGAGAGCTCCCAGCATGATTTGGGGCTATCCCTGCCTTGTGAGGTTGACCCTGAGTGACACTTTGCTGGAGAAGGTGGCTAGGTGCCTGAGCCCCTGAAGGGAGGCTCTGACATCTGGGTGGTCATTGCAATGCTTCACAGATAAATTTCCGCTGTAAGCCGTCCTTCCGCGAATCAGGCTCCAGGAACATCCGTGAGGTAAGTGCCCAGGGTAGTTATGGGTGAGGAGGCCCCAGGTTTCCTGAGGGGACTTCTCCGCAGTGTCTCCAGGGTGCCCCTTTGAGGCTGCTCTGGGCTGCAGAGAGGTGCAGGGCTGAGGCTCGGAGAGGGCCTCGATGGGCAGGGCCCTGGCTGCAGGGCGGGGCGGGGAGGCACCGCCTGCCTCTCTTGCCTCCTTGCTCTTCTCCCCCAGCCGGAGCCTTGGCCCCCACCTGGAGGCCATGGAGAGAAGCCTCCAGCCCATCTCACCTCACACCGGCTTCTGCAGAGAGCTTCCTGCAGCCCCATGCCTCACGTTAATATATTGAGGGGTGCAGGCCACACTCAGGGCTCGCGCCTCTCCACCCCTCACTCTAGTGATACTCTCTCTTCCTCCACCAGCCAACCTTTGTGCGGCACCACTGGGTACACCGGCGACGCCAGGATGGCAAGTGTCGCCACTGTGGGAAGGTGAGGCTCTGCCCCGGGAGGTGGGCCAGCCCACTCCCCGCCGGACCTGGACCCTGCGGCCCCCGAGCCTCGGGCCATGAGTCCAGTGTGAGCTGCCCGTGGCTGACGGTGTCTCCTGAGTGCAGAGTCCTAGGGCTCCCTCCCAACCCGGCTGAGGTGCCCCGTCAGTCCCAAAACACCCAGGTCTCTGGACAGAGTGGGAGAGCAGGGAAGAAAGTGAGCTTCTAGAGCGGTGTATCTGGACCACCTTGAAGCCGTGCGGGAGCCCTCTGAGAATTGTATAGACGTACTCATTTGGTAACTGAGCACAGTATTTGTTGAGCCCCTGTTGGGTGCTGAGCCCCGAGCTGGGTAGTGAGGTCCCTGCTTTCCTGGAGGAGGATGTGGCTTGAAGACAGACTCTGCGGGCAGTCTTCCTGGGCACAGTCCACAGTGTGGCGGCCACTTACTCCTTATCTGCTTCTGCTCTGTTTCCCTCAGTAAGCGCAGGCTCTATCTAGAAGGTCTCGGGGCCTCGTCCCTCTTTCCTCTGCTCACTTTCAGTGCCGAGCACGGGGTCCGGCACACAGCAGGCCCTCAGTAAATGTCTGTGGAATGAACAAGGGAATGAATGTGACAGGTGTCATGAAGAAGTGTGAAGCACTCTGAGCATGTACCGGGGGGCTTCGGGGTCTGGGGTCAGGAAGGAGGGGATCTCCACTGGCAGGAGTTAGCTGTGACCCCTTCTAACAGATCGGGTGTGTGCACCCAGCGCCTTGCGGGTGACTTCAGAGAATAGCAGGCCTCCCTGCTCCCAGGGGCCTATTTGTTGTTTTAATTTTTAAAAATGGGCTCAATTTCCCTGGGTGGAGAGAGGTTGGCCACGGAAGAGGGGCTGGGCCTGCTGCTCTGGGCCTGGCCGCTGGTGCCCCAACCACCCTCCCCACCCTAGGGCTTCCAGCAGAAGTTCACCTTCCACAGCAAGGAGATTGTGGCCATCAGTTGCTCCTGGTGCAAGCAGGCAGTAAGTGGTGCTCGCCCCAGCCCCCCGGAGGCTGTCCCCTGAGTGGCCCTGGGAGGGGGGCTCCCAGGGCTCAGCTCAGGCCCAGCTCAGCTGTGCCCCCCCCCCCAGTACCACAGCAAGGTGTCCTGCTTCATGCTGCAACAGATAGAGGAGCCGTGCTCCCTGGGCGTGCACGCTGCTGTGGTCATCCCGCCCACCTGGATCCTCCGCGCCCGCAGGCCACAGGTGAGTCCTGCCTGCACCCATGACGCCATCCCCCACACGTGGGCTCTGCCAGCCGCCCCAGCCCACCTGCCTTGTCGCCAATGCCCCTGCTTCCCTTGCAGAATACCCTCAAGGCAAGCAAGAAGAAAAAGAGAGCATCCTTCAAGAGGAAATCTAGCAAGAAAGGGCCAGAGGTTAGTCCTGGGGCTGGGTGGGCACCTGGAGGGGAACAGGAAAGAGGGGCCTGTTTCTTGAAGTACTGAGCTCCCTGGGCCCCTGAGGAAGGTGGAAGGCCAGATCCGAGTTGCGTCTCTGTGGCCAGGCCCACCTTAAGGTCTGCCCTGGAGGCGGAACATGACGGGGCACCGCCAAGAACGGGGGTGAGGTCTGTCAAGCCAGGGTAGAGCCTTAGAGTCTCTCTGTCTCCAAGGAGGGCCGCTGGAGACCCTTCATCATCAGGCCCACCCCGTCGCCCCTCATGAAGCCCCTGCTGGTGTTTGTGAACCCCAAGAGTGGGGGCAACCAGGTACGCACAGCCTCCTCTCTCCATTGAAAGCCTCCGCGGGAGGAGCGGGGTCAAGCTCTGCACCCCTTCCCTCCCCAGCAAATGCTCCCAAGTTCCATTGCAGGCTCCTGCCCCATCCCTCTTGCCCAGAGATCCTGAGGAAATTGGAGCCTGTCTCCACCCCTCGCCCCTTGCTGGGCCTGGTTCCCACAGCCACGTCCTTCCTCCTTCTCACATGCTTCTCCCCACCTCAGTCCACCAGCCCTGACCTACTACCCTGGTCCCCCCTACAGGGCGCTAAGATCATCCAGTCCTTCCTGTGGTATCTCAACCCCCGACAAGTCTTTGACCTGAGCCAGGGAGGGCCCAAGGAGGCGTAAGTACTTGCCACGGCTCTGTGGAGATGGTGGGGAGGGCTTGCCTGGCACAGAGGGTGAGGCGCACATCCCCTGGCCCTGTTCCTGTCCTCTGACTCTAGGCTGGAGATGTACCGCAAAGTGCACAACCTGCGGATCCTGGCGTGTGGAGGCGACGGCACGGTGAGTCTCCTGCCTCTCCAGCAGGGGGCCCGAGTCTGGGGCCCCTCTGGTCTGACCTGGCCTCTTCTGCTCTGCCCCTCCAGGTTGGCTGGATCCTCTCCACTCTGGACCAGCTGCGCTTAAAGCCACCACCCCCTGTTGCCATTCTGCCCCTGGGCACTGGCAATGACTTGGCCCGTACCCTCAACTGGGGTGGGGTAAGAGCCCAGAGGCGGGGGTGGGCTGTGCTGCTGGCGGGGGGCCTCTCCCCAAGAGAGGCTCAGTTCCTGCCTTGTTCCCCCAGGGCTACACGGATGAGCCTGTGTCCAAGATCCTCTCCCACGTGGAGGAGGGGAATGTGGTGCAGCTAGACCGCTGGGACCTCCGTGCTGAGCCCAACCCCGACGCGGGGCCAGAGGAGCGTGATGACGGCGCCACTGACCGGGTAGGTCGGCCAGGGCCTCGATGGGGGAAGCCCTCTGTCCCACTTGCCGATTCTGGGGCTTGGGACAAATCTCGTCATTTCTCCAGACTTTTGGCCTCTCCTGTACGATGGTAATAACGGTACCCCGTAAGCTAGCTGCTGGGCAAATATTTACTGAATATCCACCACATGCCAGGCATCATTTTAAGCAGCAACGAAACAAAGTCCCTGTTCTCACGGAGCCCCTACAGAATACGGCACTTGTGGACGAAGTGTCGGGGGTGGGGGGACTGGAAAGCCAGGGAAGAGCATGCCAGCAGGGCCCAGGGTGTTCGGTATACGGGGCACTTGGAGCAGCCCCACAGGAGCTAGGAGCCGAGAGGGCAGACCTGGAAGCAGGCTGCGGGCTAGAGGGAAGAGCTTCCTGGAGGATCCTGTTAACTGTGGGAAAGGCTTCCAGAACTGCGTGGGCCAGGCCAGCCTGGTGGCCAGAGCAGGCCAGAGGAGGGAGGTGGCTGTGTGGCCCAGCCCTCATGCTGGGCCCTTGACCTTTTTCCAGCTGCCCCTGGATGTCTTCAACAACTACTTCAGCCTGGGCTTTGATGCCCACGTCACCCTGGAGTTCCATGAGTCTCGAGGTGGGCAACCACTTGCTGAGGCTGGAGGCTGGGGAGGGGAGGACACAGGAGGGCCCCGAGAGGGTCAGAACTTGCCCCTGGCAGTTCTCAGCCCTCGTTCCCCACCCCAGCCTGGGAAGCCCCAGCAGGTTCAGAATGACTGACTGTCCCGGTTCTTGTCGCCCCCCAGAGGCCAACCCAGAGAAATTCAACAGTCGCTTTAGGAATAAGATGTTCTATGCCGGGGTGAGTCTGGGATCTGCCAGCAACAGGGCCCCCCGCTCCCCCCCCCCCCCGCCCCTGCCCTGCCATGCCCACTGTTCTACCGCCTGTGCCCCCTGCATACCTGTATCTGCCAGGCCACAGGACCCCTGTCGGGCAGTGGTGAGAAGTCCCTGTCGCCAGATGGTGACGCCCTCTCTCGCCCACAGACAGCCTTCTCTGACTTCCTGATGGGCAGCTCTAAGGACTTGGCCAAGCACATCCGAGTGGTGGTAAGTGGGCCAAGCAGGCGGGCAAGGTGGGTGGGCCCAGCGGGGATGGAGGCCGCCTTGGCACCGTATATGCCCTGCACCCTCCCCTGTTCCTGCCTGCAGTGTGACGGGACTGACCTGACCCCCAAGATTCAGGACCTGAAACCCCAGTGCATTGTTTTCCTGAACATCCCCAGGTGAGGAGGGGAGGGCTCCGCGTGTGCCCTGATGTCTGCGTCCTGCATGCCTGTCCTCTGAAAGCCCTTGTGTTGCCTTCCCCTTCAGGTACTGCGCAGGCACCATGCCCTGGGGCCACCCTGGGGAGCACCACGACTTTGAGCCCCAGCGGCACGACGACGGCTACCTCGAGGTCATTGGCTTCACCATGACGTCCCTGGTGAGTGGGCCCACGTGGGGCCTGCCTGGAGCCCTGGCTCTGTCCCCACAGCGACCAGGAGCACTGTCCTGAGATGGAAGGGGGGGGGGAGGTCACCAAACTCCCCTTCACTGGCCAAGATGGGAGAATTCATGCTCATCTCCCTGGCCGGGGTTCCCCCTCCCTTCTCTGACCAGGGTCTCGTTCTCCCCCCCAACCCCGACTGGGGTCCCAGCCTCCCTCTGCTCTCTGCGGCATTGTTGTTGCTCTGTTCCCTGGCCAGAGCATTCGTGCGCGGAACGGAGCTTCGGGCCCCACTACCCCAGTCTCGGCTCCTGACCTGAGCCTCTTGCGCCCACAGGCGGCGCTGCAGGTGGGCGGGCACGGCGAGCGGTTGACACAGTGCCGTGAGGTGGTACTCACCACGTCCAAGGCCATCCCAGTGCAGGTGGATGGTGAGCCCTGCAAGCTCGCGGCCTCGCGCATTCGCATCGCCCTGCGCAACCAGGCCACTATGGTGCAGAAGGCCAAGCGGCGGAGCACCGCCCCCCTGCACAGCGAGTATGTTCCCCTCCCAGCCACCACCAGACGCTGCCCCTCTCTCGAGCCTCCGTTTCCCCAGCTGGAGACGGGGCTACCAGTTGCTCTGTCCCGGGAAGGTGCCCCTTGGTCTGGCACCTGGCCGAGGACCCTTCCCGAGTGCTCTCCTACTGCCTGTGCCCCAGCCAGCAGCCCGTGCCTGAGCAGCTGCGGATCCAGGTGAGCAGGGTCAGCATGCATGACTACGAGGCCCTGCACTACGATAAGGAGCAGCTCAAGGAGGCCTGTGAGTGGCAAGGGGGGGAGGGGTGGCGGTTGGGTGGCAAGGAGCTGCTGGGGGGCCCTTGAGGGCCAGGCAGGGGAGTACGTCCAGCCGCTGACAGCCTGCTCTGCCCACCAGCCGTGCCACTGGGCACCGTGGTGGTCCCCGGAGACAGTGACCTGGAGCTCTGCCGCGCCCACATCGAGAGGCTCCAGCAGGTGAGGGGGTCGGGAGCCTGCCCCGTGTGGGCCCACCCGCTCTAGTTTCTGTTCTCTGCCAACTTTCGGCCTTCGCTTCTCTTGGCAGGAGCCCGAAGGTGCTGGAGCCAAGTCCCCCACCTCCCAGAAACTGTCCCCTAAGTGGTGCTTCCTAGACGGTGAGTGGCCCCGAAGGACCAGCACCTGACGGGTCCCGGGCTGTGTCCTGCCCCCTCCCGCAGGGCTCCCGGTGGGGCAGCGACTATCTGGGCCTGGATAAGGGCCTCCTGCCACCTCAGACAGCTCTCTGCCCCCCTCACAGCCACCACTGCCAGCCGCTTCTACAGGATCGACCGGGCCCAGGTGAGCACTCGCAGTCCCTCCGGGCCACCCCAGGGCCCCTCTGCCTTTGCCCGCACCTCCACAGACGGGCTTGCCCCTCGGCCTGCTGGGTGGTGCCTGCACACCTGTTCATGCTCACAGATAGGGTGTAGGCACGCTGCCCACAGGCAGAGGGAGCTGGCGTGCTCAGAAAAGGGGCCGGTGAGCTACAGAGGTGAAGGCACTTCTGGCCAGGTGCTAGGTGCCCCTGGCAAGGGCTCAGCAGTGGGAAGGAGCTGGGAAGGCAGCGGGGAGGGAGACTGGCAGGGCCCGTCATGCAGCTTCCGCCTGCCGGAGGCTTCTCCGGGCCCCCTGGCCTGGCTGCATCTGTACTGCCGCCGTCGGCTACCCTGGAAGGTCCTGACTCTTTGCCCCGACCTCCCCACCCACAGGAACACCTCAACTATGTAACTGAGATCGCACAGGACGAGATTTATATCTTGGACCCTGAGCTGCTGGGGGCATCGGCCCGGCCTGACCTCCCAACCCCCACTTCCCCTCTCCCCACCTCCCCCTGCTCACCCACGCTCCGGTGAGTCCCGCATCTCCTCCAGCCCCCTGGCTCGAAACCCCACCTATAAGCCGGTACCTCCTGCCGTCCTGCCTTCAGCGTCAGACACATGTCCACTGTCCAGCTGGCTGCCTGGCCCCCACCGGCCCCCCCCCCCCCCGGCTGAGTCACTGGCAGAGAACCAGCCCTGGCCGAAGCCCAGCTGAGCAGCCCTTTTGCCGCCGCCGCCCCGGGGCAGTGGCGTCGCCATCCACCCTGCTGCGCTGGCCGGAGACCTGGGCTCCCCCTCTGACTTCTCTTCTGCAGTCCTGTCTGCTGTCCCCCAACATCCGAGCTCGGCAGCCTGAGCCGGGGCCCCCGAGCTCCCCTCCATCCGCACTGCCCAGCGCCGTGCCCTTCCCGGCCCTTCGCGGCCTCCAGTGTGCCCGCCTCAGGACGGTCCCCAGTCCTCCCCGAGCCCCGCGCGCCGCTCACCCCTCAGCTTGGGAGTTTCCTCCCCAGAGAAGTCTTCCCAGGAGCCCCGGCTGCCGTTGCTGTGAGATCACAGCACGCCGCCTTGTGTTCTTCGTAGCCCTTCCCGCTCCAAGGAGGCCTTCTTTCTTTGTTGACATGTGTCTCCCTGACTAGAATGTAAGCTCCGTGAGAACAAGCTCTCCGTGTGTCTTGTTCACTGCTGTGTCGCCAGCCCCCCCCACCGGCGCGGCACCTGCTGTGTAGGAGGCACTCAATAAACTGTTGACAGAACACAGGGCGCCCCCTGGTTGGGGCGGGGGGGGGTGACAGCTGTCGCTGGGTCCATTTCATCCTGCTCTGCTTGCAGGTCACTGCCAGGGGATGCGGCGCCCCCTAAAGGTGAGGCCTCTCCTTTCTCCCTGGTCCCCGGTGGGGGTGGGGGTGGGGGTGGAGTTCCCACAGCCCCCCACAGCCAGGGCCTGCGCCCGGGCAGGCCCACGCCTCCGCCCAGCATGTCTGCGGCCCAGGGTATAACGGGCAGGTGTTCCGTGCAGGTGAGGAGCTGATTGAGGCTGCCAAGAGGAACAACTTCTGTAAGGTACTAGGAGGGCTCGGGCCCCCCACCCCGCCGCCCTGGGGGGCAGGGCCTCTGGGTGGGGCCCAGTTAGCCTGTCATCGTCTGGCCCTCTGCAGGGTCTCCGTGCTGATTGTCCCATTCCGCCTTGCCCCTGTCCAGCTCACAGTGTCCCTTCGTAGGGGCTTGCTAGCACAGTCTGCCTGTCCCCGGTGCTCAGAGAGGAGCAAGTCTTAAGAGGAACCACAGGCCCCAGGGCCTGGTGCTCAGTGCTCCCGGGGAGTCTAGAAGCCCCGGGTCTCTCCCCTGCACTTCAGAAAGACACCCAGAGGGATGACGTGTGTGAGCACGGTAGTGTCAGGCCTGGGGCCTATGGGAGTTGGGGGACATTTCTGTGGCTGGCAGGCGGGTGGCCGTGAGGAGCCCCAGCCCTGCTCTGCCTCCTGCCCTCAGCTCCAGGAGCTGCACCGAGCTGGGGGTGACCTCATGCACCGGGACGAGCAGAGCCGCACGCTCCTGCACCATGCCGTCAGCACGGGCAGCAAGGATGTGGTCCGCTACCTGCTGGACCACGGTGAGCTCGGCCACTGGGGCCCCGGGGCCAGGGCAGGAGGGGGGGGGAGATGGCTGGCTTCCCTGACCGCCCCCTCCCCTCTCCTCCAGCCCCCCCAGAGATTCTTGACGCTGTGGAGGAGAAGTGAGTATCTGGGCAGCGCGAGACCTTGGGCACCCTGGAAACTGCCCCGTCTTCGTGTAGCTCCTCCCACTCGGCTGAGCCTAGAAACCCTTACAGGCCACATCCGCTCGGCCCTTGCCCCACAGCCCCGTGTTCCCCTCTGTGTCTGACCGCCCTCTGGAGACGGGACAGAGGGCCCCGAGGACAAGATGGGGGTCCACAGCCAGCCCCTGTTTCCACAGCGGGGAGACCTGTCTGCACCAGGCCGCAGCCCTGGGCCAGCGCACCATCTGCCACTACATCGTGGAGGCGGGGGCCTCTCTCATGAAGACAGACCAGCAGGTGAGCAGACTGGCAGGGAGCCCGCGCGGCCACAGAGCAGCCCTTTCCCCAGCGCGGGCCCTTGTGAGCACGGAGCCATGGAGGAGAGCCACCTCTTAGGACTGGAAGCTGTCCTTCAACCAACACCCTCCGGACTCTGAAAAACCTGAGCCTGCGCTGGAGAGGGGTTGTTGGGACGGGTGGGCAGCCCACGACTGCCTGTCCTCGGAAGCTTTTCCTTTGCTCACTGGCCACCTGGAGGGAAGGTCCCCTGCCCTCTCCTCAGGCCCCTGAAGTGATGGCAGCCCCCCCCCCCAGGGCGACACTCCCCGGCAGCGGGCCGAGAAGGCTCAGGACACGGAGCTCGCTGCCTACTTGGAGAACCGGCAGCACTACCAGATGATCCAGCGGGAGGACCAAGAGACAGCCGTGTAGCAGGAGGGACAGGGCCAGCCAGGGGAGGAGCCCCTCATTGCCCACCTCACTGCCACATTCCAGTCGGATGACCACGGGGGGACCCGTGCCCCAGGGAAGGAGCCCCGTGCTGCCGCCTGTGGAGCCGCCCAGGCCTGGGGCTGGACTCTGAGGAGCTGGGGGGATCCCACCTGTCCCCCTGAGGCCCCAGCCTGACCCAGGCCTGACAGGGGAACAGGAAACTGGACTGGACCGGGCAGGCCTTTGGGGGACTGGGGCGGGACCACCTCAGGGCCACCGTCACCCTCCCTGCAGCGGGTGCCCTCCCTGGGGGTTAGGGGTAGAGGGGGAGGGCAGCGGGGCTTGGGGCCCTTATCAGGGAGCCTTTGGGAAGAGGCTTCCTAAGCCGCCTGGGCCGCGAGGGCCCCACTCTGAGCCTGCGGACAGCTTGGGCCCTCTCTCCTGCCCTGACCCCACCCCCCACCCCCCCCCCCGGGGGGGGGCTTCCTCCCGGAAACAGAGCCTGCTGCGTTTGCCTGCCCGCCGCCCTGCTTGGCGCCTACGCCCCCGAGACCCTCCCCGTGTACCCAGTCATTTCACCACCGCCGACCGTGTGGCCTGGGGGTTGGAGTGGGGCTCTCGTGGTGACATGTTTACAGCTGGGTGTGACTCAGTAAAGTGGACTTTTTTCCTTTCTGCCCTTCTTTTCTTGCGGAGGAGGTCTTCCAGAAGCAGCGGGGTCTGGTGGTGGGGGGACTGGACGCCCTGGGCCTCTGCAGACCCTCTTCTGGGGGGTCCTGGTTCCCGTTTGGGGGTGGGGTCTCAGGCTTGCCCGGGACCTGACCTCGGCCTGGCGGCACGGCTCGGCGGGGCCGGGGGAGGAGCTGATTTCCTCTCGCTTCCCGCTTCCCGCAGGGACGACAACAATGAAAGTGAAAGAGAGGTGGGGCGGGGGGCGAGGCCTGGATTCTTCTGTCCCTTTGCCCTGTGGCCTTGGGCAAGCCCTCTCCCCCTAGGCCCCAGTTACTTTTGCTGTTTAGGGGATCGGGTGAGGTGATCCCCAAGGCCCCAGGATCGGAAGGGGTGGGCATTTGCAGCCGCCGCCTTGGCTGGGTCTGGAACTTCTCAGACGGCGCTTGTCAGCTCCCAAGCCTCACCAAATCCAGACCTGCGGGCTGCTCCCCAACACCCCAACTTCCCCCAGCTCCCGCCCCCGAAAACCTGCGCTCCTGAAAGGCGCGGCGCCGTCCGCGTCCCCCGAGCCCGAGCGCTTTCTCTGGGGCTCCCCGAGCACTGAGCAGAGCGGCTCCCTGCACACTTGGTGAAGCGACCCGAGGTGGGGCCCGGCGCTCCTTCCCCAGCAGCTAAGGGGGCGCAGAGGGCCGGTCCTCGACGGGGTTAAACAGTCATCGGGGGACGGAGCCGCACACAGGCTGGAATGCGGGCCCCGCGCCGAGCGCCGGGACCCGTGACACCCCCGGGGCTCCGAGCTCCCTCCCAAGTCCCCATCCTCCCAGTCTTTCCTCCCCGGGAGGGAAGGCGGGCGTCCAGCGGGGAAAGAGAACGGCCCCGGGGAGGGGGCAGAGGCGGCGGCGGCAAGCTGGGGCTGGGGCAGGGGCCGGGGGAGCCAAGGCAGGACAGGGGCCTGGGGCCGGGAGACCCCGGGCTCGGAAGATGGGCGGGGGGGGGGGGGAAGCCGGCAGAGCCCGTCGTCTGAACGCGGACGGCCCGGGGGGGGTGAACGGGGGGGTGCGGGGACCCGCGGCGGGAAGCCGGGGTAGAAGCGCCCGGGGGCGCAGGGCGGGAGCGAAGGCGGGGACGCCGGGGTCGGGGGCGGCGCGGGTTTGAGGGGAGGGGGCGGGGCGGGTCCTTCCTCGGTGGGGGTGGGGGGGCGGGGAGGGGGCGGGGGCCCATGTGACCGGCTCAGACCGGTTCTGGAGACAAAAGGGGCCGCGGCGGCCGGAGCGGGACGGGCCCGGCGCGGGAGGGAGCGCAGCACGGCGGGCAGCGAGCGAGTGAGCGCGCGGGGGCCCCGGCCGACGTGCGGCGGCGGCCTCGGCCCCTCGCCCGCTGGGCCCCAGGCGACCCGGGGCCCGGAGGCGTGTGGCGGTCTGAGCTGCGTCCTGGGCTCCAGGCCGCCCCCAGGGAGACGCCTCCGGCTGTGCGCCCCGACTAGCGGCGAGGGGCCGACCCCAGAGCCCTCCTGCCGCCGCCGCCGCCGCCGCCGCCGCCGCGGCCCGTGGGCCTGGAGCGTGGGGACCGGGGTGGGAGGTGCGCGCGTGCGGCCCCCCGTGGGGAAGGGGGCGGGCGGGGGCCTCTGACCCGACCTCTCCCCCGCAGGATGCAGCACCGAGGCGTCCTCCTCCTCGCCCTTCTCACCCTGCTGGCGCTCGCCTCCGCGGTGGCCAAAAAGAAAGGTGATATGGGGTGTGGGGGACTGGAGGAGGGCTGGAGACGGGCCGGTGAGGCCGGCAGCCTTGGGCCTGGCCGCCGGGATTCCGAGGCCCGGACCCCAGGAAGCGGTCCCCGAGTATGTCTGAGCTCCGTTCCCCGTGCGTCTTAGACAAAGTGAAGAAGGGCGGCCCGGGGAGCGAGTGCGTGGAGTGGACCTGGGGGCCCTGCACCCCCAGCAGCAAGGACTGCGGCGTGGGTTTCCGCGAGGGTACCTGTGGGGCCCAGACTCAGCGCATCCGGTGCAGGGTGCCTTGCAACTGGAAGAAGGAGTTTGGAGGTGAGGTGGGGCGCAGGCGGAGGGCAGGGGAGGGGAGGGGCCCAGCCTCGCCGAAACCTGGGCAGGTCTGTGGCCTCCAACCACTGGCTGCCCAGATCTGACCTGGGGCGCTCTCCCGCCAGCCGACTGCAAGTACAAGTTTGAGAGCTGGGGGGCGTGTGATGGGGGCACGGGCACCAAAGCCCGCCAAGGCACCCTGAAGAAGGCGCGGTACAATGCCCAGTGCCAGGAGACCATCCGCGTGACCAAGCCCTGCACCCCCAAGACCAAAGCCAAAGCCAAAGGTCAGGGAAGTGGAGGAGGGTGTGGGGGTCATTGCCGGGGGCTGCCACCACCTGTGAAAGGGAATAGTTAAGCCTGAGGTTCTGGACTGCGGTGGGTGACTTCCTGACATCTCTGCCCTCGGTTTTTCCTGTCTGTAGAGATACCTTAGGTGGGCAGGTACTGAGCGTGGCCCACAGAAGGTGCTGAGGAGTTATTAAATCCTTCTGGCCCGAGTGGAAGTGCAAACTCGCTCTGTTCTGTTGGGGCATTTTGCTTAGGATTCCGGGAGTTGTCCTGGAAGGGCTTGGCTTTGTCATCTCTCCAGCCAGAGGGAACATTTGGTCAGCTTGGGTCCTTTCTAGTATCAGAAGGACTTAACTGTCCCGCCATCCCTTAGCTGGTTCCTGATTCACAGCCGCTCAGAGAGGCCATCAGGGCAGAAGTGAATCAGCCCACTTGTTAGGGGAGGAGGTGGAGGCTGAGCGCTGCGGGGACCAAGAACTTGGAAGATTTTCCGAGCCCCAGTGAAAGTATAGGAGTTGGTGTGGGGGCAGGTTCAGCATCAATATGGCTGCGCTCCCCCACGGGGTACCGGGGTCCGCTGATCTACAGCCACTAGGGGGCAGAATTTTCTCCCTAATGTATAGGCTGGGGCGGGGGGCGTAGGGGTGGGGCGGCGTCTCTACTAGGTCACCTGAACTCAGCTAACACGTTGTTTCTTGCTTGTTTTACAGCCAAGAAAGGGAAGGGAAAGGACTAGCCGCCAGGTCTGGATGCCAAGGAGCCCGGGGCCGGTGCCCTCCCTCCCACAGGCCCAAGAGCTCACCTGCCAGTGCCTTTTGTCTCCTCGTTAGCTTTCTCAATCATACCCTGCTTCTTCCCTTTCATTCCTCCACCCCCCACCCCCACGTGTCCCACATGGGGAGGGACAGGGGACTGTGGACAGCTTGAGCCTCCTGCCCCAGAGGGATTTGAATCCCGGTACCCCCTTTTGTTCTTCCCCACAAAGATGCCATTACTGAGAAATAAATAAACCGTCGTGTTTTTTTTTTTTTTTCCTTCCCAATAAAAGCTTTTCCTTTAATATATAAAAGCCCCAACCCAGGGAGTTTGCTGTGGTAATTTGTTGGGGCAGAGACCTGTGAAGGAAAGGGAAGGCAGTTGGGACTGGCTTTCAGGGGGCTGGGGGCTTGGCGGTGAGTGCTCCCCAGAGCTCATGGAAAAAGCAGAATGGTTATGAAAATCGCTTCCAGGGCCCCGACTGACTCCTGAAAGGGTGCCCCCGTCCAGTCCCCTGAGCCTTTCAGTCTGGTCTTTCCAGGGACCACACCAAGGCTGGGAGGGAGCCCAGAAGGCTCCCTGGAACTGACACTCCTCATCTCAGCCACTCTCAAGCAAAGGTCTTTTGGTATAGCCCACTACCAAGAGAAGGTTCCGTCCATTGGGAGAGGAGAGGAGAGGTGGGGGCTGCTTGCCTGCCTTCCCCCCTGGCCCCGCCCCCCCCCAGCCTGTGTGGGTCAAGTCTGCCCCCATTCTCCCCAGAGACCCAGGCCTCCCTCACACGCCACAGAAGCCTGCTGGGAGGGCTCTTCAGAACCAGGGGGGGGGGCCTCTCTGCTCAGCGTGGGACCACCAGAAGCCAGACCTCAGTTCCTGAGTGTGAGACACTGACCTCCCAGCTGCCCCATCCTGACTGTGACCAGGACAGTGTGGTGGTGGTGGTGGGGTGGCCTGAGAGCCCACAACAGCCTGGCCTCCAGCTAGCCCACCCGCCCACCCAACCAGCGCCTAGCCGAGTAGCTGCAGCAAGGGGCGAACTCTGTCCCTGGAATGGGACCTGGGAGGAGGGGCTGGGCCTACATGCGGGGTGCGGCGGGGAGAAAGCACCAACTACAGCAGAACGGGGAGACCCTACCCTTCCACTCCCTTCCCAAGCCTCCTTTCCCAAGCCTCGGCTCCTTTGCTCCTCCCAAGGGGATCTCGGGCTTCTGGTCCCCTCCAGATGTCCATTCTTCCAGCCACGCTGGCTGGTCACAGTGGGGCAGTGCCCCAGAAAGCCAGTGCCTCCAGCTCCCTGAGGCAGGCCGGACAGTCCTGGTTCAGACGCTTCTGGGGCCGACCCTCCCCAGCCTGAGCCGAGATCTGGTCTCTCTGAATCCCGCCAGAGCTTCTTCCTGAGCCTCACAGGGGTCTTGGGCACCTCAGTTCTCGTCGGGGAACAGGAACACGGAGGGACGCTTCCAGAGCGCTCCCCGGCAGCCACGTGGGAGACCACCCACGTGACCGCCCACGTGGCTCAGCGCGCACACGTGACCGCCAGCACCTCCTTCGGCACCCCTGCCTGCCTACCTGGCGGTGCCGAGGTTCCGATACTGGCACAGCAGCAGGTGCCTGAAGGTCTTTTTAAAGGTGGCATTGCAGAGGGCGTAGCAGGCGGGGTTGATGGTGCTGTTGACGTAGCAGAGCCAGTAGCCAATGGACCACACCGTGTCGGGGATGCAGCTCCGGCAGAAGGTGTTCACCAGGACCATGACGTTGTAGGGCGTCCAGGTGAGGATGAAGGCCAGCAGAATGGCAAAGATGGTCCGCGTCACCTTGCGCTCCCGGGCCGCCATCTGCCGCTTCTTGCGCACCTGGTTGCGGGCGATGCTGGCGAACTTGCGGGCCACGTTGGCCGCCGGGCGCATGCCGGCGGGCGTGGCCGGGACGATCTCGATGGCCGTCACACACTCATTGCCAGTCTGCTTCGTCACGATCTGGATCTTGGACCATTTGGAGGCGGGGTTGAGGGCCCGCGGCTGGAGGGGAGGGGCAGGCATGGCGGGCGTGGTGGCCTCCGTGGTCGACAGCTCCGTGGGCGGCCGTTCCTTGGTGTGGTGTGTGGCGCTGCCGGAGCTGGACTCGTTGGAAGTGTCCTTGTCGGCCACGGGGCGCGGCGGGGGCGGCAGGACCGGGGGAGGGGCCTCCTCCAGCTTCCCGTTGCGCAGCTCCTCGGGAGCCGGGTCCCCGGGCGGGGCTTTCTTGATGCTCTGCTTCATCAGGGGGCTCTTGAGGAAGGCCAGAGTCTTGGCCTTCTTCTCCTTGGGGCCCTCGGGCCGGTGCTTGTGAACTCGGCTGCGACTGGCCAGGGAGATGTGGATGTAGAGCACCGTCATGATGACCACGGGCAGGTAGAAGGCGGCGATGGCGGTGCCGAAGGTCACCGCCGGGTTGGACAGGAACTGGATGAAGCACTGGTTGTCCGGCACCGTCCGCTTGCCCACCACGAACTGCCAGAACAAGATGGCAGGTGCCCAGAGCACGAAGGACAGGACCCAGGCGGCGGCGATCATGAGGCCCGCCATCTTGGTGGTGCGCCGGGCTGGGTAGGTGAGGGGCTTGGTGACGCAGAAGTACCGGTCGAAGCTGATAATGAGAAGGTTCATGACGGAAGCATTGCTCACCACATAGTCCAGGGCCAGCCACAGGTCACAGACCACGGCGCCCAGAGGCCAGTAGCCCTTGATGATGTACACGGTGTAGAGGTTCATGGAGAAAGCGCCAATGATGAGATCGGCGCACGCCAGGCTGAAGAGGAAGTAGTTGTTGACTGTCTGCAGCTGCCTGTTGACCTTGATGGAGAGCATCACCAGGATGTTGCCCACGACAGTCACCAGACTCAGCGAGCCCGTCACCGTGGCAATGAATATCATCTCCACCGTCTCGTAGCGGTTATGCGTTGAGGTGACCAAGCGTACAGACTGGTTGCCGGCGCTGCCGTTGACTGGTGTGAAGTTCGCCATTTTGGTTAGCGGCGGTGGGCGGCCCGCGTCTGGAGGAGGAAGGAGAGAGGAAAGGGTGAGCTGGTGAAGTGGTTTAGAGAGGTAACTCGAGGTGACAGAGGAACATCACCCTGCAGAGCCTTGGAGAACTCTGTCCTGTCGTGTGCTCGTTTCTTCACCCATCCGTCGCTTACTGAGGGCCCACTGTGTGCAGGCACCCTTCCAGGTGCAGGAGTTACAGAGGTGATTGAGACACACACGGCCCCCACCCTCGCGGAGCTGACAATCTGATCAGGGCAGACAGACGAACATGTGAGCCACAAAAAAAGTGCTAGAAGGAAAACAAGGCAGGGCAACAGTACAGTGGGTGAGTCAGAGGACAGACAGGGACGCTTCCTTGCCGGGTGATCAGTGAAGGCCTCTCCAAGGAGGGTATCTGGACAATGGCAAGGAGGCAGCCATGTGAAGAGCCGCAGAGGTGGCTTAGTCGGGGGCAATGGCCAGAGCAAAGGCCCTGGGGCACGTGTGGGGTGCCAAGAGAAGGCCAGGGCCTGCGGGGCCCAGAGAAGCGATGGGGAGGGGCTTCGGTGGTCCCAGAATCAGCATGTAGCTCTGGCCAGAAGTGTTCATGCATTCACCTCCTCAGTCATTTTGTAACCAAACATCAGAGGGGGACCTGTCCTCCATCCTCCCAGATGGCACTGGGGACACAGGCAAGAATATAATATAGATTAGCAGCTAACACTTACTGTCTACTAAGTGTCTGACACTTTCTGTACTTTTTATCAATATTAACTAATGTCTTCCTCGCGACAAGTCTGTGAAGCAGAAGCCTTTATTTTTCACTACTTCCAGGTGAGGAAACTGAGGCGCAGAGATGTGAGACAACCCGCCCAAGGTTCCACGAGCCCTTGATGTCCTGCCGCCGCCCCAGAGCTGAGGGTTCTGGCAGCCGGAGGCCCAAAGGGCCGTAAGGGCCGGTGATACCACCTTGGGGAAGGCCCCTGGGATGACCAGGGGTGGCCTGGAGTGGGGAACCCCCGAGGACGAGGAGAGCGCCATGCAGAAGGGTCTGGGAGGTGCGTACCACTGCGGCAGCCCCTCCCCGAGCTCCCCCTCCCAGCCCCAGGGCGGAGGGGTGGGGTCACAGTGCAGGGGCAGTAGGGCCCATCCACAGCCAGGGGCTGAGTGAGGACCAGGAGGAGTGAGAAGCCGAGAGGGCCTGTCAGCCGAGAAAAGACACACATGGCTTCCAAGGGGCCGGGGCCAGCCCTAGGCCCAACTGGGAACCCAAAGGGGACCCAGAGTGTCCCAGAGGGAAGAGGGCAGAGGAATGTCGCAGGGGGGCCCGCAGCCCGCCCGACGGCACCGCCCCCCTGGCCCACCAGAACATACCGAGGGCACCCCGGTTGGGCCCCCCACCAAGCACATGGCCCCTCCCCTGAGCCGGCACCCCCCTCCCACCCAGGTTCCTCTTCATCTCTCCCCCGCCTTCCTCTCCCATACACGTGAGCGAGGCCCACGCCCAGTGCGCTGTGCCAGGGCAGCCGTTCAGCCCAGCCTCCTTCACACCCGCCAACACGAGCATCATTACACACACGCACACGGGCCCCATCCCAGCCCCGCCAGCCCCGCGTGCTGTCGTATACTCAGCGTCTGTGTGTGAGAGAGAGAGAGAGGGAGAGCCAGCCGGTGTGGAGGAAGGAGCACTCACCCAGCAGCCCAGGCTCCAAGGCCAGCAGGGTCCTGGCTTTAGACCAGCCACCTCACCTTCCCGCCCCTCTCTTTCTCATTTGCAAAATAGAGAGGACTCGGTCCGCAGACCCCTCCCGAGCAGCTATGGGGACCAGCAACTAAACTTTGCATCTGCAGCATGAAAATGCACCAGAGGCTGGAGGCAAATGCCAGGGTGACCACCCCCTGCCCCACGCCTGGCCTCAAACCCCCTCACTCACCTCTGCAGACACAGCCCCAGCCTCCTGGCCTGGCAGTTCATGTTCGCCTGTCCAAATCCTTGGTTCTCAGGAGGGGAGGGTGTTGCCATCTCCAAGGTCACACATGAGTCAAGGGCAAAGACTAAATACCACCCTCTCTGGGGTCTCTGACAGCCCCTTTCAGCTTTGAGAGCTTCAGTTGTCACCCTCTGAGTTGGGAGAGCAGAAGCACCCAGAATGAAGAGGCTGCCCTCCCCAGGCAGGTGCAAACAGGGGCAGGGTGGGCAGGAAGGATCTGTCCGCCAGCACCAAGGAAAGCCCCGTTAGCCTCCCGGGGCCAGGACACAGGCCAGCGAGATGGGAATGGGGCTGGAGGTGCCAAATATGAAAAACATAATAGCCCTTGTTTATTGTTAACTGGAGTCAGGAATCCCTCTGAGCTTTTTAATAGAGATTATCTGGTTTAATCCTTACAGAAGCCTAATAAGGCAGGTACTATTAGTATCCCCATCTCACTGATGTAAGTATCTTCTTACAGATGAGGATAATATTAATTAACTTGCCCAAAGTCATCCGGTGTGTAAGGGGGGGCAGGATTAGAACCCAGGAGCCACCTTCTCAACCTCAACCTGTCTCAGGTTGATTTCCTGCCTCTGCTGTCCACTGCTCAAAACCAAAGAACTAAGGGTCCCCACCCACTCCCTTCCGGCTCCCCCACTTAGCTTTCCCAGAAGAGAAGAGGCCTCTTATCTCCACGGGGGACATCTTGTCTCCAAGGAGGTGACAGGTGGTTTAGTTCCCCTCTGGGTCTGCTAGGGGAAGCTGACAGCAGCACAAGGGGTGAGGCATGGTGTCTCGCGCGTCCTCCCCACCCTCTTTCTCGACCCCTCGGGTTTCCCCCGCAGACATTCTGACAGCAACCCTCTCTGGGGCGTTTCTCTGCGATCCAGGCCCACCGGAGATCTGGGGAGGCAAGCAGCCGCTGCCCAGGCCTGTGCACACCGCTAGATGGCAATGTCTAGCCCTGGGTGCCAGCTCCGGACTTCGGGCGGGCGGCTCTTCGCCACCGCCCCCAACTCCATCGCGACCGAGAACACAGAGGAAGCTCCAGGGCAGGGCCTCCCAGGGGAAGGACGTGGTTCCCCCCCCCCAACCCCTAACCCTTGCCAGGCCCTGCCCCGGAGCTGCCCTCGGCTCCGCGCGGGTTCCGTGGTGAGAAAGTTAAGGGCGCCCGGCTTCCACCCGGCCCCGCCGAGGAACGTGTGGGCGGGAAGGCGAGTGCGAGTTCTGTTTGTGTGTGATTACTGGGGAGCGCTAGTAGAAGCGAGTAGCTGTCTGCATGTGCGTGTGTGCGCGCTCGGCCACGCCTGGATACCGGGGACCCGTGTGCGCGTGAGCGGGCCCGTGCCATGTGGACACGTGCTTGTGCCTGCGTGTGCGGCCCGGGGTGCTGTGGCCTGGGGGATGCACACGATTCGGGTATGCCTGTACCTGTGAGTTTGTGCGCAGGAGCAAATGCAGGGCCCACAGTAGGTGACCTGTCCGGGTCAAAGAGCCCTGCCAGGAGACTCAGCTGAGACTCTGGCTGAGCGCAGAGAAGCAAGTGTAGCGCCAGGGTCTGGATCGTGACCCGCTCGTGAGTGGGGAAGGGTCGCGGCCAGGCTACAATCTGGGCTGCCACGGGCCCCCTGACCTTGGGGCATCGTCTCAGGCAGCGCCCAGTGGTGCCTGGGTCCCCAACGCTGCGGTGTGGAGTCCCAGCCTGGGACTGACTTCTGTCGAGGGGCCGCGGCTGGAGTCGCCCCACTGGCCTTACAGGACACGGGGCTCAGCTCAGCATGCCCACGGAGCTTTATGGCCAAAAGGGTGCCCGGTCTGCACGCGGGAGTGTACCGGCAACACCCCAAAACGGGGAGGCCCAGTCCGGGCTTAGGTCAGTTGAGTGTAAGATTCTTCCCCACCCACACTTCTAACCCTGCACCCCGCAGGAGATTCACCGTCTGGCCGGAGCGGCTAGAGTGGGCACCAGTTTCTAGAGCCTGAGCCAGGGCGGACCTCGAGGGCCGGGTTGGGAGTTATTATTGGGCTCATCTGGAGGCTCCTCCAGGTCTTCTTCCCGGTCGATGGGGCCCTGGCTCTCCGGTGCCCCGCCCTCCCCCCAACCCCCTAGCACGCAGTTCCTGCAGCCTCTGGGCGTGGGCACCGTGCTTTCCCGGGTTCTGGAGCCCCCCCCCTTTTCCGGACGAGAAGGGAGCGCGTGCTCTGGACGCCGTGGGGAGGGGGTTGGGGTGTGGGTCCTTGGTTCTTAGGCATTCACTCTAGGGCTCCGGGAAGGCTGTGGCCCCTGGATCCGTCCCTGGGGCGGGAGAAGAGTCTCAAGAGTTCACAGGAGGTAGAAGGGGCTCAGGGGATTTGGCAAAGGCATTGCGCCTGACACTACCGCCACTGGGCCCAGGGCTCGGCTCCGGCTCTCCCGGGCTCTGGGCCTGGGCAACAGCAGGGGGTAGTCCTGGAGTGGGGGAAGGGCGCCAGGAGCGGGTAGGGGTATTTCCGTCGGGGTTCAAGGTCGCGGATAGAGGACTTCATGGATCGAATGGGCTGGCAGCGCCGGGGGTGGGGGGCGGGGAGACGGGCGGGAAAAAGGCTCCTTAGGGCTCCAGAGCCTGGTGCCCTCCAGAGCTGCAGGTGGGAGGGCTGGAGTGCGGGGTCCCGCCCCCGACGGCTGCCCCTGGCGCCCTGAGGGCTGTGGGCGGGCACCCCTCCCCCGACCTCCTGAATGTCCATTCCTTCCCAGAGGCGCACCTGGAGAAGCTTCCGAGACTCCGGGTCTTTCTTCCAGCGGGGCCCCTCACCCCCGGGCTCTGTGCAGCCCCCAGCACCGCGCTCGTCCCCAAAGGAGCCTGGGGCCCCGTCCCAGTGGGACCCGCCTTCGGGGAGCCTCAGAGGGTCCGGGAGCCCCACGTCCTTCTCCCCCAACCGAGTCCCCCCCCCGCCCCCGCGCCGCCGCGGAGTCACTTACCAGACACCTCCGCCCCGGTCCCCTCGCACCTGACAGACGGCGGGACCAGCGCGCGGCCCGCGGGCCAGCGGGCGGGGCGCGTGGCCGGGCCGCGGGCCGGGGGCGGGGACGGGGTGCCGAGGGGCGGCCCCTGCTCCGCCCGCAGCTCCTGGCGCTGTGGCTTCGACTCGCACTCACGCTCGCACTTTTCCCCGAGCCGCGTGATGTCACGGGGAAGCAGCCAATCCTGGTGGGGCCGCGCCGCCCGCCCCGGGCCGGCCACCCAACTGCGACGCGCGGGGGGCACCACCCGGGGCGTCGGGGACCCCAGCTACGCGCGCCCCTCACTGGAGCTGGCCGACAGCTCCGCGCTCGGCCACTGTAGGGGCACCGCCCACGGTGGGCAGTACGGCTTAGCGGGGGGCGCTGCCCTCCCGGGAGGCTGGGGTGGGGGGTGGGGTGGGGTGTCCGCGTTGTCATGGGGACGCGGCGCCCCCTCGCGGGCTGGGGAGGGAGCTGGCAGCCCCGTCTGGCTGCGCTCTCCGCCTCCGCTCTGACCAAGTACCCGGGACCCGGAGGTGGTCTTGCGCCCCGCCTGGACCTCCCTCCCTACAGGGCCCGGCTCACAGTGGGACCTCGGAGGCGCGAGTGTTTGACCCCAGCAAGAGGTTACGGGTGGGTGGGGTCGGCTCAGCCGTCACGGTTCCGTCGGGGCAGAGAGCCGAGGGCCGGCAGTTTCCAGCCTCAGGGCCGCATGTTGGCCGCCGGGCTATCAGAGAAGACGGGCGCCGTCGGGGCCTAGGAAGGAGCTGGAGAGAGAAGACAGGCAACAGTCCGCCAGGGAGAGAGGATCCCGCCCATCGCACACAACCCCTGCCCGGCCGCCCACCCCCGCCGCCCGGCTCCCGGCTCCCGCGCTCCAGGCCGGGGAAGGGGTGTGCATCCTCTCTCCAGCTCCGGGATGGGACGCGCCGCCCAGCCAGCCGCGGCCGGAGGGCGAGTTCACCGATGCCTGTGAGGGAAAGCTGAGTGCCCAAGGTCACCCGGGGCGGAGCCTGGAACGAGGCCCCAGAGGGCGAGCGGTCTTTTGAGGTCTCCGGGAACCGCACGGGTCGGGGCCTGGGGACTTGGGGCCTTGCCTGTGAGGAGCGGGAGGGCCCGGGAGTCCGCGGCTGGGGCGTCCGCGGGACCGAGTCGGGTGGCTTCAGCACCTCGGAGAGCTCCGCCTCGACCCTGACCTTGTAGGCTCCGCTCCGCGCTACCAGGCAGCCGCGTTTCTGCCTCCATCTGACACGACCCTTCTTGGGGCCAGCCAGGGCCGGACTCATCCCTCCCCCCACCACGCCCACGTCCTGAAGCTTGTCACCCCAAACTCTCTGAGCGCAAACACCCGATGAACCTTAAGACCGCCGGTTCCTTCTCTTTGAAAAACAACTCAGGTCCCGCCCCTCCACCCTCCCGCAGAACCGGGCGGGGGGCTGTGAGGGGGGCGGTGGAGGCGGGTAAGGCAGTGGAGGGGAGGCGGCAGGAGCTGCCAGAGAAGGGGCGGGAATTGGGGCAAGAGCCAGCGTTGCGGGGCTTTTGGTGTGGAGTTCTCCATGCTGAATGAGGAAGAGGTCTTCCGGTGCTCCCCAGGGAAGCTGGAAGTGGCTGTTTAGGCTTAGAGTGAAAAGCCATAGTCCTTTATGTGAATGATCTGGTCTCCCATGAGCCTCATAACCAAGGAGGAGAGAAGATATTGTTCTTGCCCCTGCTTCACAGATGAAGAAAGGGGCTCAGTTGGTTCATATGACAGTCAGGTAACAGTCCTGCCCTTGTTCCACTTTGCCATAAATCCAGGAGAGGGTGGTGTTCCTAGGAAGGTGGAATTGTGGTGTGTGTGTGTGTGTGTGTGTGTGTGTGTGTGTGTGTGTGTAGGGGGGGGGGGGGGGGAGGCCAGATACTTACAAAGTCACACAGGAAACAAGCCAGGCCAAGGACTGGAGGCCACAGAAATCAGAAATGTCTCCAACCACTGCCTTGAGTTCTTCCAGAAACCGTCAGGCGAAGTTGCTCCAGTTTCCCTGAAACCCTTACCATGTGGTAGGGTTGACCCCCCCAATCCCAGACCCAACAGTGCAACTGTGGAGAGCTGAGTTGGGAACCGGGGGCCCTGGTTTTGCCTTTGCTCTCTTCCTTTTGACTCAATTGGGTTCATAGACAACTTGGGTCTACAGAACTCCTCTGAACCGAATTGCTCATCTCCAAACGGGATTGCCAAGTTCTGCCCTGCTGACCACACAACCTTGTTATTAACAGGCAAGGGGCCCTGAGGCTTTACTACTAGTAGGGGAGCTTCTATCCACCAGGCAAGGGCTTTCTAAAGGGAAGGGAAGGGGTTGATGTGGAAACAGAAAAGTTTGACAGGTAGCTGCTGGGTTTATCCTTGGCTAGACAGGGCACAGGCAAGGCAGGCAGGACCAAATTTGGATCCTCTCATCCACAAGGCCTCTTCATACCCTGTTTTCCAAAATAACAGAGCAAGTTGGGTTCTCAGTTAGTTGTGTGGTCTGGGGCGGGGGGTGGGGCGTAGTACTAGTACCTATCTGGGAGGGCTTCTGTGATGAGGATCGAGATAGTACACATTGAGTCCTTGGCATGTGGTTTATACTCAACAAATCCATAGTCCATACTGTCAGACCAGGGAATTCTTCCTCTCCTGGGGGGTTGGGGGATGGGAGTACGTGGGTGGAGGGCAGGGACTGCAGTGGGGCAATCCTTCTGTCCTTCAATGAGTAGTTCAAATCCTACCTCTTCTAAGAAGCCTGGCCCTAACCACTCCAGTACTGACCTAGAATGACTCGAAATTATAGAGTTCCAAGTAACTGTAAGAGGTTACATAATACAAGCCCTGTATCCTACTACAAGGGAAGAAAGTGGAGCAGAGAAAAGGCAGGTGGCTCGCCCAAGGTCACACAGCTGGCTGACGTATCTTTTAGTCCAGAACCCACTCTTATGTTCTAGAAAATTCTAGCGTTCGTAACTGTAATAGCTCTACACACTGTTTCGTATTACTTGCTTGCCCTTTTGGTTTTGTCTCTGTTGGGACAGTAATTCTACAAGTCCCAGAGGATCTGGGACAGAGTCGGGCACACAAGAGATAGTCAAGAAATAGCTGATGCTGGGGCACCTGTGTGGCTCAGTAGGTTGAGCGTCTGCGTTTGGTTCAGGTCATGATCCCAGGGTCCCGGAATCGAACCCAGCCGAGCAGGGAGCCTGCTTCTCCCTCTCCCTTTGCCCGCCTCCCCAACTCATGCTCGCTCTCTAATAAATAAAATCTTTTAAAAAAGAAAAAAGAAACAGCTGTTGCCGGCAAAAATCCCTGGGGTGGCTCTGTTTTTCTTGTACACTTCTGTAAGAGTTGGGGCAAATATCTTCCCATGTTCTAACTGGCTTGAAACTCAAAGTGGCCAAGGCCCACAACTACGGCAGGCCCTTTAGCCACTGTGCTAAGGACACAAAGTAAAGGGGAACCTGAGCAGCCACAAATGGCATCTTAGAGGGATGCCTGTAGACAAGACCAAGCTCCCTGCCTGGCCAGCCCAGACACCCATGATGGGTGGTTTCTGGGGACCAGGGAGGATCCAGCAGCTTTTTGGCCAGTCCCAGTCACATCTTCATTCCAGACCCACAGTCCTGGGTAGGAAGCAATCAGGATGGGTGACTTTCCGTCGTTCTTACCTACCCACCTGTCACTGTTAAGGCTGCCCCAATCCTTAGCAGGCCCGGGGGAAGCAGGAGGTGGTGGGGTACAGAGACCCAGCACATGTGGCAGCCCGTACCTGACTGCTTTCTTCTGCTGAGGCGACAGACAGGGCTCCCCACATAGAACAGCAGCACCAGAAACAGTGCCTGACAGAACCCGAGCCCGCTTAGTTCAATGACCCCCCCACCCCCACCCCCATCCTCCATGGAAACAAACAGAGAGGAGCCTGGTGAGGGGCATGTCATCATTTTAATGATGTAGATCTTTGGTGTTTCCCTCATTAGCAGTCAGACTATCCCCTCTCCTCCCACCACAATGTTTCTATGATGAGTTACAAACAGAAAAGAAATCACATTTTCATACTAAAAACAAAATAATCAGAGCCTTGATTTCTCCACTAGAAACTACACGTACAGTTCAAGATTCCACATGCAACACCTTAAGTCACAGACTGAGACCTCACACTCTGACCTGGAGTCTCATCCCCTACCCCAGCCTGGGGCTGGCTTTGGCCTGGGCTCATGTAATACTGCCACCCACAGGTGCTGCTCTGAGGGCCAGGGAGCGGGCAGGGGGAGAGGAGCTTGGTGGACAAGCCCCGGGGGCTGGCCAGCCTACACCCCCCACTCCTGAGTGAGGACCTGCCCACCGTCCCTTGACCCCATCCTGTATCAGGCGAGCAGTCTGCTCCCTTGGCTCCATGGTTGTTCCCCAACAGTAAGTGCAGGAAGTCCCTGTCTTCAGGAATCTGGGAGCCTGGCCTGACCCCTGGCTGTGGTCTCTGTGGGGTAAGATGATAAAGAGAGGCCGAAGCTCCGGAAGGCTCAGAGACAGAGGCGGTTCCTGGGGGCCCAGGCTGCTCCTCCTGCTCTTGGGCTCCTAGCGGCCCCGCCCGTGCCACAGGGCCCAGGGCAAAGCCACCCCAGCGGCCACTGTCCCTGATGGTTTGGCCCCGATCTGGAAGACAGTTCACCCTTCTGGGGCTCTCTGCCCAGGGCTGAGTCTCTTCAGCCATGTTTCTAGGAGAAAGGGGGGTTCATGGCAGGGATACCCACTTCCTCCTCCATTCACACGGAGCACAGTAGTATGGCTCCCCTGGGCTCCAGATCCTGGAAGGTTCTAGTCCCGAGGCAAGCCCTGCCCATTCGACTGCCTCATACCCACTGCCTCTGACTTCACTCGACACCCCCCCCCACCCTGCTCCTGTTCCCTGATGCAGCCCGCAGCTCTTCCGTGCGTACAGTTCCCAGTCAGCTGTGAGGTCCGGTTTCTGCTCAGCGGTTCGAGGGGGAGCACCAGTGCACACATGGGTCTCTACCTGTTCCGTGGCTCCCTGCTGGGGCCTGCAGCTTCCCCCCGGCCGCTGCCACCGCCATCAGCAAGGTGATTGTTACTGGTCAGGTCGCAGTGCAGGGCTGGTCCTTCGGTGCCGGGAAGGGGGAGAGGGGCGGGGACCGGGGAGGAAGGTGGCAGGGGCGGCTGGGGCGGCTCCTGCCCGGGGGCACCAGGCTGGTCCCAGGAGGCTGTCCGGGGGCTCAAGCCCCGCTCTGCCAGCTGCCCGGGCTCCGGGAGCAGTCCCCGAGAGGCGGAGGGCCGGGGTGAGGCGGCGCGGGCGGCCGCGGGCTCAGCGCCGGTCTGGGAGCCGCGGTGGATGCGGTGGCTGACGATGATGCTGTTGCCGAAGCCGCCCATGGAGGCCATGGTGGTGCTCTGCTCCCGCTGCACCACGGCCGTCATGCCCCCTTCCGCCATCAGCCGCTGGATCCTGCTGAGGGCATCTTCCCCACTCGCACCGGACTCCAAGCCCTCGCCTGGAAGGTAGGGAGCACAGGACAGAGAGGATTCACGGCTGACCGGGGCCACTGAGGCAGGCAGGCCACCGTGAGGAGGAGCTGGGGGATTCTCTGCCAAAAGCAGAAACGAGAAGAGTCCAACTCCCTCTTTCGGAGGATCAGAGACTTGAAAGCTAGACAAGATCCCCCAAATGGTCATAATTCCCATTTCTATTCTACTGGTGGGGAAACTGAGGCTGGGGATGGCATGAGGTAGCCACTCAGCCAGTTAAGAGGCAGAGCTGGGCCAGAAGGCAGGCACTGGGCACAAGTGGCGGGCTAGTCACTACATGAATGAAGGTGGCTGGGGTGGACGCAGAGGGCTTGCTTTGTCTGCCCTCTCCCTGGGTAACTGTGAGACCTGGCCGGGAGAGAGGGCGTGCTGCCTGGTGTGTGGAAAGAGAGGGTAAGCTACAGCGTGTGGCCCAAAGGCAAATAGCCTGCTCTGCGTCATTTTAAAGCTGTGCTGTCTTCCCTCGGTGTTGGTCTGTTTACTTCCCAAAAGCCCTTGAGGAAGACTGAGTTTTTAACTGTTCCCTAGAAGGCATTCTGTCTCCTCTCTTCCCTCTTTCCGAAACCACCAGCTTTCCCAAGCTGTTTCCCATTTACTCTTCTCCTTGGGTTGGGCTGGATGCCTGATACCCTCATCCTTCCCTGGAGACAGCCAACTGCCCGGGCCTGAGGCTTCAGCCCACATCTCTAGGGAGGGAGAGAAGTTTCCGTTCCTTCCCCAAAGGCCTGGACATTCCCACTCCCCTTGTGGGGGAGCAGAGGAGGCTCTGGTTCAAATCCGTTCTGTGCTCACTAGCTGTGTGACCTTGGATGAGTCCCTTAACGTCCACCTTGCACAGTGGGCTGGGCCGAGGAAATGGGGTAATGGGCATGATGGGCACTTGGCGATGGCTGTGGTGATTAACCTAGGGCCTGGGAGTGGGGCTCCGTCCTGAGGGACCCTCCCTCCACCTGTGCTCAGCCCCCTGGCTGACCCAAGCCTGTGGACAACTACGATCAAGACCCCCCGGGGCTGCCAGGGCTGCCACTACCTATCAATTTATTTCCTTCGGCTACTTGCTGGCCAGTTTGGGATTTTGCAGATTTGGGGGCGCTGATGTGAGGGTTTTTCTTTTTTTGGGCACTTATTGTCAACAGCTATTTTTGTAAGACTTTTTTTGCTCCCTCCCTGTCCAGTCCCTTTTCTCTGCTTGCCTTGTTAGAGCTGGATTTCCAGCCAGCCAGTTCCACAGCTTCGCGGTGGCTAAGGCCCCATTAGATCTTTCCCTCCTTGTTAGTGCATGGCAGCCTCACGCCATGGGTCTTCGTCAGATGCTTCTCTTCAGCACTAAGCAGTGGGGACTCGGCCTGAGCTTTCACTTACGTGCCCACGGTTTGCGTTTCTCCCCTTTTCTCCCCATCAATGCTCCCCATCCTCCCCCAACCCCCTAAGGCGGCTGCCCTTCCCTGCTTCCCCCTCAGACAGCTCAGCGCCAACTCCCAGGACAAAAGAAAAGACTCTGAAGGGCTCTTAGCACTTCTCTCAGGGGGCAAAGCCTTCCAACAGTGGGGCAGAGGGTAAGAGGAAAGGTCACCCAGGGCCTCGGGGCCAGCACAGCTCCTATCCTGTGAGCCCAAAGGGCTGCCTGGGGAGGCCCCCTGGGGACCTCTCTGTGCTCACTGCCACCCCCACTGCTTTCCAAGAACTCTGTGCACTGAGGGCCTTCCCAGCTGGGTCTGGGATGTGTGGAGGGCTGGCCCGAGGCCTGCTGGCGTTGTCGCTCACCGTGCTGGGCTCTGTGCCTAGTGAACTATCAGCTCTTTTCACGAAGCTCACTTCCAGGGGCAGGACAGGGCTGCCTTGGGGCCCTAAGGGCGGTGCCACAGCCAGGTCCCCGGAAAGGTCCTGCTGCCCTTTCCCGCTGCACCCGTGGCTCTGGCCTTGGCCATGTCTCACCACGATTGTGGCTGTATTTCGTGACTGGGCTTCTTGCTTATCACTTCCCTTTCCACCCAGCCTCCACGCTGCTGCTATTACCATTCTAATTAAGCTCAGATTCACTGAGTTCTAGTTAAGTCCCTAATCTGTTTAAAACCCAGAAGCTCTAAGGGCCCTCAAAGTTATCAAGATGCCTTAGCACGACATTTAAGGGCCCTCCGGTCAGGTCCTAGCCACTTCCCTGACCATCCTCCCTTCCTGCGCCAATGATCTTACCAAAGCCAACGGGGCACTGCTGTGTGCCTGCCTGCCCCTACTCACACACACTGGGGACATCCTGGGAATGTCAAGGTCAATGTGAATACCACCCCTCCCACCTGGCCTTCTGTGGACCCCAGCTGGGAGTGGCTGCTCCCTCCCTGAGCCCTCGCAGTGCCCCACACCTCCGTGTGTGTCATCTGTGGCTGTGGTATGTCCCTCCTGGGCTGCAGGTCCCTGCAGGCCTCAGAGTAAGTTTTCTCTATCTTTGGGTCCGGTGGCTAATGCGTGGTCTTGCCCTTGGTGTCCATCTGTCACATGAACGTGTGGCTGAATGAAAGGGCTCCCAGGCTGCCTCCAGGTGCTCCAGACTCAAGGTAGTCTGTGAAACCTGGTCACACGTCCCCCTCTGCTGTGCGGGAAGTGCTTAAGTGTTTGTTCCCTTTCTGGGCTTGCTTTCGAAGGAGAAGACAATGCTCTCATCTCTGAAGCTGCTTCTCTCTGCGATACCTTTGGATTCCTGGTGCCTAACACAGTATCAGTCATGAAGTGCTCAAAAGAGACCAGACGGAAGAAGTTAAGCTGTGCCCGTGGCCGGCTTCCTCATGGCTAGTGCACACAGCTGTGAACTAAGCTTCTCTCTCGGGGACTCCAAGCCAAGGCTAAGAGCCACTGGAAGCAGCTAGCACATTCTGCAAGAAGAAAACACACTGGAGCCTGAGGGAAAAGGCAGCTATGGCTGGGGATCCAAGCTACTAGCTCTAGGAGCAGTGGTGGCCACAGAGGTTAATTCTGCTGTCTCCTTCCCCTAGCCAAAGCATTTCTTTTTGCCTTTGAAAAATGGGAAATTGAGTTAGTGTTGACAGGACATCTTTTCCTTGGCAAGTTCTAAGGTACTTTCTGAGTGCAAAGGCCAGGATGGGATCAGCAAGTTCCCATAATGCCCTGTAACTGCATTTAATTCTGGGGTTTTCGCTGCCCAGAAGAGGGAAGCCAGGCTGAGTGGAAGGGAAAGGAGGAGCTGCCCTTCCTGCCCTCGGGGGACCAGTTAGCCTTCCAGCCCCTCGCTTTCCACCTTTGCTGTTCCCTGGCCCCGGGCCCAGGCTACTGCAGCAGGGCTCTCATCTCCACCAGACAAGGAAAGGCCCAGGCAACCTTTCTCCAGCGGTCAGAGACAGACAGGAGGGAACACAGCCAAGCCCAGGGGTAGGCCTTTGCCTTCACTCAATCCATCCATTCCACAAGCTTCCTGAGTGCCTGCTATATGCTGGGCAGGCACTGTATCAGTGTGGGGAGCAAAGAGCGAGCCCAGGGAACGCTCCCCTCCATTTCCGAGGGACAGGGTAGAGAAGCTTTGAAGGTGGACAAGCTAAAAAGCTGATAACTGGGGCGCCTGGGTGGCTCAGTTGGTTAAGCGACTGCCTTCAGCTCAGGTCATGATCTCAGGGTCCTGGGATCGAGCCCCGCTGATACCAGGCTCCCTGCTCGGCGGGAAGCCTGCTTCTCCCTCTGACCCTCCCCCTGCTTGTGTTCTCTCTCTCGCTGTCTCTCTCTCTCTGTCAATTAAATAATAAATAAATAAAATCTTTAAAAAGCTGACAACCTGCAAACTTCCCCCATGGAAGGCTCTTCCTGGAAGTCCCAGAAAGAGCTGAAGAGACTTTAATCCAATCTTTAGAGAGTCAGAAAATGAAGAATGGCCTGGAAACCCTTCTGTGCTGACTGACGGGGAAAGGGCTAAGGAAGGGACAGCCCCAGAACGTTAGTCAGGGCCGTCTCCCCCACTAATCCACCTGGGCCTCTGGTGCGTAGGGGTACAAGGCAGTACCCGCCCTGGCCCCACCTTCTAGCTAGGCCCAGGAAAAGCGTCAGCTAACTTCACTAAGGGTTTCCTCTACATGTTCCTGCAGCTGTGGCCATCAGTTTGCCAACACGGAGAGAGGAGCAGGGGTGAGAGCGGAGGCAGCGGTGTGCAGAGCTGCGACGCCTGCCTGCCGGACGGGGAGGGCGGGCCAGAGAGCCTGTCTGCACCCAAGGAGACTCGTGCTTCCCCGGGCCCCTGCCTTGCTACCAGAGTGGCAGGAGTGGCTGGTGGTGCAGTGGGGAAAGCACCTCAGAACAAGGCTCCTGGCGCCAGGAGAGATGAAGCTGGCCAGGGACATACCTCCCCACCACCCACACCTTTCCTCTTCTGTCTGCGTGAGGGGCTTTCTGAAAGGGACAGGGGCGCTGAGAAGGGCTGGGGTGCAGAGCTCCAGGCAAAGGTCACGGGGCCCCAGACTGACGCAAGCGAGCTACCTGAGCCCACCCTGCCCGCACTCCAGTGCCGGACGGCTGTACCTGCCGCAGAGCGCCTCTGGCCTCTGAACAGCTCCGCCTCCGCCACCTGCTCTCCTCTGGGGTGAGGAGACACGATGGGAATGAGGTGCTGGCCTCTGGAACTGGCCACAACCAACAAAGAGTCATGGGCCTCAGATGGGGATGTGGCCTGGGCCCAAAAAATGGACTCAATTTTTAAAAAATCTCCGTTCACGGTGGTGAGAGGGACAGCACCCTGCGCGGGGCTCCAGGATGGAAAGCTGCTCCCTGGGAGACACAGGCAGATCTGTTACTCTGCTTCCCACACACCACAGCTCTTCCTTCTGTGGCCGTTTTTTGAGCAAATGGCTCAACACAGACCCAAAGCATGTGTGTCTGGCTGGAGGCTGCCTTGTCTGAAGCTCCGACCGGCAAGGGGGCTGGGGCGGGGGTAAGGAGAGTGACTGGGTGAGAACAGCCTGCTTAGCACAGCTGCCGACAGACTCCAGAGTGGCTCAAGCTCTACCACTGGGAAGTGCTAACTGGTTCTCAGAAGTGTGAGGCCAGCACAGAGCCAGGGCTGAAGCTGGCTGAGCCACACCTGAGGAAGGTGAAGGAAGGGGCTGCTGGTGCGCTGGCCGCAGCCAGAACGGCAAGGAGCCATGGGTATAACCACGGCTCGACAATCTACCCTGTGGCCAGCCCCGAAGCCCAGGCCCTGCGTGCTCGTCCCGGAACAAGAGCCTGCGGCACCGAGTCTCTCTCACAGGCTCTTCCATATCTAGGCCACTTCCTGTGTGCTCTCTCTGGAAGAACAGCCTGGATCCTCCAAGTTTTACAGAAGAGGGCGGTCCGGGTATTGGTGGGAGCTGAGCAGAGCTGTACGAGCAGCTCAGCCTGCTGGGAACAGTGAGCCAGATCAGGGAAATGCCGTTCCTGCCTGAGGAGGCGCCTCACACCACCGGGGGAGCGTTCCCAGGCAGTAAGAGGATACTCCTTCGGAGAGGGGCGGGCCCTTTCTCAGCACCACCTGTCTCTGCGGAGGGACCAGGAGGGGTGAGAGGACCCCCAGTCGTAGTTCCCCTCTAGAATTATGTGACTCTTACCTTCCCCAGGACCCAAAGCCGCTGTCCCCGGCTCCTGTAGCTCCCTCTCTGTCTGCGTTTCGGCATTCTGCAGCTGAAGGGCCAGAGTCTGGGTGCCCTGAGATGTCACGGAGGTGGCAGGGTTCCGGGGCTGCAGCCCAATGGCGTTCATCAGACCCATGTCTCTGTCTGTCCTCCACGCAGCTCTGCTAGTTCTAGGGGGAGGGAGGCAGACGGAAGTCGGGCAAGGCTTGGGACAGCACGCCTCCCAGAGTCCCACCTGTTCCCCACCGACCCTCAGGGCACAGCCCCCTGGAGCAGAGCCCGCAGGCTCCAAAGACAAGCCCTGTGCTCCCGCGGCTCCCTCCCGATGGCAGGTCATGCCTCTGGATCAGGCCAAGCTCTGGGACAATGAGAAGAGCCTAGAGAACCACCCAAGTCTGCAAACCAGCTAGTTCTGTCACTCCCTTAAACAGCGAGTGTCTTTCTGGGGAGGGAGAGGTGGCTGATCTTAAGACTTATTTACATTCAGGAAGCCACCCGCTGACATCTGTGGGACAAAGGGTGAGCAGCAGCAGCAGCAGGACCTTTCCTCTTAGCTTTTCCCTCCCTCTAACTATATGCTGACAGGATTCCAGTTTAAATTCCTGGAATCTTCCCTGGCTCTCCACTTTGGAGGAAAAGCCCTTCTGGGCTCCTTCAGGGCCTTCCCGCAGCAGGCCCTTGAAGGCAGGCAGCACAAGCTAACCTGGGAAGCAAGGCCCAGGCCCAAAGCTGGCAGCCCTCTTCCCTTGGGCATTTCCCCAGGCGCGCCGGCCCCTTGGGAGAGCTGGGGCTGGCAGCAGAGGGAGCCCAGGACTTCCGTGACAGACACCAGCCACTCCTTTCTAGCTGCTTCTGGGGACTGTTCCTCTAGCTGTGCCCTGTAATTCCTCTAGGAAGCAGCGATTGCCTAAGGTGTATTATTGACCCAGCACTTTTTGTGAGAATGTTCCAGTCTTCGTTAATAAATTAAGTGATAAGAGGGTCGGTACCAGGTACTCTCTGGCCCCTGGGGAGGGTTTGTCCCTGGGCTATAGCTCTGAGCAGCTTGGTCCCTGAGGCCCTGGTCACCTGCAGCATTGTCCACAGATTCTCCTTGGGCCACAAGCACACTTCTTAGGGACAGCATCCCTCCCTAGTGCTCTGTCTTCTCCCCTAACCCCAGTGTGCCCAGATACCATGGCCAGGATGGGAAAGGGCCACAGGATGTCCTAGTTTGTTCTCAATCAAGACTCTAAGAGCAGAGGTTTTGTTCTCTTCCTCAGCCATAGAATGCTTTTCTCAAATAAAACTGCAAAAGCTCAATGCATGAAGCAGATCAAAGAGGAGCTGCTGTGGCTGAGGAGAGGCACCCAGAGAGCCCAGAGCAGTACGAGGGCGCTGCTTGAGAGCCCATCCAAAACAGGAGGAAGGGACAGGCCTCCCTCCTGCAGCTGTGCCCTCCTCCTTCCCAAACTCACCCAGGCCTTTCACTGCTCCTGCTGCTGGAGTGGACCGTGAAGACAGTCTCGTTTAGCTGGTCCCAGTAGTACTCAACACCAGAGTTTAAGGCCCTGAAAATCAGTTGGGAAGGGTGGAGGAGAAAAGGTGGAGAGCATTAGAGAGAGAAGGGCCAGAACTCCTCCCACCTCCTGGGCTTTGTGGACTGTGGCCCGGCAGCCCTCTTCAGTCTCTCCTGGGGTGGAGCTGAGACCAGGACGCTCAGTACTGGAGCAATGCGGACGACTCTTCAACAGCCCAAATGCCTGTAGTGGTGGGTTTTTAGCCTCTTCCTTCCTCTGGACAATGCCTAACAAGCTCCTCTTTGGACCTGAGAGATAGCTAAAGAATAGCCACCCTATCTGTAGGCAGTGGGTTAAGTGTTCTTCAGACATAAAGAAAGGAGCTAAGATGGTAAATGAGAGGCTGGGGAGGCCCTGGAGAGACAGGGTGCCATAGGCAGCCCCACCTAAAGTCTGGGCTTCGTGCTCCGAAACCGAGAAAGCACAGGCTCTTGCCACTGGGTCTTCCCTGCTGCCATGGGGCAGGCAGGAAGGAAAATGAGGCACCTTACCATTCTTAGTTCTCCCACTGCCAACCCTGCCTTGCTTCCTCCTTTCCCTGTAATGGACCATTAAGCCGTTTCTTCTAATCTCCCACGGGCACCGCTACCAGAAGGGAAGCAGTGGCTTCTCATGTTTCTATAATGACCTACAAAGCCACCCCAGGCAGCAATCCTGTTACAGAGACTGCTTTGCTTTTAAGGATTCCTTCCTGGAAGAGGTGTTACCTAGCAGTCACTGTGGCTGAGGGTGGGGTGCGGGTGGTGAAGGTGGGGACACGAGATGGGGAAGAAGTGTCTGAGCCCATCAGAACTCTGGTGTCCCTGGGGCGTCTGGCTGGCTCAGTCAGTAGAACATGGGACTCTTGATCTTGGGGTCATGAGTCTGAGGCCCACACTGAGCACAGACCTCACTTGAAAACAAAACAAGGGCACCTGGGTGGCTCAGTCGTTAAGCGTCTGCCTTCGGCTCAGGTCGTGATCCCAGGGTCCTGGAATCGAGCCCCGCATCGGGCTCCCTGCTCCGTGGGAAGCCTGCTTCTCCCTCTCCCACTCCCCCTGCTTGTGTTCCCTCTCTCGCTGTGTCTCTCTGTGTCAAATAAATAAATAAAATCTTAAAAAAAAAACACAAAAAACCCCAAAACAAAACTCTGGTGTCCCTCTGGAGACTGACAGAGATACTCAAAACAGCCGGCTTGGCTCCTAAATGGAAGGGGGCATGCACACGTGCTTGAAGAACCATATTCCCCCGAATCCAAATATTGGAGCCCTATCCCCCAGTGTGACTGTAGCTGGAGAGAGGGTCTTTAGGAGGTAATTAAGGTTCAGTGAGGCCATAAGGGTGGGACTGGAATCCAAAAGGACTGTGGCTTTATAAGAAGAGTATAAAAGTGGGGTGCCTGGCTGGCTCAGTCAGTGGAACATGCAACTCTTGATCTTGAGGTTGAGCCCCGTGTTGGGTGTAGAGATTATTTAAAAAAAAATTTTTTTTTTTAAAGATTTTATTTATTTGACACAGAGAGAGACAGTGAGAGAGGGAACACAAGCAGGGGGAGTGGGAGAGGGAGAAGCAGGCTTCCCGCTGAGCAGGGAGCCCGATGCGGGACTTGATCCCAGGATCCTGGGATCATGACCTGAGCTGAAGGCAGATGCTTAACGACTGAGCCACCCAGGTGCCCCTATTTAAAAATTCTATTTAAAAATAAAATCTCAGAAGAAGAAGAGTAAGAAAGAGATCTCTCGCTTTCTCCACCATGTGAGGACAGAGGAAGACAGCCCTCACCGGAACCCAACCCTGCTGGCTCCTCATCTCAGACTTCCAGCCTCTAGAACTGTGAGGAAATAAATTTCTGTTAAGATCCCCCAGTCTGTGGTGTTCTGTAATGACTGCTCGAGCTAAGACAAGTTCTGACAAAAGCCAACTTTTTAACCTAGAGGCTTCGGCCATCTTCCTTTAATGGCAGAACTTCTTCAACAAAGAGCAGAGAAATCAAAGCCAGCGGGTCATGAGGGAAAGGCCAGCTGTGGCGGGGGGGTGGGGTAGAGAGTGAAGTCAGGATTAGCCAGGACGGGCACCGGACAGGGCCTGACTGACGAGGGACCAAGTGTCAGGAGGCTGTGCTACTGCAGGTGAAGGGGAACAGGCCTAGGCCGGAACCCCTCATCTGTCTCTCGAGGGTCATGAAGATTCTGGGGACTGGACTTCACCTGAGAGCACACAAGCGCCTTTGGAGGGAAAGAGCCACAGCCAAGCACAGGTGCTCTTCCTTCCCTGTCTGGTCTAACTGCTCTTGGCTACGAGGGGCCTGCAGGCCTGTGGATTTAGTGTGATCTTCTTCAGACCATCCCTTTAAAAAGGAGCAGCTCCTTCCTCTTCAGAGCATTCGGCTATTTTTGTGGGTGTTGTCTGAGAAGAGCAGGGGCACTGCAGGGCACGGGAGAGAGGAGAGAACCTTCTACGACGTTAGAGGCAAAGGGCCAGAGGTCAACAGCAGAGGCCTCCAAAAACAAAGCCATCATTGCAGATTTTGCTGAGCAAATCCTGGCTGCATGAGACCGCATGTGAAGCCAGCTGCCAGGGAGCCTCTGATTTACAAACTTGTCAAGATTTATTGACAGGTGACAGTACCATCTGGGGCCCTGCCAAATCCTTCCTCTGTAATTCCTGCTAGCCAGGGCCGGTTAGCAACAACAAACTGTCCACACTAGACCTATGCCGAGCCATGCGCTGCATGACCAGGAACCTTCCTTCCAGTCTCAGAAGACAGGCCACCTGAAGGCCCACTCTCTGGGCTGGGACTGTCAGCATGATGCTGACGATCAAAGGGTCCCCTCAAACACTTTCCATCTGGCAGCATGCAGTGTCAGCTCAGAGCTGCAGATTCGGGACATTCAGTGATGGGGTCGACGGCCAAGCAGAACGAGACAACGGAGTCTGGCAGATGTGCTGCTCCCGCCCCCACCCCCATCCTTTCTGCCCCCCACCAACAGGTCTACTAGAGCCCTGACCTGTTGTTCTACTTTCTGTGGTCAGAGCAGCTTGACTACAACAAGCTCATGTTTTTGAAAGTCTGGTTAAAATTCCAGGTACTGGACCAAGGATCAGAATTGAAGACACCCTCTCTGGCGACTGAGACTCTTAGCCTTCAATACCCAGTATCACCGATTTCTGTCTACAAGCTGAAGAATGCTCCCAACCATCTCTTTTCTCCTTGGGTCTTAGTAAGGATCAATGAGTCACTGCTGGCTCCGGGTTCTTCCTGAAAGCCAGGCAAAGACACAAAGGGCTGAGGAAGCACGGGAAGGCCGAGAAGGGTCAGCCTTTTCAAAGGGACTTACTTCCACTTTACCCGAGGCTTCCTTCAGCACCATCTGTAAGCTGTGCTTCTGGGCTGGGCTCAGTGACTCCCTCACAGCTGGGACCTTCTGGGGCTCCCTGAACTTAGCTAGGAGCTGCCCTAGCTTCCTCAGTGGTGACCACGCTCTCATGCAGATTATGGCTCTGATCTTCTCACCTTTTTTTTTTAAGATTTTATTTTTAAGGAATCTCTACACCCAACGTGGGGCTCGAATTCACAGCCCTGAGATCAAGAGCTGCATGCTCCACTGACTCAGCCAGGCAGGCGCCCCTGAACTTCTCCACTTCTAGGGAATATTTCCTTTGAGAACATTCTTCTTTCATCTATCACTTACATGCTATCTATTTGGAAGAAGGATGGGCATTTATCCCCGCTACCCCTGCAATGTGGGAAAGAGTTGGCACCTGGCTCTTGTGGGACGGCCGGAAAGATGAAGTCTCTGTGGCTCCCCTTTTGATTCAGGGGTGTGCCTTTCTCTTCCTTGGTCAGTGATGCTTGACTGCAATCACTGTTTACAGTGGTAGCTTCCTCTTAAGGGACAGAGCTGGGGCCTTGTCAGGGGTGCCACACTCGGCCAGGGGGCCAGATGCCCCACAGTCCTGGCCTAGTTTCTTCTGGCATGAGTCCCTCAATTCTGTCTTCAGAGCTGACTCTGAGAAGCAGTGGTCTTCCCAGCAACACCTCCCCCCCATTTGTAGGGCTGATCTATGAAGCCGGAAGTGAGCAAGCACCCCCTCACATCAATCTGGTACTTCACACCCACTATGGTTATTGGTGGGGGTGTTGGCTGGCCTGGCAGTCAGCCAGAGGCACAGCAGCAGCTTGGGAGGAGTGGCGGCGGGGGGGGGGGGGGAGGGAGGAGCAAAGCAAAGGAGAAGGGAGGGCCTCACTGCTAGGAAGGGGGGGGTGACCGGGCTACCAGTCACCCTAATGGCTTCACACAGGGGCTACAGGGCCAGTGTTCGTCTCCTCACCTATCATCAGAATGTGGTTCCCTAGAGCGATGGGAGTATTTCCTGAGGCCCTTCTTCTACTGTCAGTGGGATTTTAGTACCACCAAGAGATGCCCAAGGGGCTTGTGACCTCTGTCTGTGCTTGGAGAGAGTGCAGAGGCTAAGACAATGGAAGAGAAATCAAGAGGCAGAGAACAGGAAGCGGGGTGCAGCTGCCAGTGTCGGTGGATGAGGGCAGACAACCACCTGTTCTGGGGGGAGGGCTGTAACCCCGGCCAGCCGGCTGCTGTGCCCTCGGGAACAGCCGTGCCAGAGCTCTGTCACCAGGGGAAGGGCGATGAGCCTCAGGCCAGCTGCCTACCGGAGAGACAATGACACTGAGCTCCTACCGTCCTATTCGTTTGTTCTCCTTGTTCTAGGCCAGGGACCAACCACAGACTGTTCAAAAGATGTGAACATTCTTGCTTCTCCTCTCTCACTTCCCTCCGTGTCAATCACCTGACCCACTTCAATGCCTCAACGTGATCTAGAGCTGCATGCTTTACCTGAGGTCTTAAGAGAGCAATGAAATTACATGGGTGTTCTTGTGGTATATTTTTCTGTGGAAGACGTACATGGTTTCCATCAGAATTTTAAAGTTATTCATGATAGAAAAAAGGTTTAAAAATCAGCTGTAGGAAAGAACTCGGAACCAGAAAGTCAGGAAGCCTTATTCTGTCACTGATGTATCTGCCGGGAGGCCTGGGCTGAGTGTGCCCGTCTTTACCTGAATAGTGCTCCATCTTCCCTGCCTGAAGCCAAATCCCACAGATACGAAGGAGACTGAGAAGCGGAGAAGCTGTGAACAACTTAGGACAAAGTCATGTCTGTCTTAATTTACATGGTTCCCTCAAATATGCAGCCCTAGATTTGGGGCATTTGCCAGAATGACCCAAGAATTCAGGAGAAACAGCAACCCCACACAGGCAGGCCAAGCTAGCTCTCGGGCCAACACAACTTGGTCTGCGGTGGGCCACTGTTCGTGGTGTCGACTGCTAGTGCCCCCTTGCTCGGGGAAGGGGCCTGAGTTCCTGCAGCTACACTCCTCAGGCAGTCCAGGATGGCTCCAGCCTGCTGACGCTGGATGTCGCAGACGACATATGGAGAGACAAGAGAGAAGAGAGGCCAAAGCCAGCTTCATGTTTGGCTGAGGTGTCTGTGACTCACACCAAGTGCGGAGGCCGGGGTTTCAGACATAAAAGCCTTGGGGGACCACGACGAACTGGAGGTAGAGATCCTGCCTCTGTCGGAGCAGGTCACTTTTACAAGGGAAGGGGCTGGGAGCCTGGCTGGGACAAAGGTTTAGTGGCTGGAGCTACAGACAAGACAATGTTGAGGAAGGATGTCTTGGAGAAACAGGGAAAGAAAGGCCCGTAACTACAGTGTTGGTTAAGAATAAAATTATGGTCCAGAATTCTGTGCCAGTTTTGGAAAAGATGCCTATCAGAGTCCTCTTATGAACTCCTAAGAGGGTGAGATAAGATAATCAGTCTCATGTGCTTTGGAGAAAAAGAAAGAGCTCAGAGCAGACTGATCCCAGGACTATGGTCAGGCCAGGAGGAGGGCAGAAACGGCCAGCGCCAGGACTAACAGTGGCACAGTCATCAAGGAGGCCGGTTCAGTTCTGGAAAGGCACGAGCAGCTAGCGAGAGGGGCCCTCTGGACACAGAGCCTGAGGAGAGTGCAGCTGGCAGAACCGCGGTCGCAGACGGCAGCCTCTCTTTGGGAGAGGCTCCAAAAATGCAGGATAGAATGAAAGAGCTGCCCTTAGAATCGGGTTCCTTTCTCCTGAGCCACTGACCTAGCTCAGCTGAGAAGGGCTCAATCACCTACCAGGCACAAGAACTGACCCAAATACACACCCTAGGAAAAATCACCAAAGGCCCTATCAAAAGGCAACGCAGACACTTCCAATAGCCAGAGACCCTACCAGAGCAGTCACGCCATGCTCTGTGATCCGCAGAACACCCCTGGAGAAGACTCTGCGCCAAGTGAAGGACAGCATTAGGACGGTGTGGAGGCAGAAGTGGCATTTAGTCGGCTGGAACCCTGCGGCGGCCCACGCAGCAATCAGCCTGATCTGCACTGAAGCACAGAGCTTCACGCGCCCCACCTGGCTGGGTCTGGAAATTGATGACAGACCTGGCTAACTCCCAGGGTCTCAAGTGAAAGAACAGACCTCTATCCTCCACAACACCAGGGGAAGGGGAAGGGGTGTCATCAGGACCCAGGACAGAAGTGTCCCCTCCTACCCCCTACTTCAAGACCAGGTAACAAGCATTTTGATTTTAAATGGAGCTTTTCAATTTGCCTTCACTGTTATGAAGCGCCAAGCAGAAAGGAAAACAGGCAGGACACAGAGCCAGGCTGCTAGAGATCAGTGGCCTGACAAATTAGGGCTTTAACAGTACTCTATTTCCAATTTTATTTATGTCTGTGGCATTTACACAAACCTAAGACCACCTGTTGAATTTTTCAAAAGGCGTTTAGAAAAGGATCTTTGATATCTATGCTTTTGCCTGCAGGGAAACTTTATCAATAGGTAACCAGAGAACAAGAGAAAACAAAGGAAAAAAATACTGCCTTAGATTTAAGAAGACATAATAACTAAACCAGTCTTTTGAAGATTTCTGGGACAGAGAGCTAACCCTAGCAACCCTAAGTGAAAAGGACCCTTTACAGAGTGATGCAGAGAATGAGGCAGGCTCTAGTAGAATTTCGATTTCCCATCTACAAGACCCCACCTCACGGCCAGACCCATAGATGATGCCGATTACTCCCGTCCTCAGCCTGGATGACCCCCTCCCGCCCACACTGCCGCCCACCCTAGGCCACTCACTCTGGTCGGCAGATCACCAGGTCTCCTTTGTTGGTACCATAGGCCAGGCCAAGCCCTGGCTCGGGCAGCCAACGGGCAGAGTTGATGCTGACATGTCTCCGCTGGTCGGCAGGCATGGGGTAAAGGACGTTGAAAACTCTCTGGGTGGGGGAGAAAAGAGGGAAGAAAAGAGAATTCGAGGAGAAAAATTTGTTACCAAGAATAACAAAGTCCCTTCTATGGCCAGAAGCAAGTCAACCACAGGGAGGAAAGAAGGCCTCTTACACATACAGGCAAACTTGGGGTAGCAGGGGGAGGAGGCTGGGGCCCTCTTACTTTAGGAGGAAGGCTAGAACTCTCTCGAGCAAGGCTAGGGCACACTTGGGCTTTTCTGCAGGAAGCTTGTGCTCTCCTTACAGCCTTTTAGCTCCTTTCATTTCATGGCTTTAAGGCAGCCCCCTGGAAAGGCAGTCAGAACTCTGTTCACCAGGAAGGCCTGCCCCTAACTTTCCCCTGACCAGAGAGACCAGTGAGAGCCAAGCTCAACTGGGAGTCCCGTTACCATGGCAATCACAGCTCTCACAGCAATGGGGAACTGAAGGTGATAGGGGGGCGGGAGGGGGTGATAACACCAGAGAACATTCTTAATTCATCTAATTAAAAGCAATGTTAAAACTGCTATTGTTAAGGAAACCTAAAAGGTGCACTAAGATGTAGGAAGCAGGGGAGAGGGGGATCTTGAACCAGGTATGTGATCTCTTTCTAGCTTATATAAATCACCATTAAATAGATCGTTTCCATTTCTCCAAGGGAGAGAGTCCCCTTCAATAGTCTGCTTGTTTCCAAAGCTGCCATTTTCTCAGGAGACAGCTTAGCTGTGGCTAGGGTTTGGACCGGAGGTGAAAGAAAACCTCCGATCTCTCTGGCCACTGAGCTGCACAATATTCCACAGCAACTTTAGTCAGAGACAGGGGCAGGGCAGTGGGAGAATGAAGGATGCGGACTTTCTTTCGAGTTAGAAAGCCCTGGGTTGGAGTCCTGACACCACTTCTCTAGAATAGTGACATCTCCAGATCTCAGTTTAAAAAGAGACAGCACTTGGGGTGCCTGAGTGGCTCAGTCAGTTAAGCATCTGACTCTTGATCTCAGCTCAAGGTCATGAGTTCAAGCCCCACACGGGGCTCCACGCTGGGCAGGGAGCCTACTTTAAAAAGAGAGAGAGAGAGACAGCACCAACAGCCAAGTGACTGGAGAGATGAAAAGACATGTGTAGAAAACGCCTGGCACAGTGCAAACTCATTGCTTAAAAGCTGTTGCTATTATTACCAGGAATCTGCATCTGGGGCTTCAAAAAAGGTCATTAGGGTCTATGAAAAGGATAAAGCCAAGAAATAAGCTGGAGTTTTAGTCAATGTTTTCCCTTTTAGCCTCTTCAGGCTTTAATCTATAAAACAGGGATGAACTACATCTGCCTTTCCCTACTCCCTGACGGAGGGAAAAAATTGGGGAGACCAAACGAGATGTGGTTTAGAAAGTAATATTCAAAAATGAATTTAGGGTGGTACAATAATTACTACTTTTCAGATTATCTGGATGAGAGATTTAAAATTAAAAAAAAATGGGGCAACTGGGTGGCTGAGTCGTTAAGCATCTGCCTTCGGCTCAGGTCATGATCCCAGGGTCCTGGGATCGAGCCCCGCATTGGGCTCCCTGCTCAGCAGGAAGCCTGCTCTCCCTCTCCCACTCCCCTGGCTTGTGTTCCTGCTCTATCTCTCTGTGAAATAAATAAATAAAATCTTAAAAAAAAAATTACAAAGTTTAAAATAAATAAATAAATAAAATAAAAAAAAAAGGAAAGAAAGGATGTAAAAACTGAGCTAAGGGTCCATTGCACGTACACAAATGAAGTGATAAGCCCTGGATATGGGAACGCTTGTTCATGTGCCTTGGGCATCTACCTGAAAGGCCTTCCCCGGGACAGGCTCTAGAACGGAGTGGAGAGCAAGCAGCATGAGTTCTCAACATCCTGACACCCACACAGAGAAGCCTGTTGTGACGATTTCCCAGGCTTTGTGGTGCTGAGAAATGTGCCTGGGCAGCCGGTGGCACGCGCCAGAACGGCCCTGAGCCGGTCTGGAAGTTGGATGGGTCTCTTACAGATAAGGAACTGGCTCTCTTTTGAGGCATAAGACTGCCCCACGGCTGCCGCTTTAAGAACCTCCCTTGCCCTCCCCTTTCTGTAACTCCAAATGTAAGAATGAGCAAGAATCTTTGGTCTAACTGAGGAGACTACTGAAAAAGAGCCCAATGGAGTTTATGAATATCTAAACTAGTCATGTAGGAACGTGGTTGCTTGAACTTTGGATCTTCTCTTCCTTGCACATATGAATCTGGCAGGCACCTCCAACTAACCTCCACTACTACTCTCTTCCAGCCTCGATGGCCGACTCTCCATGAAGATGGCAGCCCCTGCCTTGTTCTGCGCACCTCATCAACCCTTTTCCTTCACATCAGGGGCTGGGCTGTGGTGCCTTTACGCTTTCTCACAGAGGTTTTCCTTCCCAGAAATCAATGGTTTCTGTCTCCCCAATAGGTCAGATGGTTAAATATGAGCTGACATATACACTCAGAGGACAAAGTGGCTGGGGATCTAACCAGTGTGACCAGGATCACTGACTGTTTAATCTTCCTTCGCCCCAAGGGTCGGTGGCATGAGTGAGGGGACACCCAGGGTTAAGGAGGGATGTGTGTTAATCTCAGTGGGTTGGACGAGGGGAGCTTTGGTCTTGGCCTGTGGTGGCCCTACAAAGCTTCACAAAGGAGTCTCACCTAAAGTCATGATGATTCATAACTTCAGGGAGCTGGGCAGAGAAAGTAGCCATGCAAGAAGGGGGATAATAAGGTTAGTAAAATAGATGCTTTAAGGTTGTGCCAGGGTTTTTGATGGGAGGTCTCAAAGAAAAGCTAAGAGAACTCTTCTAGAAATGTTCCAGACCAGTAAAGAAGCAAACAAGCCTCTCACATGTCACATATTTACCTTTTATAGTTGCTGTAGAGGAAATAAGCAAATATTATCAATTGGCTTCTAAGTACAGGAAGCTACTTTAGAGACAAAACCCTCAAGAGACCAGTACGATGGATGACCAAGCTCAGGTGAGACAAGGTCAGATGGACAGGGGAGAGGTCATTAAAGGTTGAGACCCCCAGACCTTGCTACACAGATATTCACAACCTCCATGACTAGAGTAGTCATGGGGCATCGATCTGTCCTCGGACTATGGCGGTCTCCCTCTGTCAAGTCCTTAAACACCGTTGAAAGGGCAACTCCCAAGTGCCCATCTCCTCCTATGTTTGGGTATTAAGACTAAATCCTGCTTTGTGGCAGGAAGCCAAAAAATGCCACGTGAGGATCAGCAGCCTCCAGGACTCCTGATAAGCACTTGCTTGCTTATCACACTCTAATGTGGGGGTGGGAAGGAGGGAGAGGAGAGCAAAACATACAGGGGGTGGGTAATGAGAGCACAGAGGATGCCGGATGGGCAGGACTCTGCTTTACAGTCCCGAAGACGCCATCCAGTCCAATACTCCTGATTTCACACATGCCTGAAACTCAAGGAGCCCAGAGGAAGGAGAACCTGGCCCATTTTCAGAACCACCCCGAGATGTAGTTCCCACTCCATTCTCTGGCTGGAGCTCTCAAAGCACCTCACCGAGGGGGGTATATGCCTCACAATTAGTCAGTCCTAGCGACAAGAAGAGTATCTGCTCAAGAAGTTTCCCAATGTGGACAGGAGGTTCGGTAGCTCTGGCTACTCCCACACCATTTAGGGTTTCAGCCAGCAGTCTTTCCAACCCAGTGACTCAGGGAGCAGTCTCCTCCCAGACGCCAGTGGGGACCAGCCCTGGCTCTGTAAACTCAAGGTTCATCGGCACTGACAAGAAAGAAGATCTGAAAAAGTGTTAAGGGACAGCTCTGGCCTTCCCTTAAAGGCACCCCAAATATATCTAACACTCGTCCAGGACAAAACTAGGTGGCCTGCCAAAAATCCCTCTCTCCCTTCTTCCCCATGAAGCTGTACCACCAAATTCCATGACACTGGAGGAGGATTATCAGGACATGGGGACCCTCTGTGGGCCTGGATGGAAAACCCCGCTGCTGATTCATGTTGGCAGAGTCCTGGTTTTACCTGTCTCAGCTACAGCTGCTTCCTGGTAGATGACAAATGCTGAGAGCAAACCCCCTCCCCAAGCAGACTGTTCTCATTTCTGTCTAACATCCATGAAGGGAAGTGGAATCAATATGCTAGAAGGAGACTCAGTGCAGTCTCAGCACGTCACCAGGGAATGAGTCAGGTCGCCAAGATCTTTACGGTTCCAAGGGAGTGGGAGAAGATAATGATTCTTCCACTTCTGGGGTCCAAGACCATCTCTCGTACCCCTTGCCCTTCCATCCCTCAAACTCTAAGAGCAAGTAGGAGCAAAAAGAAAACAGCTTCCAGATCACAACTAAAGAGGTCTTGTTTCTTGTTCAGAGGTGGACAGGAAAAGAATGAGAGGCGACCAGAGTTGCTCACGGGGAAACCTTCCCCTCCACCCTCTTAAAATTTAGAGGTAAAATGTATTGCTGCCCTCAACAAGATGTTTTCTTTCCGGCTGCATACCAATAAAGCTCAGACCATTAGTCCAAGCAGCAAATGGCACTGTTCAGATCAGCTCAGTTAAGAAGCTGAAAGGAAAAACTTTGTGGTTATCTTGTTTGGGTTTGGGAAGCTCATCATCTGTAAAACTGGAACAGCTCCACAGTGGCAAGAGGTTGTGTGCACTCAGCAGATCTTCCCTGTTTTAACTAAGACAATGGAAGCTGGTGGCAGGGGACAACTGGAAACTGAGGCTGGAAGGGCCACAAGAGAAGGGGCAAGCTAAGGGGGCCGTGAGGAAGAAAGGAAATGTGAGGAAGAAAAATGCCTTCTTGGTAATGATGGGGAGCTTTTAGAGAGGGTTACTAGAGGAAAATTAACTCTCTGGGAAGAGGGAGAAATCAGTGGAAAGCAGATACTAAGAGACAGCTGAAATGGATGGCTACACATCTTGTCAGAGGCTGAGAAATGCACACTTCCCAGAGCAGGTGGGGCGAGAGACTCTGGTCATCTTTTCTTCCTTTCGAGCTGCTGATTTGCTTAATGAATTACTGAAGTTTCTTCATCTCTAAGAAAATCTGATTGTTTTTCAGAAATTTTCATTTCTTTTACTGTCTCTAAGCCTTCTTTACATTCTACTTTGGAGTTTAGAACTTGTAGGAGGTTGATTTTAAAGTGACTATTTAGGGCGCCTGGGTGGCTCAGTTGGTTAAGCCACTGCCTTTGGCTCAGGTCATGATCCTGGAGTCCTGGGATCGAGTCCCACATCGGGCTCCCTGCTCAGCAGGGAGTCTGCTTCTCCCCCTGACCCTCTTCCCTCTCGTGCTCTCTGTCTCTCATTCTCTCTCTCTCAAATAAATAAATAAAATCTTTAAAAAAAATAAAAAAATAAAGTGACCATTTAAAAATAAGGGGCTCCTGACTGGCTCAGTAAGTTAAGTGTCTGCCTTCGGCTCGGTCATGATCCCAGGGTCCTGGGATCAAGCCCTGCATGGGGCTCCCTGCTCAGCGGGGAGTCTGTTTCTTCCTCTCCCTCTGCCCCTCTGCCTGCTTATGCTCTCTCTTCTCTCTCTCTCAAATAAATAAAATCTTAAAACAAATAATTTTATATATATATTAATCTAAGCAAATATATATAATTCAGAATGCCAGCTCACCTACCTCTCCCCTTTATTCAGCTGAAGCAGGAATAAATCTGCCTAGACCACCCTTGTCCAAACCAAAGTTCTCCCAGCAGAAAAGAAGAGCAAGAGCTCCCCCCCCCCTTTTTTTTTAAAGTAAGCTCTAGGACGCCTGGGTGGCTCAGTCAGTTGGGCGTCTGCCTTCAGCTGGGGTCATGATCCCAGGGTCCTGGGATCGAGCCTCACAAGGGGCTCCCTGCTCAGCAGGGAAGCCTGCCTGCTTCTCCTTCTCCCTCTGCCCCTCCCCCGGCTTGTGCTCTCCCTCGCTTGCTCTCTCTCTCAAATAAATAAAGTCTTTAAAAAAATAAAGTAAGTAAGCTCTAGGCCCAATGTGGGGCTTGAACTCAAGACCCCGAGATCAAGAGTCACACGCTCTACCTACTGAGCCAGCCAGGCGCCCCCTTTTCTTAACTTTTGGAATGTGTTGCCCTTGGCTGCCACTGACAATCTGCTGCCTTGAAGTCATTTCTAGACAACCTCCTGTGATTTATTGAGACCTGTAAACTCTGTCTTATTCACTTACTCCTCTCAAAGGGATCCCACAGAGACAGTCAGAGGACAAGAATTTTATTTTTCAATTGGCTTGATGCTTTCCAAAGGCCATCTCAGGCCATTAGGATCAAAGCAGAGAGGTTCCTTCAGCTGAGGGACCTACTTTGGTGCTAAATGAAATACCGAGGCACTTAATGCTCCTGGAACCCCCTCAAAATTAAAATAATTACTTCCTCCTATTCCCACATGTCTGTGCACAGCACAAGTTCTTGACCTTCCCTTGGCATCACAAATCTCAAAGGAAATGGCCAAATGAGTAGTTGTTCTAGATACTCACCTTGGATAAGAGAGTCTTTCAATATATTCCAATACATTCCACATGTTTTAGTTGATATATATTTTTGGAAGAGGAGTGTTGGGGATGGTTAAACATTAAAATGCTTTGTATTTTATACTGAAAATACATTAAAATACGTTCGGCTTCTACAAATGCAAGAATTGGTTCTCCTACCAATTCTTGAAAAAAAACAAAACATTTTGCCTTTTGCCTTTGAAACTATCTACTGGGAATCTCTCACCATGTCTCAGTGCCAGGACTAGCACCCCAAGAAACCGATATTGGGCAAAATTGTGAAATGAGTAGGACACTCCCTATTTTCATAAGGGTTATCTCCTTGATGCTTTCATTCAATTACCATCACTAAGACATGTGCTAGACATACTGACTGGTGCTGGTGAGCAGGGGTGTGTGTTCAGGCAGGTGTGGGGAATACACAGAGCACAAGATATCAAAGGGACACACATTCCTGGAACAAATGCTGAATGTCTCCTGTGTGCCCTGTGCAGTGAAGGCTGGGAATACAGCAGTGCAAAGACCAGTCAAGAAGCCAGTTGTGGGGGCATCTGGCCGGCTCAGTCGGTTAAGCGTCTACCTTCGGCTCAGGTCATGATCCCAGGGTCCTGGGATTGAGCCCCATGTGGGGCTCCCTGCTTAGCGGGGAGTCTGCTTCACCCTCCCCCTCTCCCCCTGCTTGTGTGCTCTCTCTGTCAAATAAATAAAATCTTTAAAAAAAGCAAGCCAGTTGTGTGGTAAGAGAGCAGGGTCTAGGTCCACTTTATGCACAGCATTCCCCAACCTCACAAAATACCTGGCCCATAGTACGAGCTCAGTAAAATTTTGTTGAGTGTAAAGAATGCACAGAATAGACTGCACTCTACTAAGAGGCCATGGGGGAAAAGAAATCATTACAGTTACCCGAGAGGAATCTGTCACGGAAAAGTTCACCTAAACTAATTGTAGCTCTACTGTTATTTTTAATGTTTTATCTTGCCCCCTCCCTTCTCTGACAAACTGCATCAGAGACACCCCTGATTCTCCCCTACTCCCTCCCCCTTTCCTGCAATGTGCTGAAGAAAGGAACTTTCTGAGGATAGATGCTTTGTACCACATCTCAGAAGTCAACTTTAAGATAATTGCAGCGGAAGCAGCTTTTAATCAACTGACAGGCAGCTTTAAGAAAATTAATGAGGACAAAATCTTGGGAAGGAGTAAATCATTTTTGACAACAAAGCTGTCTCTCTTTTATCCCAATCTCCCCTTGAAGAAAAAGTACCCTTCCAGGATACAAAAATAAAATATCTTCATTTTTGGTTTTTGCCACTCCCAAGGCCAGACAAGATTAAGAAAGGCTCATTCTCTTAGATTTCTGGAGAATACTCTGGGATTGAACTAGAGTTCTAGGTCACTTTTGAAAATCAAACTTTCAGAATCTAGGAAGTATAGAGGAGTGGATTATGTCACAGGCTAAATTCAGGGCAAGGAGGCTACAGTGAAGATTACATACTGAAGAATGGAGCTAGGACAGGCCCAAAGAGCCTGTACATGTTAGTTACATAAATGCTGGTCAGTGCTGACAGTGCTGGACACCCATCCTGCCCCAGGATCTAAGCTACAATTTAGTTGTGACTAATTTGAACACTCTGGATACCAAGCCTCTTCTGTGGTTCATTTTAATGAACTTATAATAATAATCTGTCAACACTAGGCTCTGTGAAGATGGCTGTAAAAATGACAGAAAATGGCTATAAAAAAGAGAAAGACAACTGATGTTTCTTTATAATCAGGATGACTCTACGATATCCATTAATGGGCATCATAGTGATGTATCCCATCAAGGGATAAGAGTAGGTGGAATGTTGGAAAAGGGAACTCCAGAAGTACTCCTTCAGATGGGGAAGGGCCTGGAGCGAAAGATAAAGATACTGCTTCTCACTTTTTAAGCTGAAGCATCTCTGTATTCTATAGCACGCAGGCAAGCAGGCATGAGCTCACAGTTAAGAGCTCGAGTCAACTGAGGGCAGGTAAGAATTTTAATCAGAAATGGAAAATGGCCTCATGGCATTAGTTCTTAAAGTACTATCACTAGGATGCTAGCATGATCCAGAACGCCTTGGGCTGGAGGTATGCATCAATTTCTCAACTTCCTGTGAGTATCTGAAAGATCTGGTTATTAGGAGCCATAGAGATAAATCAGATGAGGTTCCAGAGACAGGGTGAGAGCAAAAAGGAAAAGGACAAAGTTACACTGACAGGTGAGGTCTAACTAGAACCCCCATGCAGTGAATGATTGGTTCTCCATCTTGACTAAGTGTGCAGTCATCGGGAGGGCTTGGTAAAACAAGGATGGCTGGGCCCCACCCCTAGATCCTCTGATTCAGCAGGTCTCACGTGAGGCTGAGAATCTGAATTTCTACTAAGTTCTCTGATGATGCTGATGTGGTCCCAGGGGAGTACACATTGAGAACTACAGCCCAGTTACTTTTGAGTGGATCGTAGGTCTGTAAAAAAAAAATGGTAACAAATCTCCTTTCCTTCCCTGCTTCCTAGGATTGCTTGAGGATGCGGGGGATACATATCTCCGGAACCAGAGTTCCAGAGGAAGAAGGTGTACAATGGGGACAGTCCACCACTGAGGAGCAGGCCTCTCAAGGTAAAGAAGTAGGGGAGGAGGGGAGTGAAGAGGAAGAGAGGGGGAGAAGACAGGAAAACGGGGGAGAGAAGGGGAAAAGGAAGGGGAGAGAAGGAAGGGGAAGAAGGAGGAAAGGAGAGAGGGGCTGGTCTCTTTCCAGCACCCCCTGCAGACCAATAATCTATCTAGGTAACAGTTGCTCAACACCTGAATGCAGTTTTACCACATAGCCACAAAGAAAAAGCTTTCAATAAAATTGACCCGTTAAGTATTTAAGGCTTTGCCTTAAAGAGCACTATGCTGTTCCACAGAGAAAGGAGAGCTGAACTGCTTTCTGTCCTGGAGCTTCTCCCATCCAAGTCAAATGACGGTGTCCTCATCCATCTCTTCTGCCAGTAAAATGACCAGAGAGAAAAGCAAACAGCACTGGTGAGATTCAAGCAACCCCTGCCTCTAGGACCTGCAGGGATTATGCAGTGAGGACGGCTTCAGTTCTTACTGAACCACTTATGCACCCATGTCCCCTACCTGTTGGGGGATGGTCTATGCGTCTGGGAAAAAGAGTAGACAGCATTTTACTTCCTGTGTTGAAAGCACTATCCTCATTCTTGCTTTCCAGCTCAAGATGCCCCCGAACCACTCCCCCACCCCCACCCCCAGCTGCTGACTTTTGCACTAGGTAAAATAGCACTTATTACTCACACAAAAGTGGAAGAGCAGTCTGGTATAGGAGTATTTCTGGTGTCATTAGTAATTTTATATTTTTGTTATTATGCTTTCACTTGGTTACAACCAAAGTTGTTATAATGTGCAAGTTGCCACTATTTTGGAAAATTAATTGCAGTTTTCTGTTACAATATTATGCCTTCTTCCAATTAGAAAATGAAAGCAGGGAAGGCACACAGGCAGCTTCGTGTTTTGAGAATTTAGCAAAACTTCAGCTCAGCAATCTCCAAATGCCTAACTTAAAAAACCAAACAGAAATGAACAGAAAAGCCCTCCCTGGCTCCAGAGCAAGGGAGTCAGACAGAAAATAAGCCCCTGAGGCAGAGTGGCATCCCCAGCCCAGAGGAGGCTGGAATGGACGGAGGGAAGGGGGAGATAAAACATGTGCTCAGTCTTATTTTTCCAGACTTGCCAATCATACTAAAATCGGGAAGACTGAGCCTAGCCTCAGAAGCAGAGAAGGGAAATATCAAAAGGACCCTGATCCTAGAAACAAGGATAAAAATTAAAATGGCTCAACATGGGCGAAGAACAGAACCCAGCACATGGCTATTCAAGGGAGGGCCCCGGAGGGCAGCAACAGCTGAGAAGAGATGGCAGGTGAAGCACAGCCAGCCAAAAAGCCAAGTAAGAGTCTGGTGGAAAATGGAGCCCAAAGGCCGCCGTGCCCGCAACAAGATTAGCCAAGGATCAGAGCACCATGCATAAAACCACGAGTAAACCTGAGACTGTCTCTTCCTTGCTGAGGACGCTGAGGGCAGAGACCTCAAATGAAGAAAGCAGTCATTAAAAACAGCAGTTCTCAAACTCGAGTGCCTATCAGAATCACCTGGAAAGCCTGTTTTACAAATACAAACACCTGTGCCCCTCCCACCCCATTCTTATGTAGCTCTTTAGGCCTCAAGTGCTGTCTGTTTCTGACAAGGACCCCACGTATTCTAATGCAGGTTATCCGAGGAGCACAGTTTGAGAAGCACTAATCCAAGAGGTCTGAAGAACCGCTCAGAATAAATGCACCAAGGCAAGCCAGCAATTAGCAATTGATTTTCAGAAGAGTTTTCATATGGGACTGGGTAAGAGATCATCTCTTGGGGAGAGATGTCACTTAGTGGGAATTAAAAATAAGGTAAGTCAATGCTCTGGAGGATGTTCTCTTGGGACTGTCTGTTGGCCCAACAAGCTCACCTCTCTGAATATTACCATAGTGAATTCCAAGAGGTAAGACTAAAATGAAGGGGGATTCTGAGTAGAGAAGCTTGAGGACAGGCCCATCACCCACAAAAGCATTCCTTCGAAGACAGAGCATGACATTACAGATGGACACATCCACCTATACTTACCTGTGTAGAGGGAGATGCTCTACTGTCCCATTAAACCCTCGCTCCCTGTTCTCAGACAAAAAGGCACTTCTTGCCTTAAACGGTGGTACAGCACAGCTATCCAAAAAAGCTGGTGTCTTCCCTTCCACCAATGACTGAATTCAGGGACATTTGCTGAATGCTTTGGTGCCTCTGGAGGTAAGGGGCAACCAAGACCTGGAAAACCAGAAACCTTTCTGTAGCGCAGGGGGTTTAAAGTCAGACTTGGTGGAAAAGGGTAAGCAAAACCTTGCTCAGAAGCCTGGATCCTGTCTCTTGGGTGAGAGGAACACTTCCCAAATGGGAGCTTTCTAGTTACTTCAGCTCCCTAAGTGGCAGATGGTGCCTACTGAGAATCAAAAAAGCCTCACTAGGAGGCCTGAGAAATAGCTCTTGTCACGAGGCATACAGCAGCTGGCTAGCCGCCCTGAGCCCCTTAGCAGGACAGCAGTGGATTACCACACCTCCTCAGCAGACTCCTCCAACAGCGCTCCCTGAGCTGCCAGCCCCACATGTGACAACATCTTGGCTTCCGCCCTGTAGCTGTTTGCCCTCAGCCAGATGTTTCTGGCTACTTATGGGAAGGAGGAACCTTGCTAGGATGGAGGACTGGCAGGCTGGACCCAGGAGTTGGGGCAGGAGCCCTGGCTTCTGGAAGAGGCTGGAGATGTCCATTAATGTTGCTGAAATCAGATCCTGTCTCTTAATGATTATAAACGATTATTCCACAATTAGGCAGGAAGGGTTTAGAAGAACAGCTATTGGGACCAGGATTCTAGGTAGTGAAAGGCAGACACCAGGTACTTTTACCATCCAAATCTGCTGAGGAGAAGCAAAATAATATGTAAACTAAACCTCAATGTCCATCCTCAAATATCTAGGTAAGAAAACAGGCCTGTGAACTTCATGACGTCCTCTCCCAAACACCTAATACCAGATCCTTCCAAAGTCACCTGGGATTCAGAAATCGGGACTTTCCTGTAAGTATGATGTCAAGAGCACAGACTGCCTGCTTCTACCCTTTCAGGGGCTTGGTGGAACATGCTGTCACCTATCACTGGTTCTGCTCGTTATCACCTAGAAATGCTAAGGAGGACGCTTTTCTTGAGATTCTCTTCCATTCATTCAGCTTCTCCTAAATGTCAGGTTCCTTATTAGGTACTTAGACTTCATAAACGTGGCACAGATATGGTCTGCACTCTCGAGGACCTCACAGTCCAAAAGAGGAGAATGAAATGGAAACAAGTTAAGTACAATCTGATGTGATGAGTGTTAACACAAGCTCGGGGGAACCAAGGTGGGTGGTGGCACAAGGAGGGAGTGATTTAGAAAGGTCCAGCAGAAGGGAAAGAGCTGCTGAAGTCAGGTTTGAGGGGAGCGGGGAGGCCAGGTAGAAGGCACACTGGTAAGAAAGGGCCTTCTGAAATTCAGGGTGCTTGGAAAGTGACTCAGTAGAGTCAGACAGAGGGTCCCTGTAGGAGATGGGAGGAAGAGGCTGGTGACTACCATGCTAGGCCACCCACTTTCTGTCACTTTCTACATAATGGATCCTATGGCTAGCTTTTTCTTTAAAACAAATGCTTCCATTCCAGGCATCAAGCATCTACATGCATCGCACTAAATGAAGGGCCCTGGGGGATATGTCCCTAAGGAGCTTACACTGAACCTAATTGGGCAGATTAAACATACACACCACTCAGTTAAAGAAAACACAAAACAACACATAAACAAGTGCATAAAGCTATAAATGGCACAACACAAAGTGCTAAGGGAATTCACAGGTTCTTAGCTTGAGACAGAGCTTAAATACCATCTAATTAGAGAACCATTCAAATGCTCAATTCCCCTTAGCAAAAGCAAATGAGCCCCCGTGGGAACTCAGAAACCAGTATGGTTGAGTCCAGAAGGCCACTAACCCCACGAGGCCCAGAAGGCTTTTATGGCAATACAAGAAAGGTCCTACCTCAGACAAGAGAGGGTCCCAATAGGACCTTCTTCTCCTAATAAAATGGATGAGACGGTTAAGAGCATAGCAGCTACCCAAAGGCCTCATCTTCCAACATGATTACAATCCACAGAAAAGAACATTTCATAGTATACATCTTGCTTCCTCAAAAAGTAATTTTTTTTTAATAAGCATAAATATTTCATTGTGTCCTTCATATACCTCCAGACCAAAGGTGTCACACTGAGGTAAGGAGGTATTCAGTTTGGGCTTCATCCAAAGATACTTTCAAGCCTCTCGGGAGCTCAGCTCAGGAACTAGGGTGTGAGAAAGCTCTTGCCTTTTAATAGTCCAGAGCTTCTAAAAGTGAAGCCTGCTGGTCACAGATGGACTGCACTGCAGTCTTTCGTACTCCTTACGAGCATGCTACCTCTCACCCAGGTTGGGAGGTCACACCATTGACCTTCACTACCCTGCCAAGTCTGGAGAGCTGCCCTACAACGGAGGCACGAGCCATGGCACTCACCCTCATGGAGGTCTCGCCACCATGGGCCTGCTGCAGCCTGAAGACCTGGGCCACCATGTGCTCTGTGGAGGGATGTAGCAGGATCCTCCTCGAGGCCAAGCCCACCATTACGTATCGGCCCATTGGGGACAGGCTCACCGAAATGGCATTGGGACCTGAGAGCCAACAGAACAGAGAGACATTTCCCAGAGTTCTTGCCATCACAAGGAAATAATGTTCCCTCTCAGTCTTTTTCTCTTTATTTCCAATTTGCATCTTTGGTTACCCAGGGGCTCTCTCATAGGAGTGCAGTGAGGAGGACAATGAGAAGGCATGTCAAGTATTGAGTACAATGTATGACATACAGAAAGTACTTGACAAATGCTAACCACTGCCATCATAACACCACATCTTAAAAAAATGGCACCATACTGTAAATACTACTTTGAAATCTACTATTTCCACTTCATACGTAATGACCATTTTTCCATCATTAAATATTCTTTAGAGCATTTTAAAGGCCAAATGGTATTCTGCCCTGTCTGTGCATCATTTATTTAAGCAATTCTTCACCATTTGACATGTTTCTCTATGATAAGTAACACTGCTGTGAACATCCTTGTAGATAAATCTTTGTACAGTTTTCTGATTATTTCCTTAGAAGTGGGATTGCTGGATCAAAGGGAACATATACTTTAGGGGCTTTTAATACACAATACCACACTGCCTTGAAGTGCAGGAGTGTGCCAAGCTGTGACCAAAGCTCCTCCTTTATCCGTGGTCGTCACAACAGGAGCATGTTGGTGACGCTATTATGGCAGGAAGGACTCTTACTCTGAGAGTCTTCTGCAATGCTACCAGACAGGACTCCTGCAAAGCAATCTTCCTCTGGCCTGTGCCCCAGGGAAGCAGGGGCAGGATATGACCATTACTCCTTCCTAAGCTGTGCCTCACCTAGGAATGCCCATGCCAAGGCACCAGCGTCCCTCTGTTGCTAGGTTGGGCTTCCTATCCCTTACCAAATCGCTTGGTGTAGAGCATTTCACCCAGGTTATGGGGGGCCAAGGAGTACACTGCCAGGATGCCTTCATCAGGAAAGCCCCTCTGGCTGCTAGGGATGAAAGCTGCCAGGAGCTGGCCATCTGCAGAAATGTCACAGCTGGCGTCATTGTAGATCTTGCAGTTCTGCACCAGCACATTCACGGAAGCTGCATCAGACAAAGAAAGAAAAGAGGGTAAGAAAGTTTGGAGTTGATGGTGTAAAAAATTCTGGGCCAAGAAATTCTGGGGCCTCTCTAAGGGCCTGAACCCTCTCTAAAAATGCTGAAGTCCACCCTGTCAATCAAACTAAAATGTCATGGAACAAGGAACACAAGAGGCAGGAAAGAGATGTGTCTTTACCACTTTAAAAGGAAACAACAGATAGTCAACACAATCACAACCACCTGCTGAGTCTTAGCTCACACTTAGGAAACATCATTTGAGAGAGATAAGGACAAAGTTATTAAAAATTGTTCCTGGAGAGCCACTCAACAGCTGTTATTGTCCAAAAGATCAAAACTAAGATGAGTGAAAATGCAAAACCACTGATTCCAAGAGAAAGGTGATCCAGGTAAAGCTTCCTTGGGGTGAGAGTCTTACTGCACAGCTGCTATGCAGCCTTGGAGAAGGAAGTCATTTCATTAGTTTGTGTCTTATTTTCTCATATCAGAGAAATGGAACAGTTAGAGACTTCAGTCTTCTGGACAGCTCCTTGCTACTATGAATCCCTAATGCCATTAAGAGAGGACAAAAAGAAACACAGCCCAGCTGTGGCTGGATGGCTGGAACTCTTCATTTCTCACTATGCTCTAGGCCTTATCCATACCATAAGCAAGCATCCAGGGGCAGCAGCCCCCCAGCCTGTACTTAGCAGCTACTAAGAATTAAGCCCAGGATCAGCCAGGCAGCAGGCTCAAGGGAACAGGGTAGAGATGGGGGTGGTGGAAGAATGTGTCAGTGGGGATGGGGAGATCCCGTTCCACATGACAGGACTAATGAGACTTTGGCCAGCACTGAGTCTGTGCCTGCAGGCTTTGTTTTGATTTTCATTCGCGTCTCCGAAGCCCTCTGTATAATTCCCTGCCAGGAGGAAGTGGCTTACCCTTGAGGAGAGCCTGGGAAAAGAGTGCCCAAACCATGGGCACAAGCAGAACAGCACAACACATCCAAAGGGACCAAGCTCCTCTGGGCTTTGTCTCACTTAGATCTACTTCAAATGTACCTGCAAAGAAACTTTTTGGTCCTTCTCTTATTTTAGAGATTACCTGGATGTCCACTGTCAAACGCATTATGGTTAAAAAAAAAGAGAGAGAAAGAAAGAAAGAAGAAGCCAAGCTCAGCGGGCCGTCATCAGATTCCAGGTGATCTATTCCAGGAAGCCCAAATGCTTGCCCTGGAAGATCAAGGGCAAGTTTCCCCAGGAAATTACTTTAAGGAACACAAAACAAAGAATTGCTTTTCAGGGGCCTTGAGGCTTAGGGGCTCAGGGACTCAAGAGTGATTTCTAACACTCTATATTCATCTTCCTCTCCCTGTGTGTTGCTAATGAAGCCACAGAGATGACAAAGTAGATCAAAAAAGACATCAGAACACAGTGATTAGGCTATTGTGCCAACTCTCGGGGGCTGACACCTACAGCACCATTACACACAAAACCGAGAAGGGACCACAAGGATGGCTCTGTTTGCTAACTAATAAAATAATGACATCCAAATATTCACTGCTATCACCATTAGGGCTCTGTACTGCTCAACTTCCAACCCACCATCTGCTCTACCCTGTGTGGCTAGATTTATCTAGTTAGCACTGAGACCGTCTGCTCCTTACTCAGGGTCCCAAGACTGGTGCCAAAAAGATGACAATCTTTTCCTCCTTCCCTGGACTGACACATGATTCCAGTTGGGGATATATAAAAAAGGGGGGGGGGGGAAGGAAAGGGGGGAGGTGTCAGGAATGAGTCCATCTTGATTTTCTAACCTTGAGGCTGGCACAACCTTCAGAAAGATAAAAAGAAACTGAAAACTGAGGCTATAGCCACCAAACTTTAAGACAGTTTTGCACAATTACCATTTATTCCACATTTAATGTCTCAAAAATGCATGGTGGGTATTTTATGAAAGTATGCTTTTCTATCTTGCTGTTATGATCTCACTCATGTGTTAACATGCAACTCCGTCAAACATACAGAAGCCTATAGTAACCCTCAAAGCTCACCACTAAAGTAAAAAAAGCATTTAATTGCTTACTGCCAGATTAATTCCTAAGCAGGGCCAGGGTGGGAAGGAGAGGACAAGTAAGGTTTTCCTTTTTCTGGAAAGCTTGGCTCTAAGCCCCTGAAAAACTGGGCATATAGACAAAAAGTATTTTGTCAGCCTCCAATCCAGGCCGCTATGTTTGTGTTTACTACATTATGATGATTTGGAATCATCATAATGCCACCTCCCAAATTTCGTCCCCTCCCCACCAACCCCACCCAGTTTCAAAAGTGCTCCCAGTCATTGTGAGCACACAGACATGCAGATGACAAATGAAAAGAGAATGCTGAAAATTCAAGCACAGCTTCTCCGGCAGCAGGTTTAATTGCAGAAACTGTGCCGCTAGTGATCCAGGGTTTCACTCCTGCCCTAATGAAGGGGATGTGGCAGGCACACCGTGATTTGGTAGCTTCGTTTCTGCGAGCACTGGGTGGTGTGTTTACAATTTCATTTTTATTTCAAAGTTCCAATTAGCAGCTTACATTTGCCGCTCATTGTCTATTAATTTCCCAGGTGGAAATGGAAATGTTCAGTTACAATGGTGAGTGGTCACCGCTCCAATTCACTTGTGCTGCTTCTCCTCATAAGGCTGCAATTTTGATAAGTTAATTTACACAGGACGAGATTTCTTGGACCTGTTACTTGTTTTCTTGGGCCCTAGGAAAGTAATGCACTAATGGCAAGGACAACTCACTCTTTTTGGACTCAACAATAATGTAAGCAGGCAGAGAAAAAGGTGAAGTGAAATAAAGCCTAAGACACTAGCAACCCACACACCACTACAAATCTTTGTTCTGCTCCCTGCCTGGCCTTATGACACTGCTTCTCAAGTGTTTGCATGCATCAGAGTCACCTGGAGGGCTTACTAAAACACGGAATGTTGGGGTGAGGCCTGAGAATTTGCCTTTCTAACAAGTTCCCAGGTGTCTCTGATGCTGCTGGTCTGGGACCACATTTGATAACTGCCGCCTTACCAAACAGTCCTTGATCCCTGAGCCGTAGCTCCAGCAACCTGCCCTGCACTTAAAGGCAAAAACACATGTGGGGAAGGGTGATGGGGCAGCTCAAAATGGAAATAAAGGTTAGGAAAGAAAGGATTTTTCAAATCAAAGCTGCTTAAGAGCTTCAGGGGGGCAGCTCCAGGGGGAGAAAAAATGATGCAGAAGACAGCAGGAAGCCATGTTCCAGACTCTGCAATGTAATCTCCTCCTAATTATAAATGATTTCCAAGTAAAATGCCCTAGCAGGGAATGGGAGGGGTTAGAAATACTGATGCCTGGAGGAGCAGATGGCTCTGCCTTCCTATCAGCTCCATAAATTATAAACAAACACCTTGTACAAAGATCGATTTGTAGCCTGTTGCTGGCTGGCCAGATGAGGCCATGGGAGCGATTAGCAGTTGCAGTACTTTTGTAAATACATTAGATACTGATTTGGAAAACTCGAAGGGGTTTAAATCAGCAGGAATATTTCCTTTTGGCTATCTCTGAGCCCCTCAAGTTGCAGAATAAGACCTCCTGCACAGTCCTCCAGATAACACTACAAGCCCTCCCCAAAGGCAGCAATCACTACATCTCTTGTGGTGCGGTCTGCCTTACACCATTCTGCTGCTGGATTTCTGAAGGCTGGTGCTGGCAGGGCACCCAAGTGACCAATGCTCTTTACCAATAAGAGCTCACTCTTAAAAACCAGGGTGAACCCAATGAGCTACTTTTTCAGGAAAGTGTTCTTGAAATTATCTACATCTGTGAGGCCTTTTCATAAACTTCTAAACTTTACAGAGAGTAATTCATTAATAGTGCATCTTAACTGAGAGAAACATGTGGCAAGAATTTTTAACCTATCTCCAGAGAAAGTTAAATACAATTCAGATAAGTCAGATGACCAGCAACATAGTAGCTGTTGAACACATGAGTAAAACTCAAGACCAGTGGCTCCCAGGCATGGGCTGTGCCAAAGCCAAAGGCTACCCTCCACTGAGAGGTACGAGGTGTTCAGAAATGAATCCTACAGCAAAAAAGATTCCCTACTTACTTTTCTCACAGCTGAATCTGTCAAGAGTGAAGCTGCCAACTGTAACTAGACTTTATTCAGACCAACCAGCAAACACAGTTAAGAGCTAATGACAGGAAACTCAGATAAAAGTGACTGTCATTCTAGAGGGTAATACCATTGAAAGGAACATTGGCTATCATCGAACATATATGCCCTAAACTCCCAGAATGCAGTTTTTCTTCTAAGGTCAAAACTAAGAAAAATAGGGCACTATTAAAAAGCAGAATTCTAACACCATGCATGAGCCAAACTAGTCCTTCTGGTTGCACATGATGCTCTCTGATCAACTCAGGCTTTACAAGAGTCAGGATCAAAAGATGTAAGAAGAAATACAGAAGGGGAATTACAGGAAGTTGTAGTTGGAACAAGTTGAGGCTTATACAAAACATGTTAAAGACAACCAGAAAGGGCATCAAAGCTATGCTAGCAGCATATTCAATGCCTGTATTCTGAATATTTTGCTCTTCTAGCAAGGCAAATGATCTGTGACTGGGTAGAAACGACATGCTTGAGAAGGATGGGGAGCCCATTACAGATAAGGCAACAGGGTGAGAGCAAAGTCTTGTTTACATGAACATCACTCTCCAGAGAGGAAGACTACATACCTCAGAGTAGTAAAGGGGGGGGGGGGGGGCAGGGGGGCAAGTGGGAATTTAGAGTTATGGCCATACTCTCAAAGAATCATGGTGCAATTTTCTCGAAAAAGACATAATGCAAATAGCTAGCACTCACTGACCATTTACTATATGTCAGGCATTGTTCAGAATACCTAACATTATTAACTAACTTAATTCTCATAATAACCCTATGAGGTTTGCACTATTAAATTCTCATTTTATAGAAAAGAAATGAAGTTGGAGAGAGATTAAGTAACTAACCACGGTCATACTGCTAGAAGATGGCTGACCAGGGATTCAAACCCAGATAGTGCAGCTTAAGAGTTCACGTGTTTAACCATCATAGGACAGTTGACAGAGAAAGTTATCAAAGAACTACCTCTCCCTATGCATGCAAAAGCAAGCAAGAGAACAAGCAAACAAGCAAGCAAGCATGCATGCATGCATGCATCAGGCCCAGACCTTTAAAGTACAAAAAGTCTAAGTAATTCCAATTCTATTTAAACTGTTCCAAAGAAAAAAAAGAAAAACTTCCAAATTATATTTATAACACAAGCACAGTAACATTGATACCCAAATTCATAGATTTCATAAAAAAGAAAAGTCTGGACAGAGCCATCTCCCTTACAAATATCAGTGAAAAAAGTCTATTAGCAAGCTACAGGGAAGGAATTTTACATTAAAGGACCAGGTGGGGTTTATTCAAGAAATGTAAGGATGGGTTCAATATTACAGAATCTATTAACATAATGATTATACTATTAGATCAAAGGAGAGGGAAAAAAACGTACGATCATCTTCATAGATACTGAAAAGTCATGACTAAATTCAATAACCATTCTTGATACAAACTCTCAATAAAATAGGAATAGATGACTTCCTTAAAATGATAAACTAGTTCTAGTTCAACCTAAAAGCCGGAAATATGCTTACTGGGAAAAAGCTAGGGGCGCCTGACTAGCTCAGTCAGAGGAGCATGTGACTCTTGATCTCGGGGTCATGAGTTCAAGCCCCACGTTGGGTGTAGAGATTACTTAAATAAGTAAAACTTAAAAAAAAAAAAAGTACTGGGAAAAAGTTAGACGTTTTCCCACTAAAATCAGGAGCAATATGAGGATGACTGCTATTATTTAACATTGTTTTGATGGTAGCCAAAGCAAATAGACAAGAGAAAGAAATCACAAATGTAAAACTTAGGATGGAGGAGGTAAAATTATCATTACTTACAGATAACAAACCTAGAACACCCAGGAGATTTACCTGAGTAACTAAAATTAGTAAACAATTCAGTAAGATAGTAGTAGGATTTTAAAAATAAGTTTTAACAGTAAACTTAAGAACTGTATAGGATCTAGGGGCGCCTGGCTGGCTCAGTAGGTTAAACATCCAAATCTTGGTTTCAGCTCAGGTCGCATCTTGGGGCGGCGGGATCGAGCCCTGCATCAGGCTCCATGCTCAGCAGGGAGTCTGCTTGGGATTCTCTCCCGTTCCTTCTGTCCCTCCTCCTGCTCGCCTGCATGGACGCGCACACGCTTGCTCTCTCAAATAAATAAATAAATAAACCAAAGAATCATAAAGGAGCTATATGAAGAAAACTTTAAAACATTCCTAAGAACACAAGAGAAACTTGTGGAAATGGAAAAATCATGCCATATTCTTAAATCTAACCATAAAGATATTGAATCTCCTTCAGTTAATTTACAAATTTAATGTGACTGCAATAATTATATTAATAGGATTTTTTCAGGGGGGGAAGGGAAGAAGCAAAATAGTTTTCAAGTCCATACAGGAAAACAAAACTGCTTGAGCAGACAGGAAAATCTGGATTAAAAAAAAAATAACAAGAAGAGACGGGTCCTATTAGATTCTCTAACACAATGCCTGAAAACTTGAATCCCGGTAGTACTCTCACATGAATAATCAAACAGGTCACTAGCACAGAACGGACAGTCTAGAAATCCACCTAAATATACACGGGAAAGTAAAAATAGGATCGAAGTGACGTCCCAAATCAAAGGAGACAAATGAATTAGTCTATAAACTGGTTGGGACAAGTGAGTAGCCATATGGGGTAAAAGTTGGTTCATATTCTGCTTATTTAGGACTAGGTTAAACTTCTATGAATCAAAGACTTAAAGGTAAAAAAAAAACCTAAAATATAAAAGTACTAACTGATCCTCCTAATGATGACACAAAACCTGGGAACCATAAATGGAAAGTTGGATAATTCTGACTACTTAAAATAAGTTCTATGACAAAAATAACCTTCAGCAAAGTCAAAAGAAAAATGACAACTAGGAAACTCCTTTTGTATGTTAATTTTCTGATTTAGAAAGAGCTCCTGTAGAACTGATAAGGAAAAGATCAGCAACACAATAAAAAATAGGTAGAGCACAGGGACCAGTCAAGAAAAGGCAATATACACGAACTAAGTGTGTAAAGAGGCACACAACCTGGTTTGTAATATGATAAATACAAATTTAAAATACCTGCATACTATTTTTTACCTATCAGATTTGCAAATATCCAAAAATATGGTAACACAGTCTACAAGCAAGAGTTTAGGGGGAACAGGCATTCTCATAAACTGCAGATAAGAGTGTAAATGGGCATAACCCCTACAGAGGGTGACTTAGCAGCATTTACCCACATCACAGATGTATGTACTCTTCCTAACTACAATTCCACTTCTAGGGATTTATCCTATAGGGATTTATCCTGTAGATAATCTTGCACAGGTGCAAAATGACAAACTGCAACATGTTTTGTATAGCAAAGACTGAAAATAATTTAAAAGTTCCTCAGAGAAGACTAGTTGAAAAATGACTGATTAAAAGAGGCAACCCAGAGATTCCACTTGGACAATGGAAAACTAGGCAGTCATTAAAAAAGAAAGAGTAAACTCCTCTTTATATACTGGTATGTAAAGATCACCAAGATATACGGTAAAGTACAGAAAGCAAAGTGCAGAAAGAAGAGTGTATAACATGTTACCATCTGGGTTAAACAGAAGATGGAAAAACATACATTTGCATTGCCTATATATTATATATACATACATACAATATCCTTGAAAGGATACACAAGAAACTGCTAATTGTGGTTGCCTCTGGGGAGGAGTGGCCTATAGCTGAGAGCAGTTGGGAAACTTCACTGTCTGTTATTTTATAGTCCAAAATTTTTTGAATGGTGAATGTATTTCAGATTATAATTTAAAAAAAAAAACAAAGTAAACAATATAAACAAAATAACTGGAAATAAACTGTGGCAAAGAAGATGTGGGCCAGGAATCTGGAGATGAACAAGCAAACCTGGTATTCAATAAAGGAAAAAGTAGATTGCAGTTGATTCCCAGAAGAGTTAAAGAAAAGATTATTGAACATGTGGCTTATAAGCACTTAGAAAGAAAGAAATGATTGCTACTGTGGTTTCACTAAGATCAGGATATAAAAAATTAACCTCATTTTCATGGTCTGATAAGGATACCAAGACTGGCATATCAGGAAATGCCACAGACAGAGAATATCTTGATTATTTTAAGGCATCTGACAAATTCTTACAATACCTTGCAGACAAGATTAAAAGAAAAAAACAAAACAAAACGTGGGCTTCAGTTGTGAACACCAGGCCAGGGTGCTAATTCAGGAACCAAAGTTGACACAAGAGGAAGTCCACAGCAACATCACACAAGGCCCAGTACAATGTCCTGACTGATCGACCATTTTTCCTAGTAATCCAAAGGAAGACAGAGAAAGTGTATTTATCAAATTAGTAGGTGACATAAGACTGAGAGAAAAGGACTGAATCCAAAGTTCAGAAAGACATTGAGAAGGAGGAGCTAGGAAGTGCAACTGATACTATGAAGATAAAATTTAACAGAAGCAAATCCAAACCTGTTTTGGTTTTTAAAAGATTCAAACTGCACAAATAAACAGAATAGTAGAGCCTCAATTTCTTAATAATTATCTAGGAATTTGAAGTGACCGAAACTGAATAGTGGCTTCAGGAAAAGCTTCTGAAATCTCAGGCTGAATTAACACTGTCCAAACCACCATTGTGCTATGTACTGGACAGCTCCCATTTGGAGTTTTCTACTCTGTTCTGGTCCCCCACAGTCAAACAGGAAGGTGAACAGAACTGTCAAGGATTTGGAAACCAGATGAGTAAAAGGAATCTCAGGAAGGAAGTCTGGCCTGAGAAGAAAGATTCAAAGGGAAATGACAATTTATCTTCAAACAGCTGAGGACCATCAGAAGAGGTATCATTAGACATATTCTATGGAGATTCAGGGGTAGAACCAGGACTAACGGGAAGAAGTAACAGCAAGGGAACAATAACAGAAGCTTATCAGTGAAAGATCAGGCCGTCTCACCAGATAGTGTGACCTATCACTTTAAGTATTCAAGCAGAGGCTGAACTGCCACTTCTAGGAATGTGCAAGTCCTTCATTAGATAGCAATTGAAATAACTTGTCTAAAATGCTGTGATGGGAGACACCTGGGTGGCACAGTTGGTTAAGCGTCCAAATCCTAATTTTGGCTCAGGTCATGATCTCAGGATCCTGGCGTCGAGCCCCGCACTGGTCTCCACACTCAGCGTGGAGTCTATTTGAGATTCTCTCTCTCCCCCTCTCCCTCTGCCCCTCTCGCTCATGCTGTCTCTCTCTCTTAAATAAATAAACAAAATCTTTGAAAAATAAAATAAAATATAAAATAAAATAAAATAAAATAAAATAAAATAAAATAAAATAAAATAAAATAAAATGCTGTGATGAACAACTGGGATATGGGATTGCAGGCTTCAGACATATGTTTGTAAATTAAATACTGACCATGTCATTCACTTTGTTCCATCCAGCTCTGGATTAATAAATGAGTTTCACATCACCACAGTCTTTCCTCAAGGGGCACAAGGGCTAGCTCTCAGCTCCTATACTCCCTTCTCTTTCCCTGCTTCTCAGTTCCACTTAAACATTGAGGCTTAGGACAATGAGCTACTAGTTGGTGAACTCCCCAGAAGAGAGACACCTTCACCTTTGTGTCCATCTTGGCATTGCTCCTAGCACCACAGCTACCATGGGTCGCTACTCAGGGTCGGTGCTTAAAACATGTCTGCTGAATTACTGATGGAGAGCTGCAGAAACGGTACCGGGAAATCAGCTGCTCAACAAGATGATGAAAACTCCAGTGCTCCATGGGCTTCTGAGTTCAGGCTCACCAGTAAGAAATACCCCTTCCACCAGGACCAGCTCCACTTTGGCTTACCATTACTGATTTCAGGGAGGTCAAACTTAGTGAAGTCCCACCACTGGAGCCGGTAGGTAGTATTGGCAATGTTACTGGCCACAGCAGACTGTCCATCACCAATCACTGCCCCTGGTGGGGGAGAAGACAAAGAGAGCACAGTATAGTCTTTATCCATGTTTCCTCTGCAAACATAAAACAACATGTACTGGGATTAGCAGGAGAGGGGGAAGAGGAAGAACCATCTGCCAAGTCCCCATCTCAAAGAGAAAGCAAAGATATCTCAAGAACAATTCTACCAGAAACATAATCCCATTCATCGGCCCCTCCAATGATTATTTAACATTTCCTTAGTGCCAACAATGTGGCAGGTACCGTATATGTCCTGTCTGGTAGACTCTCAGTCTAAAGAGACAAATAGTTTTCACAGAAATGCGTGTCGGGGTGGGGGGGGCGGGAGTGAAAAATGGGAGGACAACACTAACACAGAAAAGCCACACAGAAAAGCATTTCATTCCTGGATGTCTCTGTAGTAAGCAACGCTCTTTGGGAGAAAGCATCTCCTCCTTTGTACACAACCTTCTTCCAAATAAAACATCTCAAAAGGAGGTTTCCTCCAGGGAAGAGGTGGCCAGTATATAGCTGACTGGATAGACAGAGACAGTAAAGAACAAATGAAGTCATGTTTGTTAATTTCTTCTGGACCCCTGGCATGTAACACAGCAGAAATTTATGAGTCTGGCTTTTCAGTATCAGAGTATTTTTTATTAAGGCAATATTTTACAAACCCCTCCCCTTCCTGCCCCATGAGAACTTCCTTGAATCTGGATTCACTTGAAACATCTCACGGTTTAACTTTCCCTGAGATATACACTTCTGCATGACATTTTTTTCCTTGGTAACCAATTAAATAAAAAATGGATTTTTTTTAACAGGGTGACACTTTAATTTGCAGTTGTATTTCATTTACATGAACATGTCATTTCCTCCTCCTCTTTCCGAGGTGCATTTCATACACAACCACCCTTTTGATCAGACAGAGCCAAACCTTCTTGGGAGAATAGAACACTGTTGTATGCTAGACAACCTAAATGGTATTCTCTGCTGCAAATCACCTACTTTAAGAAACTGAACTTGTTAGAACTTACTAGCCTTGGAACAATGGACAATTTTATACCTAGATTCTTCAGTATCACCGCAAAAAGGTCCTGTCATCTATTTCCCACCACCCCCCTTTTGGTGAGCTGCATTTATTGCTCTGCCATTCCTGGTCTTTCGCTATTCTTTCCTCAAATGGTCAAGAGAGGTTGTTCAGAGAGCAAATGTTCTCCATACAAGCCAGAAAAGTACTCTTCTCCCTCTTCTCCAGTTGCAGCAAGCTATTACATAAGAAGACTCTCTTCAACATTAGTTTATTGATGGTGTCCTTGTCCCAGTTTCAATTTGTAAAGAAAGGTGAAAACGGTTCATTTCCAAGATGATAATACTGCTAAGATGATATATTCTCAATATGAGTAATAGTGCCCCCATGGGGGCGAAAACTGGTTCATGGGGAAATCTTAGTGCAATCACTAGCTCGCCTCCAATACACTGTAGTATATGACAGATATACAGCCTATCTATGATATTAAAATTTCATGGGGGGGGGATGATTAGGGAAAAAATGTCTACGAAATCTCCTTAGGATGGTAACAATGACATAAAGGTTGAGGAATATGGTTCTAGGTAAACCAATACCCCCACCACAATTTATTCTTTAAAATCTTACAGATTCAAAGACATAGACCCAAATGGTCATGATCTCCCCTGAAGGCCTGAGAATTATAGCATTTGGGGGTGCTGTCAATGAGCCCACTGACCTCAAACTCCTACTGAGGGTCCTGTGGCATATCACTCAATGAGGTAAATAAATATGTTAATAATTTTAACCTTTATAGAATATTCTATAAGAATTACACCTGACTTGGGAACTTTTGCTGAGCAACTCCTGGGTCATGAGGAGGGTAAGCTACATATAGGACTTTCTTAATAGGAACATTTTATTTTTTTAGGCCCCTTTGATAATGAAAATCATTTTTTAGTTCTAAGGTCTACCACCATCGCTGGAAAAGAATTACTCAGTTTCACTCTGATCCAGGCTCAACATCATTGAACTTATGAAGTGTTCCCCTGGCTTGTTTATCTAGATAGATGACATCTCCCTCTGACCACCAGTCTTTCTCACACCACTGTAGTTCCTTATCATGTCCTCCAACTTTTAACAGAAAAGCATAAAACACAAAATAATAGAAGGTAAGTTGATTTCTCAGTTGATGAACGAAATGCTAGATGCTAAAAAAGAGTAGGAAATAAACTGAACAAACCTTGTACTCTAGGAGCTTAAAATCTGGGGGAGAGGATGGGAGCTACAATCCGGAAAACAGTTCAGGAAAATACCAGATGCTTTAAGAGTGCTGTGGATCTGCAACTAGGAACACAACGATTAAGACTCCAAACCCCCAGCTCCAGAAGCTCCCGTACCATCCATGCCTCCAGAAATGTTTTCTGGAGAACAGCTGTGCAATGAAATAAACACGGATGGGTAGCACTGTGTGGAAGGGATTGGGGAGGTGTTCTCTGCCAACGGTGCCAGAGCGCTGAGGAGAAATGGAGCCTGGCACCAGGGAGTCGATTTTCAGTGCCGTGTAAACACAGATTAGGAAGCAAAAGATGCCAGCAACAGATTAGCGTATTGTCACCAGGTTCTTTTCTGCAAGAGCTGCAAGCCAGCTGAGCCTATCTCTCGGAAACATCAGGAAGAAAAAGTATCACCCTATTAAAAAGCCCCAACCATTTAGTAGGCCTCTGGCCACTAAGCTGAAGGTATAGGAAATGTGCCAGAATGAGCTAATGGACTAAGCTACAAGGTATTTACATAGGAGGCACTTAGCCTCAGAAGCCAAATCCTGAGAGACTGCTGAGAGATTTCTGAGGCCTCAAGGTTTTCTCAGTAATAATGGGATGGAACAAGCTAGACTCAGGGTTTTTCAACCTCCACTACTGATATTTGGGGCCAGAAAATTCTTTGTTTAGGGTGTGGGGTTGGTCTTGGGCTTTTGGAGGATGTTTAGCAAAACCCCTGGCCTCTGCCCACTAAATGCCAGTGGCACACTACCCCCTCACCTCACCCAGCTGTGACAACCAAAATTGTTTCCGAACATTTGCCAAATGGTCCTTGGGGACCAAAATCATCCCTGGTTAGAAAACTCCAAGCTAAATAAATATAGCCTACATTTTTAACTCCAAGATAGGTGCTCTTAGGAAGTACCACTACTAGAATTCCCACTGCTAACAGCATGCAAACTCAGTGATATTGATTTTGGAAAGAAACTAATCAAAGGCATAGCATTACACAAATATTCCCTTAGCAAACTTAGGTTCCCATTTCTGTCATGGATTAGAGGCTAGCTTGAACTGGGATATTATGGCTTGTAGTTTGTTTTTTGTATGGTGTCTGAGAATACAGGCTTCAGAATCAGACGTACTTGATTTTGACACTTCCTCCTAGTATCTACTGTAGTGTGACTGTGTTAATTAATCTCTCTGAACCTCAGTTTTCTGATCTGTAAGAAGGGTATAATAATAACTACAGGAGCATCTGGGTGGCTCAGACAGTTGAGCGTCCAACTCTTGATTTCGGATCAAGTCAATGATCTCAGGGTCGTGAGACTGAGCCCTGCTTTGGGCTCTGCATTCAGCATGGAGTCTGCTGGAGATTCTCTCCCTCTGCCCCCCTACCCCCGCTTGCTCTCTCTCTCTCTCTCAAATAAATAAAACCTTTTTTAATGGAATGTTCTTTTTTTTTAGATTTTATTTGTCAGAGAGAGAGCACAAGCAGGCGGAGAGACAGGCAGAGGGAGAAGCAGGCTTCCCACTGAGCCAGGAGCCCTGGTGTGGGACTCGATCCCAGGACCCTGGGATCATGACCCGAGCCAAAGGCAGACACTTAACTGACTGAGCCACCCAGGCGTCCCTCAAATAAATAAAACCTTTAAAAATAATAATAATACCTACAATTTATAGGGTCATTGGGTCACATAGGGTATAGTGATAAAGTGATGGCAAATAATAGGTGTCTAATAAATGACTACTGTTAAAATTATTTTAATCATTTATTCCAATCTCTGTATGCTTTTCCTCTATAGGTACAGCTCTGTATAATCAACAAGTCATAGATAAAGGTCCTTTTATAGAGACTGGTGCAAATTATGTGCCACAGCCAAGAGACAGATGTAAATTATGTGCCATGGTCAAGAGACAGACGCATCTAATTTTAGAATTAAGGTCAAATGTCAAGGCCCTAGACTCTTGAGTAACTTTCTCCTTGAAAAACAGCCTAGGCCAAGACACATCACATTCTGGGCCACAAAACCCACTATAACACATTTAAAAGAATAGAAATCATACAAAGTATGCTGCCAGGTGACAGGGTATTAAACTAGAAATTAGTAGCAAAAAAATAACTGGAAAATCCCCAAATACTTGGAGATTAAGCAACACACTTTAAATAACACATGACTCAAAGAAGACATCTCAAGAAAAAATTTAAAATATTTTGAACTAAATGAAGATGAAAATACAACTTATTAAAATTTGTTGGCTGCAACAAAAACAGTGCTTAGAAGGAAATGTACTGCACTGAATGTATCTATTAGAAAAGAAGATCTAAAATCAATAATTTAAGCTTCCACCTTAGGCTAAGAAAAAGAAGAGCAAATTAAATTCAAAATAAGAAAAATAAAAATTAAGAGAAGAAATCAATGAAACTAAAAACGGGAAATCAATAGAAAAAAATTAATAAAACCAAAAGCCAGTTCTCTAGAAGGATCAATATAATTGATAAACCTCTAGCCAAGCTAACTGAAGAAAAAAGAAGACACAAATTATCAATATAAGAAATAAAAGAGGGGCCATCACCACTGATGTGTGGACACTAAAAGACTACTATGAACAATCTAATCTAGAAGAAATGGACCAATTCCTTGAAAGACACAGTCTCCCAAATTTACACAAGAAGAAACAGATAACCTGAATAGGCCTATATCTATTAAGTTGAATTAATCATTAATAACCTCTCCAAACAGAGGGTGCCTATGTGGCTCAGTTGGTTAAGCATCTGACTCTTGATTTCGGTCCATGTCATGATCTCAGGGTCATGAGATGGAGCCCTGCAACGGGCTCTGTGCTTAGGAGGGATTCTGCTTGAGATTCTCTCTCTTCCTCTCCCTCTGCCTCCTCTGCCCCCCTCTAAAAATAAATAAATGAATACTTAAAACAAAGCAAAACCCAAAACCTCCCCAAACAGAAAGTACGAGGCCCAAGTGGGTTCCCTGGTAAATTCTATCAAACATCTAAGGAAGAAATTACATGAAATCTCTACAATTTCTTACAGAAAACACAAGTGGGACTACTCCCTAGCTTATTTTATAAGGCCAGTATTGCCCCAATACCAAGACCAGACCAAGACACTGAAGAAAGGAAAACTATAGACTAATATCTCAGAAGCAAAAATCCTCACCAAAATATTAGCAAGTCAAATCCAGTAATGTATTTTAAAAATTATATGCTATGACCAAGTGGGATTTATTCCAGGTATGCAGGGCTGGTTCAACATTTGAAAATCAATAAATATAATCTAGTACATTAGTGGGATAAAGAAGAAAAATCATATAATCATACCAATAAATGCAGAAAAAGCATGTGACAAAGTCCAATACCTACTCATGATAAAAACTATCAGGAAACTAGGAAGAGAGAACTATCTCAACTGGATAGAAAACGTCTACAAAAACGCTACAGCTAACATCATACTTAATGATCAGAAACTATATGATTTTCCCTTAAGATTGAGAACAAGCAAGGGTATTTCCTCTCACTACTCCTCTTCATCATTTACTGGAAGTCCTACCTAATGCAGTAAGAAAAGTAAAGAAGAAGAAACAAAACTTGAAGAGGAAGAAACAAAACACTAGAGAGGAAGAAATAAAACTGTCTTTGTTCGCAGATGACATGTTTGTCTATGTGGAAAATCCCATAGAATAATAAAAGTAACTCCTAGAACTATTAAGCAATTACATCAAGATTGCAGGATACAAAAAGTTAATAGCTTTCCTATATACCAGCAATGACAAATGAATAACTGGAATTGGAATTAGAAGTTAAAAATACAATGCCATTTACATTAGACCAAAAAGAAAAAAAAAGAGAGAGAGAGAGAAATATTTAGGTATAAATCTAACAAAATATGTATAAGAGCTATATGATGAAAACTACAAAATTCCAATGAAAGCAATCACAAAAGAGCTCCAATATTTACTGGAGAGATATTTCACGTTCATGGATAGGAAAACTGAATACTGTTAAGAGGTCAATTCTTCCCAACTGGATCTATAGATTCAATGCATTCCAATCAAAATTCCAGAACATTACTTGATGAATACTGAAAATTCTAAAGTTTATCTAGAAAGGCAAAAGATCCAGAACAGCCAACACAGTATGCAAGGAAAGAACAAAGTTGGAGGACTGACACTACCTGACTTCAAGACTTACTACGAAGCTACAGTGATGAAGACGGTGTGGCACTGGCAAAAGAATAGACAAATAGATCAATGGAGCAGAACAAAAAGCCCAGAAATAAACCCAAACAAATACAGTCAACTGATCTTTGATAAAGGCGCAACAGCAATTCAATACAGAAAGACAGTCTTTTCAACAAATGGTGCTGAAAAACTGGACATCCACATGCAAAAATGTGAATCTAAATACAAACCTTGTACTTCTCATAAAAATGGGCTCATGGCAGACCTGGATGTAAAACACAAAACTGTAACATTCTTAGGAGATAATATAAGAGAAAATCTAGGTGACCTTGGGTATGGCAAAGACTTTTCTACCAAAAGCACAATCTATGAAAGAAAAAATTGACAAAGTTGACTTCATTAAAATTAAAAGCTTCTGCTTGGTGAAAGACACTATGAAAAAGAGAATGAAAAGCCGAGCCACAGACCAGTAGAAAAATCTTTGCAAAACATTTATCTAATAAAGGACTGGTATCTAAAATATACAAAGAACTCTTAAAACTCAACAATAACAACCTGATTTGAAAACTGGCAAAAAATCTGAACAGACACCTCACCAAAGAAGATACACAGATGGTAAATATGCATATGAAAAGATGCTCAACATCATTTCTCATCAGGGAACTGCAAAATAAAATAACAATGAGAAACTACTACACACTTACTAGAATGGCTAAAATACAAAACAATGATCACACCAAATGGTGAAGAGGATACAAACAACAGGAACTCTCATTCCCTGCTGGTGGGAATGCAATGGTACAGCGACTTTGGAAGACAGTTTGTCAGTTTCTTTGCAAACTAAACATACTCTTCACCATATGATCCAGCAATCATGGTCCTTGGTATTTACTCAAATCAGTTGAAAGCATATGTCACACAAAAACCTACATGCAGATGTTTATAGCAGCTTTATTCATAACTGCCAAAACTTGGAAGCAACCGAGATGTCCTTTAATAGAAGAATAGATAAATAAACTGTGGTACAACCATAGAGTGGAATATTATTCAGCTCTAAAAAGAAACAAGCTATCAAGCCATGAAAAGACATGGAGAAAATTTAAGTAAAAGAAGCAGAAAGCTATATATGGTATGATTCTAACTATGTCATTCTGGAAAAGCCAAAAACTATGGACAAAGTAAAAAGATCAGTGGTTGCCAGCAGTTTGCGGGGGAGAGAGGGAGGTATAGTTGTAGCACCAAAAGAGATGTTTGGGGGAGGTGAAACTATTTTGTAGGATACTATGATGGTGGATATATGTCATCATACATATTTGCCAAAACCCACAGAAGTTAACATTAAGTGTGAAACTTAATGTTAACTATGGACTTTGGGTGATAACAGCGTGTCAGTGTTGGTTTGTGGATTATATATAACAAATGTACCATTTTGGAGAAGGGTGATGATGGTGGGGTGGTCTATGGGTATGTGTGTGGGAGGAGGTATATGGGAACTCTATACTTTCCACGCAATTTTTTTTTGTAGACCTAAGACTGCTCTTAAAAAAAAAAAAAAAAAAAAAAAGAAGGCTATTAAGAAACAAACAGAGAGAAAGACATAAAGAGCCCCAGACTCTCACTCATGTTCTAGGAGACAGTGGAAAGAGCATCTGTCTATAAGTCACAGCAGTTCACTCTCTATCATATGACCACAGAGTCTTTCCCTGGAGCCTCAGAGCAAAAGAGTAAATAAGGATGATTCTAACAAGAGACAAAACAAGGGGAAAAAGAAACTTAAATCCAGCGATCCTGGCCAACCACCAGAGAACAACAGCAAAACCAAGCTGCCAAGTCTCATTCTCTCAGTCAGGTCTTCAACTTGTCGGCTGGAAGCCTCAGGAATGTGTCTAGGGATAAAATCTTAATAATCATGACAGTCACGTGGTAGGTGAACTCTACCAAACCTGATAGCCTGCATGCCTCTCTCTGCCTCTGCTTCTCTGACTCCTCTGTTCTTTTGCTTGGAAAGGAGAATCAGAAACTTTTTTCAAAAACAGCTTTTAGCCTCTCTCCAAGAGAGATCAGGAAAGTGAAGAGTATGATTCAACAGTACAGTGAAAATACGGAACAATGGGAATCATTAGCAAATGTATCAGAGAAGCTAATTTGGGAGGGTAAAAAAGGGCAAGTTATAAAGAAGGAAACTATTAAATTATGTTTCAGACCTATAAAATTGTTCCATCTGAGGCTGCCTCATTCAGAATGGTCATCTCTGACTGGGCTGCTACTGGGAAGATAGAATAAGAATGGAGCTGGGGGCCAAAGACTCATCAGCCTGGAAACACAATTACTACCCTTCTCTTGGTTGTGATATGAAGTCAAGAACCAGCTTGCTAATTGGTCAATAGAATGGAGACCAGAAACTCCAGGGCAGGTCCAACCGCACAATTTATCAACTTTTCAAAATTCTTTTTAGAAAGCCAGTCACAAAAGACCACATACTGTATGATCCCATTGACATGAAATGTCTAGAATAGGCAAAGCTATAGAGACAAAAAGTAGACTAGCGGTTGCCTAGGGCTGGAGGAGGCAGGGGAAGGGAAAGGGGAAGGGAGAAGTGACTGCCAATGGGTATGGGAATGTGATAAAAATGTTTGGAAATCAACAGATAGTGGCAATGGCTGCAGAACTCTGAAATATATTAAAAATCATTAAACTTTAAATAGGTGAACAATATGGTATGTGAGTTATATCTCAACAAGGCTTTTTTTTTTTTTAGATTTTATTTTTTATTTGTTAGAGAGAGAGAGTATGGCAGGCAGAGGAAAAAGCAGGCTTCCCACTGAGCAAGGAGCTGGATGTGGGGCTCAATCCCAGGACCCTGGGATCATGACCGAGCCAGAAGGCAGACGCCTAACCAAATGAGCCACCCAGGCATCCCTCTCAATAAGGCTATTATTAAAAAATACTACTCAATATAAATTTTGGTCAATTTGGGAAGCAAAATATGGCATCCCATTTGCAGGATCCCTTTGCATTTCTTTAATAATTTCAAGTACTTGTGAGTATCTTTCGTTTACTGGCTCACTGTATTTTTTTAGTGTGTACTGTGCCTACCTACATCTTCCATGCATTTTTATGTTTGGTTAAGTTTTTTCTTGCAGACTATGTTCTTTGTAAATTAATAAACTGGTTTCTGTCTATGAAAAATAATTCTTCTTAGAGCAATACAACATGGGATTATTTGGACATAAAAAGCATTCTTCCTCTCTAAGTACATACTGAATGGCATCCTACGAAGAACACTTATTCTTCTTTCCAGAAAGCTTCATTCAAATGCAGTCTTTAAATCTGCTTTAAGAAGGAACTATAACTAAGTACTTTGTCATACTCACTTTGTTGCCTTATCACCATTTAAAAAAATCTCATCTGAGACCAAAGTCAATTATTCTATAGCCTGGGGACCTGGAAAGAGGCCCTGGTGGCAGATAACAAGACTTCCTCCAAGGGTAGAAGTCTCTTATTCCCATTTACAGTTTTGACACTGAAGAAAATGACCAAACTATATATAGTCTGTTTAAAAATTAAAACTTTATGAGATGTAATCCACATACTGTACAATTCACCTAAAGTATACAATGCAAGGGGTTTTAGTATATTCACACCAATGTGTAACCATTATCAAAACCAATTTTTTACAATGACTATCACTACTATTTGATTTCAGGACATTTTCCTCCTCCTCCTCCCCCCATACCTTACCTATTAGCAGTCACTCCCCTCCACTGGGGCCCACTCTTTCCCTCCTAGCCCAAGGCGACCACTAATCTATTTTCTGTCTCTATAGTTTTGCCTTCCCTGGACATTTCACTTAAATAGAAGCATACAACAGGTGACTGTGTCTGGCTTCTTTCATTTAGCACCATGTTTACAAAGTTCATCCATGTTGTAGCATGTATCAGTACTTCATCCTTTTTTACAGCCAAAGAATGTTCCAATGTATAATAGTTTTTATTTATAGAAAACACACTGCATGGAACATAGCAATCATAAAACTGAGGGAAACAGAACTATTTCCTGTGGAAAGAAAAAGTACGTGTTTTTTTTTTCTTAAAAATTTTATTTATTTGCGAGACGGAGGGAGGAAGGGGCAGAGAGAGAGAGAGAGACAGAGACAGAGAGAACCAACAGAGGGAGAGGGAGAAACAGGCTCCCCAGTGAGCAGGGAGCTGGACACAGCGCTCAATCCCAGGACCCAGGGATCATGACCTGAGCTGAAGGCAGACGCTTAACCGACTGAGCCACCGAGGCACCCCAAAAAGTAGGTTTTTAAAGAGATTTTCAGGTTTTCAATTCTGAGTATATTACCTATAGCTGAAACCAAGTCTTTACTTTTTCCTGAGGCTAAAATAAAAGATAAGAGGAGTATTACGGGGACATCATTTTCTGTAAAAACAAAAATAAAGCCATGAACAGGTATCACGTAGATGTCTAAAATTCTGACATAGGAAATGTTCTGGGTAAGGTATGTGGTCTATCAGATTTAAGCTGTTTAGTAACTGCTCTAACTGGTCACTTAAACTGATCAAGATAAATCATTATACAATATAAATGTGAAATGTATTTAACATAAACCAAACGGTTAATGGGTAAACATTTTATAGATATAGATATAGATATCAATGACTATACATGCTCTTAGCAGGAACTGGGCCCCTAAATCAACAGAATTTTATTGTCCAATAAACTCCTAAAGGCTCGAAAAGTTCCAGCCCCAAAGAATAAGGGCAGCATTAGTCCATACACAAATCATGAACTTTAGGGGCAGATCAGAGAAAGATAAGACAATGTCTTACTGTTGAGGTCAAAGGCATTGGATGAAGCCAACAAAACAACAAATCATAGTCTGAGAACTCAACAAGGAAATTAGCAAGGCCTAGAATACAGAAGGAAGGGAAAAGAAATAGCTATGAACTATTTCTACGTATCATCACAGCTTCACCAAAAATTTTCTCAAAATAACAATTCAAACCAGGATTATGTGACCACAGCAGAGTAAGTGTTATAACACGCCAAGAGGGGAAGAGGTATTAATCTTATATTCATTAGGGCCAGAACAATGGATAGAGCCTTCCTTTCCACAGCAACTAATACAAAAAATCTGGTATTAATTTCTTAAAAAACTGTGACAAAAAGCACCTAACATAAACTTACCATGTTAACTATTTGTAAGTGTTCAGTAGTGTTTAGTAGTTTAACTAGTTCAGCAGTGTTAAGTATATTCGCACTGTTGTAAAACCAATCTCTGAAACCTTTTCATCTTGCAAATATGAAATTCCATACCCATTAAACAACTCCCCTTCCTGCTGCCTCCCCCTGCCCCAGCCCCCAGTAACCAAAATTCTACTTTGTTTCTATGAATTCAACTACTTTAGAAACCTGTTTGAGTGGAAACATGCAGTAATGGTGTTAGTTTTTAGCATGCACTTGAAAGTAGAGATACATTAACTAGATACCACGCACCCAAAGTCATCCACATACAAGGTATGAAATCAGGATCATACTCAAATCTACAGGAAGCAGTTAGTTCTGATGGGAGAAGGTAACCTCTAGGCTGGGCATGGCCATTTTCCCTTAAAAAGCCATTCAGAGGGGTCAAATAGATCATAGGGCTCATGCCACCAGACCTCGTGTCATTCAGAAAGGCTCAAAGGTGGTGAAGTTGCCATAAGGATACTTTGTTTTCTAATCCAGGGATCACCAGTGATTCAATCACATTGCCTTGAATGTACCAGTGTCATCTGGAGTTCAGCAGTGTATTCCACCCTAAAGCAAAGACAGTAAGCTGCACTTCACCAGGTCCTCACTCCTTCCTTCCAACATATTAAAACCCAGGATTAACCTTGACTGTTGGCAGGGCGACTGGTACCTCCTAGCTCTCTAAAGTCAAGCTAAGATGCTCCTGTGTGGGTAGATGAAGAGGCTGAGGCCCATTTTCATCACCATTCTGTAGACCTGCCTTTCTTCAATATATATGTCCTAATGAAGCAATTATCTAACACTTACACTAATGATGTAATTGGGACAAGTAATTATGAAAGCAGAACATCCATTTTCAAAGAAATGAATATCATTACCTTTCTTCCACCCACAAACATTATTTAAGACAAAAACAAATAAGCCCACAAGAACACATGCTACTAAAAGATTACCAGGAACAACATTCCAAAACAGAGTTTAGGAGAAATGAAGAAAAAACCCCAACAACCCCCAAAGAAAAACAAAAGTTAAAAATCCAGCATTCACTCCCACCAGGCAGGATTTCCTCAAAGCCTCTACCTGTGACGGAAGACATACAGGGGGTAAGAGTAGTAAGAACTACTCGGCCTCCACTTCCACACACCCCACAACCTGGCACTCACTACAGGACCCGGCCACCTCTGCTGCTGGGAGGACACTGGCTTCGGCAGGTCCGTGAGAGAAACCAGGAAAGAAATTGGGGAGGCTGCCATCCTCACTGTTGCACAATGGAGCTGCTCAAGGGGTTGCTCAGCAGCAAGAGGATGGGCAGAGGGGGGGGAGGGCGGGAGAAGGACTGAGGGAGAAAGATGAACAGAGCATATGACTGACTCAAACACTGAATGGCTCTCACCAATCACTTGTCTTAAATTGCTGAGACTTCTGCAGCTTTTATTGTTTGGTGGAAGCACAAGTGAGCAGAATTGGACCAGAGGGTCCTGGGCTTGTCAGCAGCAGGAGGAAAACGACCTTTAATGCTGCAAAGAGGATGCAGATTTCAAAAGCCTAAAATCTGCAATGAAGGGAAATGGAAATGTGCTGAACGTGGGTTTGACTGGCAGCTTTGCTCATCTGTCGATCACAGGGTAATAAACACTGGGAGATGGCAGAAATGAAGATAAATGCTTTCAGCAGTGCCATTCCCCACCCGCCCCTCCTCTTCCGCCCCCACTCAGCACATGACAAGAGTTAAAGCAAGAAAATAAATCAGCTTCTTAACCAACTCTTTTGTTAAAACTTTCCTTACAGGCCACCTACACGTGAATTATTGCTCTATGAGCCTACATTCTCATTAGGGAGCCCAGTTTGTAAAGGGTGAAAAGCTCCTGTCAAATCACACCTGTACATTTTAGGGTACAGCATTACCCAGCTGAGTCAGTCCGGACCAACGTGTAAGAAGGAGGCCAGGGCGACTCTCTGAGGGGAAGGCAAACCCGCCCCCGCCCCCCCCCCCCCACCAGGATGAAGTTCTCTAATCCAAAACCTGGCTCATTCAGTTTAGAGGAGACTTTGGAGCACCAAGGGCAGCATGTTGTCACTTTACCGCAACCACTGCCACATTACTATTGAGCCAGGGACACAAAGGCTAAGCTGCGAGGGCTAACAAAGAAGCCCCTGGGGCTTGGCGGTCAGAGGTAAAGTCAATGAGAAAGTGGACTACACAGTAGAACACTCAGTCCTGAGCATCAGCTTCACATTCACTTTGGAATGAGAGAAACCTTTAAAAGGTGAACGATCTTACAGGTTTCCCACGAGTAGGTCCAAGGGAAGTATCGCGTATTTTGGGACTTGTGACATTGAAATAAAGCATCCACTCGACCTGGTTTTTGTAACGGGACTTGGGTTTTTTAAGTAATATGAAAAGGACAGCAATTCCTAATGCTGTGGCAGCTGCTTGTAAGAAGATGGTTGGAATTTTGTAAAAAACTACATCTTGACTCTGCTAAAAGTGGGCCTAGCAAAAATCTTAGCAATTAGATCATTTAAGACATTTGAAAAGACACTCTGCTCTACTGGCTCAGCCAGGCTATTTCCCTCTAGATCCTGAAATCCTGGAAAAAGATTTCAGACCTTTGTTTTAAAGAACAGGCACCAACTAGTAGAAAGTCTGGAGCACAAATAAGTGGGAGAACGTGTGGTGACTGGGTCTGTTTCAAACCACAAACTGTTCAGAAGCTTGAGTAGTCCCCAGAGTCATGCATATGCTGTGGGATCCTAGGAGATGAAAACTTGTCACATGAAGATAGTCAATTTGAAATAGTTTCTAATTAAAATCCACTGTTCAGACATTAATACCAGGCACAAAGTGGAAAAGCATTATTAACAAGCCCCATATTGAGACACAGCTAAAAGGATGTACCTGGAAGCTAAACAATAATCCAGATTAGCCTTTCTAGTCTGTAAACCTCAATAAAATCTTATCTTCTCCTGTAAACTTTTCTGAATTAGAGAGAAATCTCTGCCCACACAATACTGGCCATTTTCATAACACAAAACATTTGTCACCTTTTAGGTTACCTGGCTGTTAAGTACATAAAGTTTGCTCCCAGTTCAAGTATTTATAACTCTGTACACTTAGCCAACAATTTTCAGTTGGTACTGCATGCTTTTTCCTTTTCCTTTTAGGGGTGCTGCAGAGGGAGAGGGAGAGAATCCTAAGCAGGCTGTATGCCCAGCACAGAGCCCAACGCAGGGCTGGATCTCATGACCCTGAGCTGAAACCAAGAGTCGGACGCTTAACCGACTGAGACACCTGGGCACCCCTCCTTTTTTTAAGATGACAGAAGGGGTCAACTTTTTACTCACATTTGAAATACTGTGCAGTCATGGGACTTAGCATATTGTCATTCATATAGCAAACACGAAATATACAAGGGTGAAGAACATTGATGGGAACTGCAAGGAATGTCATTGCCAGACTTATAAACTGTTCCTTCTACAAGTGAGAAAACACATCCTAGCAGTCTTTACTGCTTATATCTATTATGGGGACAGGCTGAATTATAAAGAACCAAATCACATGTGAAGGGAATTTGCAGTCCAGTATATACATCCAAGAATGGAACTAAGCAACCACAGTTTGCAAAAAGAGCTTGTCTTTAATTGTAAATAAACCTAAACATCCATCAAGAAGAGAACAGTTAGGGGCACCTGGGCGGCTCCGTCAGTTAAGCAGTTGCCTTTGGCTCAGGTCATGATCCCGGGGTCCTGGGATCAAACCCTACGTCAGGCTCCCTGCTCAGCTGGGAGTCTGCTTCTTCTCCCTTTCCTCTTCCCCCCTGCTTGTGCTCACAAACTCTCTCAAATAAATAAAATCTTAAAAAAAAAAAAAAGTTAGACTGTAGTCAATCACACTATGGAACACCACACAGCCATTAAAAAAAAGTCTGCAAGTACTGACATAGAAAGATGTCCTTGATCTGTCATTCTGTAGGATCTCATCTCTATTAAAAAACAAAATGGAGAAAACTATATGGGTGAGTAAATACACACATGTATTTGTGCACAGAAAAAAATTTTGAAAGATACATTCCAAATCAACAAGGAATAAGATGAAGAGACGCTTAAACTTTTTACAGTACATATTTTGATAGTATCTGAATTATTTACAATGAACCTGTATTATTTTACGGATTTTAAAAGGGCAGGAAGAGTGATGAGTTACCTTTATAATGATCTATTAAGAAGTTATACTTTTTGCTATTTAATATCCCCAAATTTAACACATACATTTATCTGTTCCATGAAGCTAACTAGTTGAAGGACTGAGAAAAATTCCTTGGTCCTGGGTTTGCAATAAGGTTCACAAATCACGAGTTTCCCATTTTCACTGAGTGCCTGTCAGAATGGTGCCCTGAGACGCTCTTCATACATCTAAGAAGTTAGGTCTTTGTTAGTCAAATAATCTGTGCTATGTGACTAAAAAGGAGCCAGCACAATTCCATCTCTGGGTGAATATCTTAGAGATAATGCCACATACATACACAAGAAGATATGTTTAAAAAGTTTGAGGCATGCTGTAATAGTAAAAATCTAGAAAACTTAATGTTCATCAGTAAGGGAATAGATCAGAAAATGCGTATAAGTGAATATTAAAATACTATGTAACAATTAAAAGGAACAAATCAAATTAATCAAACTGTGTCAATGTGGACTGATAAAAACATAATACTGAATTTCAAAAGTTATAAAATGATACATGTGGTATGATACCATTTATATAAATACAACTCTTAAAACACAAAACAGGGGCACATAGGTGGCTCAGCTGGTTAAGCATCCAACTCTTGATTTTGGCTGAGGTCACAATCTCATGGTCCTCGGATCGAGCCCTACATCATGCTCCTAGCTCAGCACAGAGTTGGCTTAGGGTTCTCTCCCTCTCCCTCTGCCCCTTCCCTCTCCCCCTGCTCGCACTCTCTGTCTTTCTCTCTCTAAATAAATAAAAACATCTTTTTTAAAAAACTACACAAAACAATGATATTTTACTAATATGTTAAGTTATAGGGGCGCCTGGGTGGCACAGTCAGTTAAGCATTTGACTCTTGGTTTCGGTCCAGGTCATGATCTCAGGTTCATGAGATCTAGTGTGGAGCTGGGCTCCATGCTCAGTGCAGAGTCGGCTTGAGACTCTCCCTCTCCCATTGCCCCTCCCCACCCTTGCACTTGAACCCTCTCTCTCAAATAAGATAAATCTTAAAAAAAAAGTTATAAAAGATGGACTGCAATTATTTAAACCAAATTGATGATAAGACTTGACTCTATGTAGAGCAGGAAATATAATTAAGAAGTCAAAAGGAACTTCAACTTTATCTGCAATGATTTTATTTTTAAAAATTGAGGCAAACAGGGCAAACTGGTTAAAAACTCGTAAATCTCAGCTGTGGGCGAACAAATGCTTGTTATATATATACATGCCTGTATATATGTGTTATGCATTTCTGTAGTGGTAAAGTGTCTCACTACTGAAAGGAGGAAATGGGTAGGAAGGGAGGAATTAAAACAAGCAAGAAGCAAGCAACTAGGGACACAAAAGAAAGACCTTTAAATGCTTTCCCACAATCTTAATCCTTGTCCAACAAGGTATGGGCGAGGCATTAAATGGCTGAAATGAAATAGTGTGGGATATGGAGCCCCACAAAATTCCAAAGGTGGGCAGAGATGGCTACATTTCATTTACTTGGAAATTCTGACATAAAAGATTTTGCCCACAGAAACATGTCCTGAGTCTAGATGAATCAGGTTTCTACCATGTAAAGCCTAAGCTACTACACTGGTGAAACAATCCAGTAGGCAGCTATGAATGGCAGATGGTCACACAAACTTCATACCCCACCAAAGTGGAGAGTCCAAGGCCTGGGTACGTACCAGGAACAGTCTGTCTGCATCAATGAAATGTACAAACAGATGCCCAACCCCAAGCTTTTCTCTTCGATACCATCTTGATGCCTTCTAACATTTTACCTTGAAGACAAGAAAGGTTTACTTTTAATGCCAGGTTAGATAAATTTCTGAAAGGGGCCTGTGGCAAAATTTTAGTTTTAAAAAGAGATATTTCACAAGGGAAAGCAGGAGGAGATTAAGATATGTTTTCGTCTTATCTTTTCTGCCAGAACTGCTGATATGCCTTTCTCAGAAAACACTGGACCTGCCATAACACTTCCGGGACACCTGCAAGCCAATGCTCATGGTGGTGCACACACCTTTTTTAGGACTCTGTTGCTCGTCATCATAAAGAAAGCGTAATAAGATGCTAACTTCTCTATAAGGCCCTTCCCTTGGGGTATGAGTAACATCATGAAATAATCTGCAGTTAACACTAAGCCATGGGCTCTTGTCCCTTACAAAATTATCTACCTTCCCTTCTACTCTTCTTGCTCCAATCCATCTTTTCAATGCCAGATTATTTTTAAAAGCAGAGTTTTGACTGCATCGCTCACCTGTTCAAAAAGCTTTAATGGCTCCTCATTGCCTAAATCGAGCAAGGTACCTTGGTTTGCTATTCAAGGCCCTCAACATCCTGTCTGTCACCTACCTTTCTGTGCTTATCTCCCATTGTTTGTTATTCATATCATTTTGGAAATACGTTTTAAATATATCCCCACTTTGACACTTTTGCTCACACTGTTCCTACTATGTAATTCCTTCCTCTCTCCTCTAAAAAATGTTTACTAAAATCTCCTGATCCCCTAGCCCTACTCAAGGACTCTCTTAATCCCTTTTTCTGGGATGCCTTTTCTGATCTCACTAACCTGGTATGATTGTCTCTTTGGAAGCCCTAAGCATTTTGCTTAATCTCTCCTATTCTGACATATTCCTTCTGCTCACCTCCTGCCCTCCTGTCCAACTGGACTCTCTGCCATTATTCACTCCGTTTGAGGACAGGTATAAAATTCAGTCCACCAGAGGTTCAACTCAAAATCTACACACAAACCACACTTGTTCTGTACCCACTCAAAACCTTCCCTGAACCTGAATCCCCACAGTACATTGTAAATGGATTTTTTTGAGGGGAAGGACACATACAATTTTCTCATCTTAGATGAAACATCTTGATGCTCTGTCACAGAAGGTATACAGTAACTCCATATTAAATACAGGCACAAATGGTTACTTGAACGTGTGTGACTCTCACTACTATCTTAAATCTGAGAGATTTAAGCACCTCTCATTGTACCCTACAGAGCACCTTGCACAAAGCACATAGTTGCAACTCAATTTGTTGACTTGAAGCCAAAATACCTTTGCCTTTGAGAAATATCCACTCCACCAGCAGAAGGACACTTCCAGAATTCCTAAAACCCCTTTTGTTTGATTGCTAAAACTCTAGGAAAGCACCCAATCTCTGGAAACCTACGAAGTATAGTAGTCAGGGCACAAGAAATTGATGGTTACATGCAGAGGACACACTCCAGGAATTTACTTCCTTCATAACTGCAGCCAAAACAAAGCAGGGGTGGGCAGATTTTTTACTGCAAGTTGGTATAATGTTAAAAAGTTTCTGCCTCTGGCTTCTGGAAGATCCAAGCTGGGAGCAGGCAGTCTCCTTTGTCTGATTCTGCAAGGCTCTTGCCTTAAGGCCAACAGGATTAGCACAGCCATTTCATGCTCTGAAAAGTCACAAAAGGGGAGATGGGGAGCTTTTCACTCAAAGAAATGCCTAGTAGTCAGAGCTGGTTCTGTTTTTGTTCAAAAGATAAGCAGGGATGCTGAGGTTAAAAAGCAAAATTTCCAACAATGCTTAATGAAAGGTTTGGAGACAATGTACAGAATTAGGCAATGAGATAAATTCCAAGAAGAGAGGAGCAGGTGCCAGAGCAAAAATGCAGCAGAGAATTGGCACTAGATGCTTTCATGCATTCAAAAATTTCCATGTATTTAAAATGTCATCAGGACGCCCTGTGAGCACAGACTTGATGCAGCAATTAGGGATGCAGGCTTATCCCTCTTGGCACAAAATACCCACAAATAAGCTCCTGGTATAAAAGTCAAAAAAAGCAGAAAGAAAAGCTTTACCATAAAAAATTGAGCAGTCGCTACATTCTCTTAGTTTAACAGATAATTAACTGCAGACCTTCTTAGGAAGAGAAAAACTAAACTCAAATACTGTATTCAAAGGCACGGAGCCTGCAGAGCCCGAAGTGGAGTTTAAATCTGGGGTCTACAGGGTGCCCGGGTGGCTCAGTCATTAAGCGTCTGCCTTTGGCTCAGGTCATGATCCCAGGGTCTGGGATCAGGCCCCACATAGGGCTCCCTGCTCGGGGGGAAGCCTGCTTCTCCCTCTGCCACTCTCCTACTCCCCCTGCTTGTGTTCCCTCTCTCACTGTGTCTCTCTCTGTCAAATAAATAAAATCTTTAAAAATAAATAAATAAATCTGGGGTCTACAGATGGGGCTTCGAGAGGTCAAAAAACTACTGAAATAGCAAATAAAATTGTGTCTGTACAGTATTATATTAATTGTGTATTCTGTTATCCAGATTTTATGGTGCTTTGACATCTTGGTTGCCATGCCTACTAAGGGACTGCCCCTCCCGGGGCCAGCTAATTCCTAGAGATAGCAACAACTTGGCTGCAAGCATGCAAACCAACCTAGCCCATTCTGATAACCCCTTTCCATACTGACAACCCCTTTCTTTATCAAACTCTCACACAGCAAACTGGTATTTCCTCTGCCCTAAGCCACCCCAGGCCCAGGTATGGACAACCAGGGACCACCTCACAGCCCAGAGCCTGACAAAATTATTCAGGCTATCTAATCCTAAGCTTACTCAGCACATATGCTCTGCCTCATCCATTCCTTCTGAAAACCCCAAGAAGGGCTCTAGCTCATACTTTCTCCTCCCCTCCTTTTGCCTCCTGATTGACCGCGATACTTCCCCATGTGGGCCTGCACAGTATGGCGTGTCCCTTTACTCCAGGAATTTTAAGTAACAAACTATCTTTCTTTTAATGGCAACAGTCTCCGCATCTGTTGGCCTTATCATACCTGAATAAAACCAAAATCCTGGGTACACTTTAATACAGCTATGTGTATACCTTTTATTCTGAGAGGAGAGTCCAAGCTTTAAACATACATTCTCACAGAGTTCACTGTCCTCTAAAAGATTAAGAACTAGTGACTTAAATGTTTCAGGTCACACTGGAGCTCTAGTTCAGTGGAAGAGGACATATCACAGATGAAGCCTTTCTAGGGCATGTGTAAAGCCAGGAGGTTGTTCTTCAATTGCCAAGAAAAAAGGAAATTGCAGAGGGCTGTGTTTATTTTGTTTTTCTTGGCTCTTTGCAGTGCAGGCGATCATAAGGCAAGGGAGTATAAAGGGAGAAGGTTCATAAATCCCCGAAGTGGTGATGGTGGTGATAAAATTAGCATTTCTCTCAAATAATACAAAACTTGTGAAATGCTTAAACATCCACAGGGTTTACTGGGAGATTAGGGATTGTCTATGTTATGTTCTATAAAACGACTAGCACACTGTGCCAATCAACAAGTGTCACTAGCAAAGAGATAAAGCCTTGGCCTTCAACCTCACTAAGGCTGACAAAGAGAGAGAGATTTTTTAGACCAAAGTACAGAGTCTTGAGACATGCCCAAAATAAAGAGCAGTGACCTCAAAACAGACAGCTTTTTGATGGCTAAGTGAGGACTGAATATTAAACAGATATCTATCAAACATAGCACTGTGGAAAATGTATATAAAACGGTAATAAGATGTCCTCCTTCCTTGCTTGGAGCCTATAATCCATTTGGAGAGATAAGACTTACATCAAAAACATCACAAACAAGAAAAGACAACGTGTCTAATGAGTAGTACAGACAACTAGAGCCACAGTGGCTTAGGAGGGGCCACTGGGCTTGGGGAGGGGAGATCTGGAAAACTTAGGGTGGAAAGAGGAGCTGGGCTTAAAGGAAGGAGTGACAGGATTTGGAAATTAGGAGAGGAAAAGAAAAGGGTTCAGGGTGGAAAGAGGCTACTGCTCAAGGCAATTCAGGTTGCAAGGGCTAGTATCAGTTCCGTGGAAGCAAAGGCTCACATAAAGAATATAAAAGTCAGGCTGAAAGAAAGACAAGGAATTTGTCATCTGTGCAGCAGGAAATAGAAATCCTTTGAAATTTTTGAGTAAGGGAATTACAAAGTGGATAGCTTTTAAATTTTAATTTTTATCAAAGCACTACATACACATAATTTTAACAGTTAGAGTATTACAAGACTAATAAAGTCTAGTAGCAGCCTCTTGCCCCTTCCTCTCCCTTATCCCTGCTCTCCAGAAGCAATTACTTTTCAAATCTTTCAGCTCTTTTTCTTCTGATAATTAACTGTCATATTTCTACTGTCACTAAATTTTCCATTTCGGCTCTTATCTACCGGCTTCCTATGATGGGAGATGATTTCTCCCACCCTCTTTCCTCCCCCCTCCATCCAAAATAGCTACAACACATTTTTAGGTTAAATAATGTTAATTATTTACAGTACTAGGACTACATAAATATTCACAGCATACAGGAATAGTAAACTTGTATTTCCTTTCACATAGTTTTGTTTCTTCTGCAGGAGAAAGGCTCTTGTCACTCACTACTCATCTCCCTCTCTTCCCTTTCTCTTTATACAATGAGCATGTATTTTTGTCTAATTCCTTCACTGTCATTTTAGAGGGGATTTAGGAGAGGGTGGAGATAAACACAGGTGTTCATTCCTTCATGTTTACCAGAAGTCTGGTCACATTTTATGGAAGAGCACTCTGGCAAGTATTTCAGAGGTAGGACGACAATAAGCAGGGTGCCACCAGTTAACAGAATCAGGGTTAGAACAGTGAGACGAGAAAGGAAGGAACAATGAGGGATTCCATCAAGGATGAACCATCTGAACACGGCAGGAGAACAGAATATGGCAGAGCTGGTAAGAAGTAAGAATCCAGGGGCTCCTGGGTGGCTCAGTTGGTTAAGCGTCTGCCTGGGGCTCAGGTCATGATCCCAGGGTCCTGGGATAGAGCCCCGCATTGGGCTCCCAGCTCAGCGGAGAGCCTGCTTCTCCCTCTCCCTCTGCCCCACCCCCCAGTTCATGCATGATCTCTCTTGCTCTCTATCTCAAATAAATAAATAAAATCTTAAAAAAAAAAATCCCTAAAAACTCACAGGCCTAGCATCTGGGGTCAAGAAGAATGTTGGCAGCATTAGCAAAAGCAGGGAGGGGAAGAACATTATAAAAAAGAAAGTTTGGTTTTTGACACATTAAATAGAGGATGGCGGGGCACCTGGGTGGCTCAGTCATTAAGTGTCTGCCTTCAGCTCAGGTCATGATCCCAGGGTCCTGGGATTGAGCCCCACATCGGGCTCCCTGCTCGACGGGAAGCCTGCTTCTCCCTCTCCCACTCCCTCTGCTTGTGTTCCTGCTCTCGCTGTGTCTCTCTCTCTGTCAAATAAATAAAATCTTAAAATAAAATAAAATAAAATAATAAAAATAAAAATAGAGGATGGCTGTGGGCCATCCAAAGTGAAAAGAATTTATTAAAATGTCTGAGTTACTGGGGCACCTGGGTGGCTCAGTCAATTAAGCATCTGCCTTCGGCTCAGGTCATGATCTCAGGGTCCTGGGATCTAGTCCTGCATTGGGCTCCCTGCTCAGCAGAAAGCCTGCTTCTCCCTCTCCCTCTGCCGCTCCCTACCCCTGCCCCCCACTCGTGCTCTCTCTCTCAAATAAAATCTTAAAAAAAAAAAAGAAAACCAAATATAAATCACAGTGATGAGTTCTATCAGAATGCAAGGTATTGATATTAGAGGATTTTAACTCTAAAAAATGCTGCTATATATTGCTATGTCTTACTCTTAGATTTATTTTACTGTCAAGAAAACTTATCTTCACATTGTCCTTAGGGTGTACAGTGTATTTACAATATTTTTCCTGTCTTTTCATATTTGTGTACATATTTTCTCTCTCCTGCTAGGTTATTAGTTCCCAAGTCAGGAACCTTGTTGGTTTTTTTTTTTCATATTTCGAGTCCCCAGTGCTTCTGCCATAGCTTATTTTGCTGTAATGCAAGGGTTATATTCCTAAGACATTCAAACTAATAAGAAAAATCCTGTTATAAAAATAATGGTTTCATTGTGGGGAGGAAGGGTTAGGAGCTAGAGAGTTTAACATACACCCAGATCTATTACCTGGGGCACTTTAAATTCAAATATATTACAGCTATATGTGTAGAAGTACAAAACCTAAACCAACTAAATCTAACATTTGATTCCATCTTCCTTTTCCTTCCGAGGGATGCAGGGGCTTTCTTGGTTTGTGTAACTACTAGCACACACTGCTTCCTGCACAGTCTTCTCACCTTTGCCACCCAACGTTCTCACAGCTCACAGACCACTCCCAGAAGGCAGCACTGGTTTTCAGCCAACATGCCTTCATTCAACAAATGTCTGAGGGCTTCCTATGTACTTCTCACCGTCCTGTGCCCTGAGGGTAGAGCATTCATGTTTTTCCTAAGTGAACTGCATGTTTAAGGTTTTGGTTCCCTAATTAATTGATGCAATTTAGGTTGTAAAAATTTGCATTTTCGTTAAGTTCTTATACGTTGGTATCAATGCATATTATTAAATTCACTAAAAGCTCACAAAACCCTTTCTCTCTGCTGTACTAAGGTGATTTTAGAGCTGCTTCAAATTCTTGGGACAGATATTTGAAGAACATATAGTTAGGCTGAGTGAAGCACTTTTTAAGATTTCCTCTTTACTTTGGTTCTACTGATCTGCTCTCAACTTCATCTATAAGAATATGGATGATCTCTTACCTTTTTTATTCTGTCACAGTGATTTACTGCTCCTAAATCAGTGACTTTCTCCTAGTCCCTATTCATTCTCTTTGTCTCTTTTTTATTAACTGAGGTACAACTCACATGTAAAATTTACCTTTTCAAGGCGTACACTTCAGTGGTTTTTGGTATATTCACAGAGTTGTAACCATTATCACTGTGTAATTACAGGATATTTTCATCACACCAAACAGACACCCCATACCCATGAGCAGTCGCTTCTTATTCCTCTCTTCCCACCCAGCCCCTGACAGCTACTTTCTGTCTCTTTGGATTTGCCTCTCCTGGACATTTCATGTAGATATAATCATACACATGCGGACTTTTGTGTGTGGCTCCTTTCACTTAGCATCACGTTTTCTGTGTTCATCCATGTTTTAGCATGGATCAGTACTTCATTTCTTTTTGTGGCTGAATGATACAGTCCATTGTATGGATATACCACATTTTATTTACCCATTTGTCAGTTGATGGACATTTGAACAGTTTCCACTCTTTGACTTGTTATGAATAATGCTGCTATGAACACTAATTTACAAGTTTTTGTGTGGACATATGTTTTCAGTAGTCTTGGCTATATACCTAGGAGTGGAATTGCTGGTTCATATGATAACTCTGTGTTTAACTTCTTCAAGAACTGCCGTCTCTTAAATAGTGTTCCTTTGATCACTTCCCTTTGAAAAGCTTTCCTTTCCTCCTGTCCACCAGCTCCACCCCAGCTTTCCTGTTTGCTTTTGTCTTCTTCAGTTTTCCAAGGTGTCACTTTAATGAAAATAACTCATTTTTAAAAAAATTTTTTAAAGATTTGTTTATTTATTTGAGAGAGCGAGAATGAGAGACAGAGAGAGAGAGTACATCAGACGGGGGAGGGTTAGAGGGAGAAGCAGGGTCCTCGCTGAGCAGGGAGCCCAATGTGGAACTCGATTCCGGGACTCCAGGATCATGACCTGAGCCGAAGGCAGTCGCTTAACCAACTGAGCCACCCAGATGCCCCGACATTTTATTTTTTTAAAAAGATTTTATTGGGGTGCCTGGGTGGCTCAGTCGTTAAGCGTCTGACTTCGGCTCCGGTCATGATCCCAGGGTCCTGGGATTGAGCCCCGTTATCAGGCGCCCTGCTCAGCAGGAAGCCTGCTTCTCCCTCTCCCACGCCCCCCTGCTTGTGTTCCCTCTCTCCTGTCTCTCTCTCTGTCAAATAAATAAATAAAATTTTAAATAAAATAAAATAAAAAATAAAAAGATTCTATTTATCTGAAAAAGAGAGCAAGTGAGCAGGAGCGGGGGTGGGGGAGACAGGGGAAGGAGAGGGAGAAGCAGGCTCCCCAGTGAGCAGGGGGCCCAACTCGGGGCTTGATCCTAGGACCCCGGGATCATGAACTGAGCTGAAGGCAGACCCTTAATGATGGAGCCACCCAGGTGCCCCTTATACTCATTTTTCAAAAATATGTAGCAAAATACTTTTACACTAATCAGTTATATAAGTAAGACCTATACTATCTTCTGAGGAAAACTTCATAATTGCTACCATTTTCTGAATGCTTATTATGTGCCAAGGGTCACAATAAGTTTTCATTCAATAAAAGAGTCTCATTAAACCTTCACAGTTGGGGCGCCTGGGTGGCTCAGTCGTTAAGCATCTGCCTTCGGCTCAGGTCATGGTCCCAGGGTCCTGGGATGGAGCCCCACATCAGGCTCCCTGCTCAGCGGGAGGCCTGCTTCCCCCTCTCCCACTCCCCCTGCTTGTGTTCCCTTGCTCGCTGTGTCTCTGTCAAATAAATAAAATCTTAAAAAAAAAAAAAAACTTTCACAGTTACCTTGAAGTTTGGTTATTCATTAGACAAATACTTATTGAGTGCCTACTTCCTGTCAGACAATAAACAAAACAGACAAAAATTCCTGCCTTCATGGCAATTACATTCTGGGAGGACGAGGAGGAGGAGAGAAACATAACAGAAATGAGTTCACCACATAGCATGTGAAATTATGTCAAGAACCACGGAGAACTACACAACAGGGAAGAGATATGGAAAATGGAAGGGGTGGTGGTTTGGCAATTTAAACAGGGTAGTTGCTGAAAGGCGCTACTGAATCCCTATTCTACAGATTAGGAAACTGAAGCTCTGATAAGTTCAACAACTTTCCCATGGCCACCCAGTTAGTAAGAAGTGAGAGGAAATTTGAATTCAGTTGCCCTTATTATTAAGCTATATGGCCTCTCCCCAAGCTAGTAATTAATTCAGTTATAAAAGTTTACTTTAGGGCGCCTGGGTGGCTCAGTTAGTTAAGCGACTGCCTTCGGCTCAGGTCATGATCCTGGAGTCCCGGGATTGAGCCCCACATAGGGCTCCCTGCTCAGCAGGGAGTCTGCTTCTCCCTCTGACCCTCTTCCCTCTCGTGCTCTCTATCTCTCATTTTCTCTCTCTCAAATAAATAAAATCTTTAAAAAAAAAAAGTTTACTTTATCAGCTATTTCCTTAAGATTATGTTGGCATTTTTAATCTCTCAAAGGGGTTAAGGAGTAACTTTTTATTTCAATATTTGAGGTTTCATTTCACAACCACATTAACTTTTACAAAGGAGTGGCCGATGGCCTAAGATCTTTGATTGATGTTACATTCTTGGAAAAAGAGGTCAAAATAATAATTAGCCAAGCACAGTCAGGACATGTCATGAACTACATTTAGCCTGAGAAGATGATGCACAAACCCTGGACAGGCCCCACCTCCCTCCTTACTGCAGCTGTGACCACCTCCATTGTGTTCCACAAGTATTTATGTCCCAAGGGTGCCTAGCACAAGTCAGATGTTCTCTAGTGACTCCTTTTATTAAGCTGAGTTGGATCCTTTTCAGCCACCTGAGCCTGTCTCTTAGCATTGAGGTGTTCCTGTCACCAGAACATCCAAAGTTGGCAGTCCCAGTGCGTCTTAAGTAGTTTAGGTACTGCAAATAATCTGAGTGCTAAGGCATAGATCTACTTTTATTCCTTTTGACTTGGTATCTTTTCCAAAGGAAGTTAGAGTACTTTGCCATTTTTTCCTACTTAATCCCTAGAAGGAACATGGAGGTAAGCACCACATCCTCTCCTGTCAAGTGGACAAAGAGACTAAATGACTCACTTAAATTATATAGTGAAGGAGGCAGAATGACAACAGCCAGACTGTCAACTTCTAGTTCAACTTCCAACACACAAGATCAGTAGTTCCCAAGTCTTTCTGTGTTCACAACATACATCTGGGTACTATATTTTGGGGCAGGATATTTGAAGGGATTAAAAGACTCATAACAACACTCAAGTCAGCAATAATAAAAACACAGTCACTATTATAAGACAAGGTCTCATGGAGACTATCTAGTGGACTTTGGTACTGTGTCAATGAGCAGACTACTGTCCCAAGCCCAGACTGTTCACTCACCTACTCACCATGCTCTGGGAAACACAAGCTCTTCCTTTGGCACCAGCCTCTTACCTCTTACTCCTACCAACTTGTAGCCTACTCTAGAACACGTGTGTGACTTCCTCAGTCACTAAAACAACAATTAAAAAAAATTTTTTTTAAAATGTGCATTTTATACACTGATCTAAACTTGGTGGCATGCCAGTGTGCTAAGCTATGCAACAAAAGTCAGCCTGCCTTCAGGAAAAGAAAGCCGCCTCAACTAAGAAGTCAACTCAAATTTAGTGGTTAATTAAAACTTTAATGCAACGTCAGTGGGAAGTAAACAACTGACAAACAGTGCCAAAGGCACTCATTAAGGACTATATCCTCCTGTATCACAACAGAATGACAGCCTCTGTGATAGCCAGGAAGAGACGACTGACTTGATCTAAGGAAGCCAAAGCTGGAAAAACACTATACTTCTCCAAAACAGCTTGTTGAGGAAAAGGAGACTAATGAAGTCTGGGTTTGAGTAGCAGGAACTTCAGGTGTGGTGAAGACATGCAAGGAAAACGAGAGAAGTGATAGCTTGCATTTTTGTAACATATTTCTTTGATAGGATAAATATTCTATTGACATCTTCTGGGTTAAAGCTTTGTCATAGAATAAAGTTAATTATTTTCCAGTTACTTGTGGGGAAAATTGTGACAGTGATGTAATGATCAGGGGTATGAATCACCTAAAATCTAGTACTTCTGGATACAGAGTAACAACAGTAATTCAAAGTACTGAAAAGAGGAAAATAATTGAACATGGAAGGATTCTTAATGAAGTTAACTTAATTTTTTTTTTTCTGTTAAAAATTTCCTAGCACTTGGGGTGCCTGGGTGGCTCAGTCATTAAGCGTCTGCCTTCAGCTCAGGTCATGATCCCAGGGTCCTGGGATTGAGCCCCGCATCGGGCTCCCTGCTCCGCGGGAAGCCTGCTTCTCCCTCTCCCACTCCCCCTGCTTGTGTTCCCTCTCTCGCTGTGTCTCTCTCTGTAATAAATAAATAAAATCTTAAAAAAAAAATTCCCAGCACTTAGCATAGGACCTAGCACATAGTAGCACTCAAAAACGATATTCCATTGAATTTATTACACACAAACTTGAAAACAAGACTATATTATCCATTCGAATAGCAATGGATGGAGTAGTAAAATCAGTTTTGGTATTTTTTCCTGTTGATTAATTTCATAATGAAGTCAGTAAATATTAGAACCAGTGAGGTAAAATAGTTTTCAATGAATAAGAGAATAAATGAAGAAATAATTGTTCTGAAATGTAAGATCAATATGAACAGAACAGATCCATTCAGACACTTCTCAAATACAAAAAGAAACCCTAATTTCTACCCCAAATTCTGCCCTTTGTTCTAGTGTAGCTAATACTGTCTGTTGGACAGAGGGAAGGGGGGAACCTACAAAGGACTAGTACTCATTTGAGATTTTTCCCTATGTCTAGCAGATAAGACTAGGCTCAAGAAGAGAAATACAGTCCTGGTTCACGAAGGATACCTAATCCCTATCTACCTTTTTCTACAGAGATCCTGGACATGGTCTTTAGAGCAGAAAGATGAGAAGAAAAAAGCAAAAGTCAAGAAAGTTCATAAGAGAAGCAATACAGTATATAGTTGAGAAATGGAAATTTTAAAGCTCAACTTGAGATGTTCCATAGATCTATAACATGAGGAGGGGACAGCACTATGTTCTCATAGGATCAGCCTGAGCACATGAAGAGGAGAGGAGAAAATGAGCTGAGGTGGATTGAATACATTGTTAAATGGGAAAAAAGTCTTATCAACAGCATAAATAAATTAATAAATAATAAAGTACATTAGATCCTTCTGAGAGTGGAATAGTAACCCAATTAACTTTAAATCCTAGTCAACCTAGGTGGCAGGCAGCCTCCAGGGCTCAATGCTAGGTATAATCTGGAATACAAAGGATTAATCATGATTAAAAGAATTCAAACCTTTGGTTTCTCAAAAGCAAACAGTATGGGTGACTCCTTGAGATTTCCTAATGTTCAACATTTAAGAACATCAAAGCCAAAGGAGACCATAAATGAAAGAATCAACAGTTTAATGCCTAGGTCCTAGGTTGAAGAAGGAGAAAAGAGGCATGCATGTCTTTGGGAGGTAGGCTGAACCTTAATCTCACCTGTATTTGTTTACAATAAACTTTGATGAATTTATTTATTTTTTTATTTTTTTAAAGATTTTATTTATTTGACAGAGAGAGACACAGCGAGAGAGGGAACACAAGCAGAGGGAGTGAGAGAAGGAGAAGCAGGCTTCCCGCGGAGCGGGGAGCCCGATGTAAGGCTCGATCCCAGGACCCTGGGATCATGACCCGAGCCGAAGGCAGACGCCCAACGACTGAGCCACCCAGGCACCCCTGATGAATTTATTAAAAACACACACAAAAAAAGCCCCTCCCAAGGGTGCCTGAGTGGTTAAGGGTCGGCCTTGCAGCTCAGGTCATGATCTCATGATCCTGGGATCAGGCCCCTCAAGTGGACTCCCTGCTCAGTGGGGAGTTGGATTCTCCCTCTGCCTCTGCCCCCCTTCACTGCTTGTGCTCCTAATAAATAAAATATTTAAAAAGAAAAAAAAAGCCCCTCCCATTACAAACTGCCCAATGAAGGAAAGACAAAGGGAAGATATACGAGGAGCTCTGAGCAGAATTCAATTTGCCACAATTAAAAGGCCTAAGGATTCAAAATTCTCACATTTTCCTTCAGAGACAAGGCCCTTAGGCCATTCCCAGTTTGACAGTTTGTTTCAGTTATACTCCCCACACAAAAATTATGAGGAATGTAAAATAGTCAAATTCTGACCAACCTTGCTTAGCTCTTGATATTAACTTCTCCCCATAACTTCTGGGGCGCCTGGGTGGCTCAGCTGGTTAAACATCTGCCTTCGGCTCAAGTCATGATCTCGGGGTCTTGGGATCGAACCCCACGTGGGGCTCCCTGCTCAGGAGGGAGTCTGCTTCTCCCTCTCCCTCTGCCCCTCACCTGTTTGTGCTCTCTCTCTCAAATAATAAATAAAATCTTAAAAAAAAGAAAAATCATTCTTTCTTAAAAAAAAAGATTCCCATAATTTCTTTCCATCTATTTTTCACTTTTATTCTAAGGTCTCAGATCTGGAAGGAGGTGGAACAGCAGACTGTGGCATTCAAAATAAGGAGGGCAAAGAAAGCAGTATCTTTTTTTTTTTTTTAAAGTAAGCTCTGTGCCCAATGTGGGGCTTGAACTCCCCACAACCCCAAGATCAAGAGCCACATGCTCTACCAACTAAGGCAGCCAAGTGCTCCAAAAGCAGGCACCTTTAAATAAAGAATATCCCAAAATACCAAAACTAAGATTATTTTTTTCAGAATTTCTAAACTCCAATGGCTTTTCTTTGGGTGTCAGAGAGAGCACACACACTGTCCCTCTCCAGGAGCTGCATTGGCCTCTTTGAAAAAAGCCCCTCTCCCACTTGGGAGAGACACCAATAACATAAAGGAAAAGGTAGACAACTCTACTTGGTGCCTGAAAACAAAGACTAGTAAGTCTATGCTAACCAAACCTAAAACAGGGAAATAAGAATAGAAAGAGACAAAAAGTATATGTGAAGTCTGAGGGGAATGAACAGCCAGCCGGCCTTTCTTTCACCATTACAATCTCCAAATTCTATGGCCAATTCTTGTTACTTGTACCAGTGGCAGCCTAAGAAAGTCTATAAATGAGTCTTAGGGTCAACAGTTTAATGGGTGGGGTTGGGTGGGGACAGGTCAGGAAGCAGAGCAAGCTCACTGTTTTCATTGAGAAGACATATTTTTAGGGGTGGCTTGGGTTGGATAATAGTGGTAGAGAGATATCCAAAGATTCCCAAGCTAACCCATGGTGCTGGCTGCTTCTATCCCATAAGACCTTAAAATTCTTCCGAGGTAAGACAAAGATGAGAATAGCTGGAAACTTCTTCAGAGCAGGTGTTCCTAAGCCCTCCCTGCAGTCTTTTCACCCAGAACATGAGGGTGGAATTGGGCGTTTGAAAAACTTGATTTCAGCTTTACATTGATATTTTCAGTTTTAATTAGTTTACCTAATAAGCAATAGAACATTTTACCACTTTCCCCAGTCACCTCGCTTCAGCAGAATCAATGAAAATATTTAGACCAAGAAACAGTCTGTGGCTTTTATAAGCTCTCAATTACCTCTTACGTTAGCTGTATTCATTTTACCTTAAAGAAAATCCAGTTCAAATTCTGTGACCTGTGAGAGATAAACGTAAAGATAGGAGGGGAAGGGGACCCAAAGAGCAAAAGCAGAAGAAAAGAAGGATATTGGCTGGATCTCATCACCATAGACTCGAGCCTCTTATCAGACAGTAAGAGATAAGCCCTTTAAACAGTCTGTACATTTCCATTCTTAGTGCTGTTCTTCCTTCCCAAGGTACACAACTGCTCCCCCTCCTCTTGGGAGTGGAATCTGCATTTTCCCCATCCCAGGCTCAGCTGAGCATGTCACTTCACTTTCTAGTAGCAGACATGGTCACACATGTACATTTCAAGTTGTGGCAGCAGCTCCCTTTCTGCCTCATGGTCCTTTCTTGAATCTTGGCTAAGCTTTGAGGCAGGGCAAAGAGATGTTTAATAAGCATGCTGGGTGCCCTGTTGAGCTGGATGATCCCATCAAAGCCAGCTAAAATTCTCAATGGTAAGTATACACCTCTCTTGTACATAGACTGTCCCATTTTGAACAAAACTGCCCACAGCAGAGTCTACATCCTACCAGTCATTGAGACGGCTCTGAAAGAACATCAAGGAAGTCCTAAAAGAATCACTGGTGAATATGAAATTTGCCTCCATGTGCCTAAGGTCCAATCCATGCATTCACGTTCGCAGCCCATAACATAACATTTGCTTTGTTTACCAGTCTCATCAATAAAGTCAAACAAAAGCGAAGTCCTATGCTTGAGAATAACTCAATTCTAGCTTCTCCCAACTGCTGGTATAAATAAGCACAACATGACACAGTGACTGGGCACACAAAGATCCCTTGCCTTAGTTTTCAGGAAATTTTCTTCTAAGTTGCTTCTGTTAAAGGAGATGAGGATTATAAACGATGCCACAGGTACAGGTTCACTGACAGCCGATTAGTAAGTGCTCGTACTGTTAATTCTGCCAGTCTTACTCCTACACAGAAATACATGTGGCCCCAAGGGGCCCAACCACCCACAAATCTCTTCTGCACATCTTTTCACCCTCCAGCACACAGAAATAGAGGGCTACATCCCAGAAAACACCCAGAGAAAGATAAAATGTAGTTTCTTTGAAACATTATATCTAGAAAACCAGGATACAGCTTCCTATTTGGATGTAATTCCTAAATTCAGGTCTCTCTGAATAATCCAAATAATGATCTAAGCCAAGATGTTTCTCTGAAGTTCCAAATATATACATCTATATCCCTTGGAATGCTGAAACTTTCAAGTATACGTAAGGACACTTAAAAAAAAAAAAAGGCAATTTGTTTAGAGTGAGCTACCAGGCTACCACAGATCTCAAAAAATCTAAATTGTGGTACAATGTTACAGTAATTGCCTTTAATGAGTTAATCCTCCCTGTATTCACGCCCTTGGAGAGTGCCCTCTCTGACTCTAGGCTTAGCTCCGTGGCTTGCTCTAGCTAATGAAACAAAAGTGACATTACCAGAGCCTTAAAACATGCTTGTGCACTGAGGCCTGACCTCTCTTACTTTTTTTTTTTAAGATTTTATTTATTTATTTTACAGGGAGAGACACAGCGAGAGAGGGAACACAGAGAGAGGGAACACAAGCAGGGGAGTGGGAGAGGGAGAAGCAAGCTCCCCACTGAGCAGGGAGCCCGATGCGGGGCTCGATCCCAGGACCCTGGGATCATGACTGGAGCCGAAGGCAGACGCTTAACGACTGAGCCACCCAGGCGCCCCCTTCTCTTACTTCTCTTTGGAATCCTGAGACTCCACGTGAAGAAGCATGAGGTAACCTCCTGGTGAACAGTAAAGAGATAAATCATCCCAGCTGAGGCTAACCAGCCTGCCAACTGCCAGATATGTCCATGAAGCCAACTGTATATTAGTTTTCTATGGCTACCATTAGAAATTACCACAAACTTAATGGCTTAATATAAATTTACTAGCTTTCAGTTCTGCAGGTCAGAAATCCAATATGGGTCTTCATGGAACTAAAATCAAGGTGTTGGTAGGGCTGTATTCCTTTCCAGAGGCTCTAGGGGATGATCTATTTCCCTGCTCTTTGGGTTGCTGGCAGAATTCAGTTCCCTGCAATTGTAGGATTGAGATCCTCATTTCCTTGTTGTTTGTTAGGTGAGGGCCATTCCCATCTTCTATCATTGCATGTCTTTGACTCTCCTTTCTCTTCCCCTTTTAAGGGCTCATTTGATTAGAATGGGTGGGTCCATACAGATAATTCCTCCCCACACCTCAAAATCTGTAACTTCAATCAGATCTGCATAGTTTTTGCTGCCACAGAAAGTAACATATTCACAGATTCTAGGAATTAGGATGTGGAGATCTTTGGCAAGCCATTATTCTGCCTATACATCAAGACCATACATATCCAGCCAAGCCATCAACTGACCACAAACAGCAGCCAAGTCAACCCAGACCAGAAAAACTGCACACTGAACCCACAGAATTTCGAGAAAAATATATGCTGGTTTAAGCCAATAAATTTTGGGGCTGTTTGTGAGGCAGAAAGGGCTAACTGATGCAATGACCAAGCCTACACCACTTTTTAAAATTTTTTTAAGATTTTATTTTTAAGTAAACTCTACAGCCAGTGTGGGGCTGGAACTCACAACCCCGAGATCAATAGTCGCAGGCTCTACCGACTGAGCCAGCCAAACACTTCTGAAGGATCTATGCAACCCACACCCTGATAATACCCAGCCATCCCCCTCTTCTCTGCTCTAGTTCAACAAGCATGCCTAAGAGGCCATCGGCCATTTTGTGCTCTCTGAATCATAACATAAAACAATTAAATTAGTGTTGTTTCTTCTTCCAGGCCAGATCTAGAGATTATTCCCGAAATTTAACAAAAGTCAGCCTTATTATCTCAATAGAACCATAGAGGAGCTTTTCGATCCATGACTAGAAGCCACATACATGAAAAAATATATAGGCTAGAAGTCTTAGGGAAAGATTTGAGGAAGGGGCCAGCCATCTTTTGATAGAGCAAAAGCTGCTGAAGGAAGAGGGAAATTTCACTGCTACCCAACCATCTCTTCTTTGCATAAAGACCAGTGAGGGCTTTGGGGCGCAGCCTCTAAGTAGGGGTCTCCAACCCTTCATTAGCAGCAAATACATTTTCTCAAATGGGCTCTCCCTCAAATTTGCTGATACTTAAAGGTCTGCAAAACTTAAGTAGAAGGAAAATGCAATAGCAAGTTAATGTCCTCTTGGCTATTCTGGCTGACTTCCCTGTGCCTGGGTCTTGCCTATTAACTGAATGCTATTCGGATTTCATCTTAAAAACAAATGAGGATGGAGCCCAGAGGCCTGCCTTCCCCAGACTGATAAGAGCAGCACAGTGCAATTATACCCGAAGAGCTTTGTTTCGGAATGTAATCACCGCCCCAGCCTTCTTCCCGATGGGATGGCAACAGTGTAATTACCTCTTCAGGATTCATTGTTTGGGAGTGTATTTCTACAGGGCCCCCTTTCTAGGGCAAAGGAGCTGCAACAAGAATATAGCAGAATTCGTAGCCCCCTCCCCAGTAGCAGTCTTGGGAACCAAACAAATTATTTTGGTTCCCTTTAAAGTAAGGCCAGAGTTTAAATTTCAGTCTGTTTTTCTATCAACAAGGAGTCACCCATACCCCACGATGGTTCCGTTTGAAAAGTCCTGATCTAAAGCCAGACTGCTTGCATCCCCAATTCCCACTCTGCCAATACTAGCTGTGGTCTTGGGGAAACTACTTAATCCCTCTATGCCTCAGTTTCCTCACCTGCAAAAATGAGTAGAAACAGGGCATCACTAGAATGTTGTGAAGATTAAGTGAATATGTGTGAAGTGCTTAGAACAGTACTTGGCATACCGTAACTGCCCTAAGGTTTTTTTGGTTTGGTTTGTTTTTTTAAAGCACATTTGAGGACGCCTGGGTGGCTCAGTTGGTTAAGCAGCTGCCTTTGGCTCAGGTCATGATCCCAGGATCCTGGGATCAAGCCCCACACTGGGCTCCTTGCTTGGCGGGGAGCCTGCTTCTCCCCTGCCTGCTGCTCCCCCTGCTTGTGCTTGCTCTCTCCCTCTCTCTGTCAAGTAAATAAATAAAATCTAAAAAAAAAAAAAAAAGCACATTTGAAGCACCATATTCCATAGCCATTACATTTTGCAAATGTGATCCAATATTAGCTCAGGGTCAAAGCTAAGCTTGACTTACCACGTTCTTTCTTTTCACAACCCTTTGCCAGTTCAGCATGCAGGGTAACGTTGGATAATTTTAAGTGCTGCTATAGAACTAGCACAGCCTCTGACATACTTGCCCAGGTAAAACTTTAATAGGCAGGAGAGGCTGTACATATTTCCATGTCAGTCCTTTCATTTATGTTACCAGTCCAAGGGAAACTATAATAATTAGACTGTGGTAGAATCTTGCTGTTGAAAAAACCAGTAGGTACTACCAAAAGCAGCCACTGGCAATATGGCAGATTCTAGAGAAAATTTACCTTTCTAGCCAGATTTATTTATGAAAATAAGTGATATATATCCTCCTCACATGCTTAAAGTGCACCTCACCTTCCTGGACAATACCCTTGTTCCCACCAGGAACTTTGACCTTTTACCTCCTGTTCAGCTTTCCCTCTGTTCCTTTGTAGCCTAGACTAGTTAAATTCTCTGCTTAGGAACAAACACTTCCAGCATGTGCCTCGCCAGCCATAAGCCTCAAGAGTAAAAATCATAAAAAATTAAAAAAAAAAAAAGAGTAAAAATCATGAGTTTATTGCCAGGCAGGCATTCCCAAAGAATATAGCCCCACTGCTCAAAACAACAGGAGTGAAGCTGGGCCCCTTCTGCCTGGTGCATACAGCTGCAGTGAACTGGGCTTAGGACAAACCAAGGGACCGATCTCAGAAGCCCTGTAATAATGAGAAACTGTGGCTACAGGATAACTATCTGGCTCTTGGGTGAAAATTCACTCCTCACCAAAAGAAACACCTCCAGGGAGTCTCAACACTCCATAAGGTCCCTGGTCACCCACCTGCAGGGTACCTCTTTCCACATCATGGCTTATACCAAGATATCCATGCTTGCTCTTGGCTTCCAAGAGTGAGTGGCACAAGGACCCTGGGGAAGAGCTGGCCTTGTGGATCAGCAGTTGTTAAAGAAAGGAAATTAACACCCACAGGTTGGCTCTACTTTGGTAAAGAGGGTGAGAGGTGCTGTCTGCCAGCTTCCATGGCATTTCCAGCCAGTTTGGAATACATGAGGCTGCTTGTGCTCATAAAAAGAGAAAGAGAAAGAAAAGCTTATGTGAGTTTAGAGTTTTAAAAAGAAGGAGAGGTGAAAGGTTAGCATGGTTTATTAGCTTCCAGCATTTACACTGATCATGTGGGTAAAACTGATGGGAGTAGATGGGACAGCAAAAGGATTGTTCCAAGTCTTTCCAGGGGTTGTAGAAGATCTCTAATCTTAAATAAAGTGGAGACTGTCTGGCTACTGCTTCCACTAGAAAATATGGGCTTTGACCTCACATTTTAGCTTTTTCTTTCCTCACATCTCCTCTGTAGATTTCTATACAGTATCATTTGTTTTGAGGGGTTGCAAAACATGTCAAAGCACACAAAACAAACATAACCTAAGTAGAGAGACGTAAAGGTTCTGGCGTTATACTGAGTACTTAAAACTAGAGGCCATCTTAAGTTGGCACCTTCAAAATGACTAGTATTTCTAAGGAGTAGACAACCACAGGACTTAATAAGCTTTGAGATCACTCTATGTCTAGGGAAGCCCCGGAATACAGAAAGCTTAAAGTATAAGTAAACAGTGGGGTCTCAATCCAGATATGCTGACAATATTTCTCTTTTTGGAAGAAGGAAGAGGAACAGGTGAAAAATTGGTTAAGAGTTGGGAGAGAGGGGTGCCCGCGTGGCTAAGTCGGTTAAGTGTCTGCCTTTGGCTCGGGTCATGATCCCAGGATCCTGAAATCGAGCCCCACGTCAAGCTCCCTGCTTGGTGGGGAGCCTGCTTCTTCCTCTCCCTCTGTCCCATGGCTCACGTGCTCTCTCACTCTCTATCTCAAATAAATAAATAAAATCTTTCAAAAAAAAAAGTTGGGAGAGAGGTTATATAGGTCAATTCCTCTCACTTCCTGCTGCAGAAATACTGTAAGGTACTGAGTTCCCACAACCAGCTTTCTGTTTATACGCCTAGTCTAGCATTTAGCGTAATACCAACTTAGTAGGTGGTAAGCTTTAGAGGGCAGAGACCATGTCTTGTTCATCTGGACACATAACACTGTACCATTAAACAACAGAAGTTCAATAAATGCTCACTGAATCAAAATGGCTGATATACCAGCTGAGTACTCTGTATGTAATTAAGAATTCATTCATTCTTCCCCATTATTAACAGCTCCAGATGAAGAAGAGTTATACAACAGGGTCTCACCAGCACTAAAGTATCTTGGGGTCCTGGTATTACCACCTCATCTCACCATGCCTCTGTCTCTGCATCTGTTCCTAGCTCAGTGAGTTCTCAAATTTTAAAGCACATTATGATCACCTACAAGACTCTTTAAAACACGAATTCCTGGGGGCTACAACCAGAGTTTCTGATTCAGTGGGCCTGGGGTAGGGCCCAAGAATTTGCATTTATAATACTTTCCCAGGTAATGATGGTACTGGTCCAGGAACTACACTTTGAGAATCCCATGCTGCCATGGGTACACAGAAGGAAACACTCGGTATGCTGAGTAGATGCTCATTTTATCAACACAAGTCCTGATGGGGGACAGGAAATAGTTTCATATGCAAACCTTGTGACTCCTCTATTCTTCCCCGCTTGAGGGACATGACTACAGGCAACAGAGGACACACTAGACTGTCAAATTATCAACACAAGGACTCTCAAGTTACCATCTGTTGGTGCCATAGAACAAAAGGTCCACAGTATTTTCAACTCACTGACCATAGCAAAAGGGGAAAAAGTCCTGCTTGGAACCCAGGAAGAGCCCCACTTGGGGAGAACACAGAAAAACAGTGAGAGATCAGCAAGGTTACAATCAGTGAGGAGACTGGCATAGTTCTAACTCATACTAGTCTCCAAAATTTATAATAAAAATCATAATAATGATAATAGCTAACATCTACTGAATACCTGTGTGCCAAAAAATACTATTCTAAGTGTTTCATTCATTTAATTTCACTCATTTAACTCATTCAATCCTTTAAACAATCCTATAAGCTAGGAACTATTCTTATGACCATTTTATAGATAAAAAAATTGAGGCCCCCAAAAGGTAAAATAAATTAACCAAGACCACACTGCTAGGAAGTAGAAGAATGAATATTTGAACCTAGATAGCCTGGCTCTGGAGCCCAAACTCAAACATTTTGCTATAATGCCTCCTAAGCAGACTATATACTATAAATGGCAGCTATCCTCCCTAAACTCCCACTTACTCATCCTCACAGACCCAATCAAAAGAAAAATGGGGACACAGAGTTTCTTTGAACTGTCCCAAAAGACATAAATCCTCAGTCCACACCATGTTTGAGCTGCATCCTCCTTAGCTAATCAGAATTGGCAGTTAAAGTCCCAGGGGAATTATTAAATTTTTAGTAGCAGGGTCAAAACAAAATAGAAAATCAGGCCACTCCCTGGCTAGACTGTCAACTCCCTAAGGGCAGAACCATTTAATTCTTTCATAAGACCCGAAGAGCCCTGGAAAATGCTAAGCATTTAGAAAAGCGCTACATAAACTTCAAAATGACAGTAAAGAAAGGGCACAGGTGGGGAAGCGTCAGCAAGTAGGGAAAGATCAAGAGGAAATTTCCTGGGGGAGAGACAGAGGCACAGAAAAACTTAGTCACATAATATAAAAGGGATAGGGGCGCCTGGGTGGCTCAGTCAATTAAACGTCTGCCTTCAGCTCAGGTCATGATCCCAGGGTCGTGGGATCAAGCCCCTCCTCAGGCACCCTGCTCAGCAGGAAGCCCGCTTCTCCCTCTCCCATTCCCCCTGCTTGTGTTCTTTCCCTCTCTTGCTGTCTCTCTCTGTCAAATAAATACAATCTTTAAAAACTATATAGAAAAGTTCATTGACAAAGCCCAGTATTTTCCCCTAGAAAAGCTTGAAGCAGCACAGACAATTAAGCTTAGAAACTAAGACCCTGGTTCTCAATAAGCACACTTCTCACTAGCAGTGTAAGGAGATGAAGTAAAAGGCTGGGGTAGAGAGGACCCCAATACTCCAGTGACTGGTGGACACCAAGTAAGTAAAAGTCTTGGGTGCTGTAAGGTGTCTATCTAGGAAGGCTGGGTTCTCTGGAAGGAGTGTTGCATTTACTTCTCTGTCTCCCAGGCAACCAAGCCAGCCCCTTATCGCCTTCACTTTCATCACTGGAGCAGAATGAAAGGTAATTGGGTTAATTATTAAAGGAGCACTAGCTAGTACCGCCACTACTAATTGTCCATTTATCTGGGGCTTATAAACAGCCATCTTAATTGATGTTGAGTTGGAATGTGTCACTCACTTTATTTGCCTGGCTCCTAGGTACCAGAGAGGTATAGGACACAGAGATAAAGGGTCCAGTCATGGAGATAAATGGCCCAACACCAGAACTATTATTCATTTATGTTCATACTCATTTAAGTATACCATGATGTCCCTCAACTGTATTCACACATACTATTCATCTTTCCCAGATTTGCCAATTCAAGCAAAGATCTACTATATTAGGTAATTTGTTGTATTAGAGAGCTATGATATCAGGTTGAGAAATCAAGGTAATTCCTAAAAGTCAGCAAGCCCAGGGCCCCAGATGCCCACCTACATGGCCAAGCTAGACCAGACAGGCCTCCTAAAAGTAATTCTCTAAGGTACCAGGGAAATGGGGAACATCTAAGAGAGGCAAAAGACAACCAAAAATAAAGTTAACAAGGAAAAGTAAAGTCTTACAAAAGAGGTAGCTCTGTTTACCCACAACAGGCAATAAACAGAAGGATGCCTGGGACATGAGATTATATAAAGCAATTATTCTAACGCTGCACTGCTGGGTCTGTAATATATACAGATGTAATATACATGACAATAATAGCACAAAGGAGAGAGAAGGGAATAGACTTATAGTGCAGCAAAGTTTCTGTACCTTACCAGAACTAAGTCTGTATAAGTCTGAAGTAGATCCTGACAAAAGACAGTTTAAAAATCAATAAAGAGATTAAAATGGTACATTAGAAGATATCCACTTAATATAAAAGAAGTCAGCAAAGGAGAAACAGAGAAACAAAAAAGACATTAGAAATACAGAAAAGAAATAGCAAAATGGCACACAAAATCCACCTGTATCAACAACATTAAATGTAAATGAACTAAATAATGCAATCAAAGGCAGAGACTGTCAGGCTGTATAAAAAACAAAAATCAGCAAAACAGGATTGAACTGCACAGGTCCATTTAAGATGTGGATTTTTTGAATAAATACAATACAGTACTATAAATGTATTTTCTCTTCCTTATAATTTTCTAAATAACATTTTCTTTTTTCTGGCTTAAAAGAATACAGTATATAATACATACAATACACAAAATAATGTGCTAATCGACTGTTTATATTATTGGTAAGGCTTCTTGTCAACATTAGGCTATCAGTAGCTATGTTTTTGGGGTGTCAAAAGTTATACACAGATTTTCAACTACATGGGGGTTGTACCCTTAACCCCTGGATTGTTCAAATATACATTTGATATACATCAACTGTGTCCTTTCTATAAGAGACCTACTTTAGATTCAAAGAAATAAATAGGTTAAAAGTTAAAAGGATAGAAAAAATATATATCACACAATCAACAGCCATAAAAGAGCTGGAGTAGCTATACTAATATAAGAAAAAATGGATTTAAAGACAATATTGCTAGAGACAGAGGGATATTTTATAATGATAAAAGAGTTAAATTCATCAGGAAGGCATAACAACTATAAAAATATATGTACCTAACAACAAGGTCTCAAAATATATAAGGCAAAATCTGACAAAACTAAAGGGAGAAATACACAATTCAGCAATAATAATTGGAAATTTCAATACCTCACTCTTAACAAAGGATAGGACAACTAGACCAAAAATCAGCAAGGATATACAAAACTTGAACAACACTATCAACCAAGTAGTTCTCCCCAACATCTACAGCACACTCCACACAACAACAGAATACACATTCTTCTCACACACACAGGTAACATGCCAGGACAGACCATGTGCTAAGCCATAAAACAAGTTTCAATAAATTTAAGATAACTGAAATCATATACCACAGTCACATTAAATAAGAAACCAACAACAACAGAAGGAAATTTGGGAAATTCACAAATATGTGAAAATTGGAGAACACATTCCTAAACGTCTAGTGGGTAAAAGAAGAAATCGTAAGAGAAAAATTAGGATGCCTGGGCACAAAGCCATCTATAGCCCAGGACACTCGACCAGGCCCCAATGACCTGCAGCAAAGAGCAAGAAAACCCTGACACTTCCCATTGATTTTAATCAAAACACTAAATTAAGTACATTAGGCCCACATCTGCTCGGAACAGATGCTCATTAGGATGAAAGTCAAAAAGATTAGACAGGACATATAACTAATACCCTACACTACCCAGGTCTCTATCCCTCAGAAGTTTTTTGTTCTTCCAGTAATTGCCAGGGCTTCTCATTTCACTTTTATGAGGACTCAAACATGCAGAAAAATACTGTAGGCTTACGAGCCTTTTAGCAGATACCCCCTACTTGAACTCAGGCAAAACATGGCACAGAAGATTATGAGTCAGGCAGACAGACGTGGTTTAAAGTTCTAGGTCTGCCTCTCACTGTGTTATATTGGGCAAGTGATCTAACTTCTCTGAAATTCAGTTTTCTTCCCTGAAGAACGGAAATGCATGATCTACTTCACAGGGTTGCCATAATGATTACAGGAGGTAATATATGGGAAAGCACTTAGTACAGTACATGGCTCATAGTACAGTACATTAACTTTATGTCCTTTATTATCAGTGGCTGTTACTGCACAGAGCTAGAGCTGTCTACTAAAAAGTCAGCAGGGGGAGCTCCCCAGACTTCTGTGTGTTTCCCCAGAAATACACCTGATAGAGTTGCAGTAGCTTTAAATTTACTTATACTACTTTAAGTATACGTTCAGAATTTGTGTTGCCAAAGAAGAGGCATGGCATGTGTTGATGGGTGACTAGAGGCCACCAGGAACCTACAGAATTGTGGGGAAGGCACCAAGATAAAGAAGAAGAGATGGAAATTAACAGTCAAAACACTTCTCTATAGTAGCTTCTGTTTTCTATTACCACTCTCAGGTTCATGTGGGAGAAAGTGGGTAGAATGGATCTTAATTTTCTGCAAATCCATTTTTTGTTAATGGCTCTGAATGCCTTTGGCTACGGGTCCACTGGAGACTCATTTGCCACCATAGTACTGGTCACACCTCCAAATACTGCAAGTGTGTGTGTGCTTCACCCCTGCAAAAAGGCATTCACCTTTCAGAGGTTTTGGCTTTGGGGCACCTGGGTGGCTCAGTCTGTTAAACATCTGCCTTCAGGGGCGCCTGGGTGGCTCAGTTGGTTAAGCGACTGCCTTCGGCTCAGGTCATGATCCTGGAGTCCTGGGATCGAGTCCCACATCGGGCTCTCTGCTCAGCAGGGAGTCTGCTTCTCCCTCTGACCCTCTTCCCTCTCGTGCTTTCTATCTCTCATTCTCTCTCTCTCTGAAATAAATAAATAAAATCTTTAAAAAAAAAACAAAAAAACATCTGCCTTCGGCTCAGGTCATGATCCCAGGGTCCTGGGATAATCCCTCATCGGGCTCCTTGCTCAGTGAGGAGCCTGCTTCTCCCTCTACCCCTCCCCCTTTGCCCCTCTCTCTGCTCGTGCTTTCTCTCTCTAATAAATAAATAAGATCTTTAAAAAAAGAAAAAAGGTTTGGCTTTATGTTTGGAACTAAGAACCAAACAGCCAGATTGAGGTATGGTCAACCATCTAGACTTGGAGCTATAGGAGGACAGGAATCATGCCTCTTATTCACTCTGGTAGCCTAGAACAGTCCCTGGCACATAGCTACACAACAAATACCTGTTGAATATAATTGTTTTGAGACCATTACAACATCATTCCAATCATACAAGTGAAATTGCCTTTCCAGGAAAACTGGGAGTCCTTACTGCTAACAGGCCAGTTTCTCTTTCACTCCAAAAGCCGTTATTACAGGAGCTCTATTACATGATCACAGTAAGTTTAATAAAAAGGAAAAATCTGCATCCATCAGGGCTAGAAGGCTCAAAGAAAGGGCTACTACATGATTTTCCTCAGCAAGCACCACTGGGTCATAAAAGGCTATGTCTAGAAACTGCTTAAAACAAGAGCGAATTAGGGACACCTGGGTGGTTCAGTCGGTTAAGTGTCTGCCTGCCACTCAGGTCATGATCCCAGGGTCCTGGGATCAAGTCCGGTATCAGGCTCCTAGCTTGGCAGGGAGCCTGCTTCTCCCTCTGCCTGCCATTCCCTCTGCTTGTGTGCTTGTGCTCTCTCCGACAATAAAAACCTTTTAAAAAAAATTAAATAAATAATAAAAAATAAATAAAACAGGAATTAATGCAATTAAGAAAAGCCCTGGAAATCAGCCAAGTTCCCTGGGAGCTCTTTCCCTCTTCTAGATTAAGGTCCTAGAAGCAGCATGCTACTTTGATACTTTGTCCTTTAAAATAACTGTAGGAAGGCAGACTAGGAAGCTTTGGAGTCCCACTGCCTGGTTCAGTTTTGGCTCCTCAACTTCTAGCTGTATCACACTGGGCAAGTTAGCCTTCTGGGCTTTAGTTTCCTCCACAGTTAATTAGGTAATAGCACCTATCTCAGGATTATTGCAAGAAAGAAATGAAATGTAACTGGAAAAGCATTTAAAATACTCTCTAGTATACAGCAAGTGCTCAATAAATGTTAGGCTTTTTTTTTTTTTTGGTTGTTGTTATTATTCTTGGAATTTTCTCAAGAGATGAATAGAAGTAATACAGCTGTCAACAGAATCTGGAGGGACATCCAAACACAGGTACCCCCCCGCCACTTCTTGAAAGTTTGTGTTATACCACTTTACTTTTACAAAAGACCAACATTAGTACCTTGTTTTCGCTAACTGAAGGAAATCTGAAGAGGATTTTCACTCTCACGAAAAAAGGTAAAAAGTGAAAATAGCGTTCAGCGTTTGCTTTACAGTGAGCTGTTACAAAGGCAGCATGCACTCTGAGCATCAAGCTGCCACAGCTTTGAACTGTGTCTGTGAGCACATCTGTGCTTTATGTCAATTTATTTTGTGCAGCCACTAACAAGATGTGTCCTAAGGTATCAGAAAAGCCTGAGAGAGGTTATTTTTTGGGTTTGGGATTACTAAAATTTTTTCCATATAAGTTAATGGTAATTGCTTCTTCGCTTTGCACCATTCTGGCTTGCATAAGGTTTTGTAGAAACACTCCACTTTTGGAAACCTGTATCTACAAACGTTGAGGGCCTTTACGAAAAGACCAATAGGTTCTCTGTAACGTGTATCTTGAGAAAACAGAAGAAACTGGTTTAATTGTGGATGGAAACCATCTGCTAACCTAATGCAAGAGTGAGGTTCTTGAGAATCTAGATTTCCTTCCCCTTGAGATACTTTGCATTCTTTGTTAGAGAACTTTTCTCAGTGGATTTCATATCTGTTAACAGCTGCCTGCTGGAACACAACCCCTATATTCAAAAGTATCCATAAGTAAAAGTGGGCCATTTGGGGGTCAGACCTCTGGGCATAAAGTAGGAAACAGGAAATGGCGATAGAGTTCTTAAATCTAAGGAATAAATAAACATACAGCTGTTCCCAAGCAAAGCTAAATGCCAAGGAAACAGGAGATTTTCTAGCAGTAGAGGAACAGGAGGTGCTGTGTGGGGTGATGGAGGCAGATGTCTGGAACAAAGGGTGGAGAAGAGCTCTATAGTACTGCCTGGCAGCAAGTGATTATCTGCCAGTAAGGAGCTTCCACATGCCATCAGCCAAGCCACACAGAAACACCAAGCATGGAGAGGCATTGAGGCACGGCGTCTGTTTACCCACGAGGGCCAGAGATCCTCAGACAAGGTTGTCAGGGGACCCAGACACAGTCTGCTCCCTGGCCAAGCCTGGGCCGACAAAGAGTCTGGTGGCTAGCAGAGAAACCACTGAGGTTTCTAGGACTTCTAGGCTTTGACACTGGGTCAAGGAGAGACCCAGTGGGAGACCAGAGATCCTGTGGCCTTCCAGCTGTCATAGCTTGGTTAGAAATCACATTCTCCCAGGCTGACGGTGTTACTGCCTCACCCAGATCCCTTCTTACCTTTAACCACTACATGGCCCAGATTTTCCAAAACATAGTATCTTTAAGAAATTTTTAATAGATGCTTATTAAAGACACACCTAAACATGGATTGATTTTTATACCTTTTATGCCTTCACATACATAAATTTAGAGGTTGGCAGTGGAGATGACGGGCAAGTGGAGGAAAGAGTGTGATGGGGAAATAATCTTTGTCAGAAAAAAACAGAATTCTGCTTTGTTTCCTTCTCTAGACACTGCCCAGAAGCAGCAGCACATACTACATCTGAGAGCCTGGTCACACCATGTAGCTTAGGCCAAAAACATTGGTCACTAAGCTATTCAGCCACCATAAAACTGGCTCAGCTGGCATTGTCCAGCCCATTTTCTGTTTCTGAGGTTTCTGAGCCAGCCTTATGGGTCTCTTCTCCTCCTCCTCCTCCTCCCCTGGAAGATTCCACAGTGCCTGGAAACTCCATCTGCTGGCAGATGAGCAAAGGGTTGAAGAGGTGTGCATTAAGTTCCTAATTAAATCACAGGATCTGGTTCATGAGTATCTCACCAACCAAAACATGAACAAGACACCTTTATCATTCAATTAAAAGCATAGCTAGAATCTAATTGCTGGATTAAGAAACAAAGAGTTTAAACAATTTAAAAAAAAATGTTTGAAGGAAGTGGGAATGGGCAAGATAAATAGCTTCGCTCTATTCTAGTTTCCTGCCTTGAAGTAAGGAACTGGGTACAAGACCTCAAAACAGAGTATTCAGCCACATGACAAGATGCCATTACATCAACATAGGTAAAGGAGGGAAAAGCTTTATTTGGCTCCCCGCGCCTTCAACTTTTCAAAATCCAAAGAAACATTTCCTTACCTGCCAGTACCCTGTTAACAGAAGAGTGAGTAGCCAAGCCAGGCTGTCCACGTTCATGAAAAATCCCCGCATAAGGCAAGTACTCAGGCAGCAAGAAACGCCTACAAGAAGGAACCACGTGTGAAAAGCCTAGAAAGACTACCATAAAACAAAGGAGATAAACTATCCACCTGCCCCCAATAATCAAGGCTAAGGGATCCACTCAACTTAGGAATCCACAGAAGCCCAGCACATTGTAAAAATTCCTGGAATTTGTCCTTCTGCAGACTTGTATCTCCTTCCTGATCTTTCTTCTGCAGTTTTGCAGGCTTCTAATCTTGAATAGGATACTCCCCAGGCACTTTTCTATCTCTTTTCATTGTGGCCTATCAAGTCTTTAGGTGGCAGGGCTGGATTATAGGCTCACTAGGAAATAATTCCAGATACGGAATCCACAGTCCAGAAAGTGCGTTTAAAAACGAAATCCCAGGCTCTCATAAAGGCTCCCTCACAAAGGCTGACTACCCAGCTCTTACCTTGGAACGAAGCGTCCAAGTGAAGGTGCAGACATTCGGGCATTGCGTGGAGCTCGGTGCCTGGATCTGTCACCATTGTCCCTGGAGAAAACACAAAGACTATATATAAGAGAGTCACTTAAGCAGAACCAGCCATCAGCCCAAAAGACAAACATTCCCCCAAACGAAATTTCTACACTTAGGTGAAGAACCCAGAGAAATTAGTCATCAGTTTGCTTACTAATTTGGATGGCACATTAATATATTACATTTCTGGAGTACCTCAACTAAAAGATTTATGAGCATTTGCTGACAGTTCAGTAAGAAGGAGGATGATTTTTCATGAGTTAATGTGATCTCTGAACCCTGTAGCATCTGAAATGGAAGTCAAGTTTAGATCTTCCAAGGCACCCAGAATGGAAATATATAAACTTCTCTTTCTAGATTGAAAGATACAGAGAAACTTTGGCTTTGGGGAATCTTGAAGGAAGAAAAAAATTCCCCCATCAACTTCATTCAGCAAATGGTTATCTCTAAATGAGTCTGTTTAGGTCTTTGATGTGGAAAAAAAAATCACTTATGAAAAGTGAAAGAAAAACAACACAAGAAAAAGACTAGGCAGTCCCTTTTTTTAGACTGCAAAACTGGCAATGATGAAGAGTATTAGACAATGTAATCCCAAGCATTCGAGTAAAGAGAAAAAAGTCTAGGTGTTTTCTTTATGGTCTGTTAAAGCAATAGTAATAACCACCATTTATTAAATAGCTACTAAGTTCTAATATAAAGGTTATTTTTTTTAAAGATTTTATTTATTTATTTGACACAGAGAGAGACAGCAAGAGAGGGAATACAAGCAGTGGGAGTGGGAGAGGGAGAAGCAGGCTTCCCGCTGAGCAGGGAGCCTGATGCAGGGCTCGATCCCAGGACCCTGGGATCATTGACCTGAGCCTAAGGCAGATGCTTAACGACTGAGCCACCCAGGCACCCCTCTAATATAAAGGTTACTAACATGTTACCCTATTTAATCCTTCTAACTACCCCAAGAGGTATTATTAGCTTTGTTTTACAGATATGGAAACTAAGGACCAGAAAGGCAAATGCCCAAGGTCACACAACTAGTAAGTGGCTGAGGCAGGATTCAAAGCATATCTGATTCTGAAGCCCTTGCTCTTTCCACTACACTCCACTGCCTCCTACAAGACAGGGACTTCACGTGGCTTAGTTTCTAATGCATCAAAGGAACAATAAGCCAAAGGGCACCGGCTGGACAGTGCAGTTAATTAGCTGCTTAACCAACTTCACAAAATAAATGAACCTCTGAACGCTTGATTTGGTATTTTTTCTGAATTCTCCCTTTGGATTATCTTCAACTTAATGAGATCATCTTCAAACTGGCCCTGGAACTAAAGTTAAGACAATACTTTAGCTTTCAAATGGACCTCTGGGAGCTTTACAAGCCAGAAATGAAAGCCTAGGAAGGTTTTTATATCTTGGTGGGACTGGATGCTGAGCATTAACAGAGAAATCAATATGAGAGATATTGGAAGCTGATCCATTAAAAGTCAGTACTTGCTCTTTATTTTCCCCAAAGAGAAGGCATACTATTGTTTTCCTTAACATATCATATCCCCTTGACTTGAAACTCTACAGATGAAGGGAGAGGAAAGGGGAGAGAGACAGAAAGAGAGAAAGAGAAAAGAAGAGACTATATGGAAAGTAAAAAGGTTATTAAAAAGAACAATGAAATCAGAAGTTCCTAACGAGTAGACTGCAGCTCTGGGGAGCCCACAAATTGTTATAAGATCTTGGTAGCCACATGCATACAGAAAAAAATGAGTCTCTTAAACAAATGAGATAGTTCTCAAATTAAGCTAATATATTACTATTTTTCAAATATATGTAGCTTCAAATTTTGATCAAAGTACCAACTCACTTTAAAGTACAAATGAAGGGCACCTGTGTGGCTCAGTCGGTTGAGCGTCCGCCTCTTGATTTCGGCTCAGGTCATAATCGCAAAGTCGCGAAATCAAGCCCGGAGTCAGGCTCCCAGCTCAGTGGGGAGTCTGCTTGAGATTCTCGGATTCTCTCTCTCTGCCCCCGCCCCTCCCCAGGCTCGCTCATGTTCTCCCTCCCCCACCTCAAATAAATAGATCTTTAAAAAAAAAAAGTACAAATGAATTGGACAGCTGTTCATAACAGCATATTTTACTTATCAATGGGCACTAAAAGTACAGTTAATTATCATGAGAAAAGTTAGAAAATATTTTGAAGTTAAAAAGGGTCCTAAGCCTCAAAAGGTTAGAAACTAAGCCAGAGAAAGGAGCACCATGGGATAAATGCAAGCGCTTCCTCCATAGCTCTGAGAGAGAGCTGCCTTCCCAGAATCAATCACACTGTGGAGCTGACAACTGGCTTCTGCAAGGTCCAAAGATCCCTCTCCCCCTGCACAACAAACAGGTCTCTATCTGGCGTCAGCAGGGCTGAAGAGCAGGGAAGGAGAAGCCAGTGCACTAGATCATTCTGATCAGCAGTTGCCAGTGCTCAAAGACGGCACAAGCCTTGGTGAAAGGACACAGGGAAGACAATTTAGAAAATTGGACAAATACGTCAGGGCTGGGGGGAAATCTGGGCTCCTTCGACATAATTCACAAGCCTCTTTTCGTTGTTATTAAAACCGACAAACAACTTTCTTTCTTTCTTTCTCTTTTTAGAGAGAGAGTGCACAAGCAGGGGTGGGGTGGGGGAGAGAAAGAGAGAGAACCTTTAACAGGCTCTACGCTCAGCACAGATCCCAACTCGGGGCGTGATCTCATGACCCTGAGATCATGACCTGAGCCTAAATCAAGAGTCATACACTTAACCGACTGAGCCATCCAGGCGCCCCCAATCTAACTCCTTTCCGACTCAGTTTCTCCTTCCATTTGAAAAAGGGGGTTGGGACAAAAAACATGGCCAAAGATAATGGCTTTATAGTATTCACAGATTACTGGGGGACATATAGGAAAATACAAATGAGATCAGCTGGCTCAGACACAAAGTCTCAGACTGATGGTCACATTCGGCAACATGAGAGATGTTATACAATGAGTGGAGATGTATCTGCTGGTCCTCAGCTTAACATCTTGACAAATGATGGAGAAGGAGGAGCTAAATGGCATCTCAATAAAATACAGAGAAGACTTCAAATTAAAAGCATTGAGGACTCTAGCATAGAAGGACAGGAATGAGAGCATGGGCCTCAGAACGATTAGAAAACTGTGGAATGCGATGAACACACAGTGAGAGGAGAACAACAAAGAACATCTAGGAGAAAACAGCTCCAACACTGTTCCAGGAAAAACCCTGAAAACAGGAATGGGAAAGGTGGCAGAGGCCAGAATGTTTGACCGCAGGACAAGTGAGGCAAAGAGAGGGATAAAGGCTCTGGGAATTAGTACCGACCACAAAAATCCCTAACTAAAGGCACAGCTCCAAGGAAACTAGAGATGAAAAGAACAACTCATGACCCTAGATTCTGTAGTATAGAAAGAAGGGAGGATTCCGAAGTAAGCAGTGTGGCCGAGGAAACCAATTTCAGTGCATAGGATATCTGCAGCGGGGATGGAAAATAGAAGGGGAAAGGGAGAGTGCTAAGAGTTCCAAGAAAAGGGCTAAGGACTTGAAAGTACTTAAAATAATGCTGATTTAGAAAGCCACACAGACTCTGCCACTCACTTCAGTGCTGTCTGTAAGATCAACGTGAGGCGAGGCTGCACAGGCTGAAGGAGGCCAAGTGAGTGAGGCAGAGACTGAACGTGCGTGGCCCAGAGGCTGTCTGCCAGGTGAGCAGGGGGAAAGGCAGACCCAGACAGGCCATTCACCTTAGGAATGGCGAAGGTGCTCTGTACCGGGGCTGAATGGAACACAGCCTGTGCCCTCTCCCAAGGGGACTTGAGGAAAATAAAGCAAACAAACCCAGCCAGTAAGGAGCAGAATATGCAAATATGCTGGTACTGCTCCTCCTTCACAGGAGGACTCTTTGTCACCAAACTGCTTTTCAGGGAAACACCAGAGAAATCCTCATCAATTTCATCAGCCAGAAGCTGCCGTTAAGCCAGCAGGACAGAAGCTGGTGGAGTTATTAATGGCTTTCCCAGCTGTTGAATTCTGTGCATCTCTGATTAACTCTCAGAGGGATATTTGGGAAGGAGAGGGGGAAGAAAATAAGATTTTCTTGTAAAAGATTTTATAAGGAGAAAAACACCCTTAAACAATAGGCATCTGAGACAAATGCCAAATACAAGAAAATGCATCTCTGGAACAAGGGAGAGACACACAGCAGCAACTCTTGTTAAACGCCTAGGATTAATTGCCTCAGAGAGAGGCTGTAATTTAAAGGAATGAAAAACACACCTACAGACTGCTGTCTGAGTCCTGACCAGACAGTCAGGTTGTCATTACTCCTCATGACAAATGGCTCTGACTTGGGCCTTTATAAATGAAGCTCTTGCAGCAAAAAGCTCAAAAGGCCATTGTCCTCTTGACAATACAGTTGACTTCGCTGAGAATTAGACTATTAAAAAAATAAGTGTTTTCCTATGCTCTTCTGTTTTTACTCAATCTCCAGACAATAGAAGGCCTAGCTGGTATTCCTGTCCCTGGATGGCACAAGTCCTTTCCTTACCCAGGTGCTCTTAGTAAGAAACCGAGGGCCCTGTCTCTACTGCCAAAGGACTGTGCACACATGTAAAGGCTTAGATTCTGGGAGGAAGGCACAGGGCCCGTGGGTGTCATTCATAAGGGATACCTAAGAGCACATGTCTCTTGGAACTGCAGAGCCCTAACTTTTCCCTAAGGAAAAAGATAATTACCGTTTACAAATTCCTCTCCTCCCTTATTCTACCTTTAATTTCACTTGCATACATTCCATACTCCTATTGTACATTTTATTTTAAGAATACAAATCTAGATCTCTAAGTGGTTATGTCCTCCTTTCCCCCCTCCTCCCCGCCTGGCTGTTTAACTCTTTCCTTCTGTGTTTTCCCATGCTATGCCCAAGTACAATCCATACATATTCCCTCTTCTTTCTCTTCTAGCATTCCTTATAATAAATATTCATATATATTTTACTTGCTCAGAAAGAATGCTAATTCTGAAGTTGCCAAGCAATAGTCTATATTTCTAAGCAATAGGCTCAAAATCCTCAGGAAAGAGCTAGAATTCAGGTAGGCATATATTTTAGAGACATGTTGGGGCTCTCCAGGTGCCAGATATCCTGTCCCTAATCCTCAGGAAGTCTCCTCACTTCTCTGAGATTTTTCATTATTCTGCCTCTGCTGAACACAAGGGAAGTTCATCTAAGGTAGTCAGCTCCCACAAAGATCTGAGCGCTTCAGGGTTAAACTTCAGAGATTATCCCCTCTGATTTTACAGATCAGACACTGAGGCCTAGGGTGGGAAAGGGACTTGCCCAAAATCAAATGACAAATTTGGCTCAGCCTAAACCAGAACCCAGGGCAATTCTCTAGACAAGAGTTGTCAGGCTATGGGGGCAGCGGGCACTGACAAGTGATCCCAGTTCCCACCACAGCTGCTCTAGGAGTCACTTGCTGTTTTACCAACTTAGTTCAAAACTGGCTCAAGTAGGAGTCACAAAGGACTCAGGCAACATTTCATTTGGAGAAGCAGGAAGTGAGACAGCCGAGCTCTCAAAGCTCATTTCCCAGGAATGTTCACAAACTGGCCCCACTCTTAGAAAACACACCTCTTACACCCAACACGTAACGTCCAGTCCGAGTGTCCTCTCCTATATTTTGCCCACTGCTTCCTAACTGGTTTTCCTGCATCCCACCACATACTTGCCACTTTAGGTCACCCTAACGAATGCTGTCAGAGGTAGCTACCTCAAATACTTCTTCAGTAATGGCTGCCCCCAGATAAGAATAAAGTCCAAACTTCTCAGCCGGGCATTCCAGGCCCTCGGTTCAGGCCTTTTGGATCTTCTCTTTCACATTACAAACACTCTGTAGCTCTAGCCACAGATTTATTCAGGCTCCCCCAAACAAACCCTGTAAATCTTCAATCTCTGAACTTTTGCTTAAGCTATTCCCTTAGAATCTCCTAGAATTTCCTTCCCCACGCTCATCCTCCACATCAATTCATCCAGTCTATCCACCCAGCTGAAACCCAGGAAGACTCCTCACATCTCCCCAAATACTCTCTTCCCTTCAGAGAATGCTGCTCTGTATTTTAATGCTACCTTATTACAGTCTGTCTTGTAAGTTATTATGTAAAAATCTGCTCAGGTTATTTCATAGCCTAAAACTCTTCAATGACTCCCTTGACCTACAAGATAAAAGTTCACCTCCTTTGCAAGGTACACAAGACTCGCCAAAGATCTGGTGTCACTCTAACTCTCGGGGCTCACCTGCCACATATCTTGGACTTTACAGTCTAGCCAAATTTATCAACAAGGGAATTTCTGAAATACTCCATGCTATTTCATGTTTCTATGACTGTGCATTTGTCTTTCTCCCAAGTATATCTAGAAGTGACAGTCCTATTTTAAGACATATAACTTTCTCTTTTATAAACCCACCTTATAAAAAAACAATCAACCACTATGAAAATCAAGTAAGTGAGATTTAAAACTCTCTAATAAAAAGGAAGAGAACAGTTTCTTATCTCATCCCACTTTAGGAACTACTTCTAGTCTTCTAGCCTGATTCCCGACTGTTGTAGCAGGTTCCAGTCTATAAAGAGAATAACTTTAAAGTGTGTTTCCTTAGAATTTCTCTTGTATTTCTAATATCAAAGAGTCTATGGTTTGTAAGTCAAAGGAAGGAACAAAGGCAACTCCTCTTCAAAATGAAGTAGACAAGAACACTCTCTAAAGATTTACCCTTCCCTTTCTTGGCTACAGTTATGTATCTGTTATTAGTAGTCACTGACTCCCACAGGAGTCCTGGAAATTCTGGGCACAGAAGAGAGAGCAGGAGCAAGTAGTACCAAGGACACGTAGCTTCACTCTACCAGAATTCCTAGCCACAAGAACTTGAAGCAAATATAGGAGTCTCACAAAGCTGCCAGGATTTCACCTATACACAGATGATAACGGTAGTACTGTTTGGTTTTCACGTATTTTCTTTGCCATGGCTCAACTAAATTTCAGTTATAGGAAAAGAGCAGGTGAAGAATATTAAATTCTGAACTCAAGGCAAGCAACTTCTCTTAAGCCAGCCCAGTCAGATGGCAGAGCAGAGTGACAGCCTTCAGAATCCTCAGCTACATCACAGACCAAAAGACCTTTTAACAACTTCCTTGCCAGAAGGTGTCTAGAACGGGGACTATAAAAGGAGGAACTCTTTCTGCATGAGGCTGTCTATGTGTATGTGGTCCTGCCACAACACTTCATGCCAAGCTAAGGAACCAGAACCCATCTCTGGCACCTAGAAATGACTGTCATACAGTGAAACATTTTTGCCTGTTTGGTCACAATATGCACTTCTGGGTAAAAAATCAAATACAACCAGATAAATTAGAAAAATGAAGAAAACAAATGTAATAGACCTAAAGTGACTTCATCTTAAGGCTGAAGGACTAGAATTCCCACTGAGATGTTTTTCCAAAGTCAGCCCAGTGTCACAATGGTAAATTAAGAACTTGCTCTTTTCTGTGCTAGCAACAATTTTAAGAAGTGAATATAATTCCCCTCTGGCTGGTATGCTGGTGGAGGTATTTGTGACTGATCCAATCTGAAGCTTCTCTAATTCTGTCATCGGCTCAGGGGATTCTTTGCCTTGGAAGGCAAAGCAGTTACAAAAAGACACAAGAAGGGCAGGAATAAATGGGATGATTCTGGGATTATAATTACATTTAGAAGAAGAGATAACATGAGGAAGGGGGTGAGGATAACAGGAACAACAAACACATGGCACCTCTTGTGCAGGCCTCAGCAATGACTAGGACACGGCACTTAACTGCAGTGCTTCAGAAAAGCCTCCCTCTCTTTCCAAAGGGATGGTGAAAATCAAAATGGCATTTTTCCTTATGCTTATTTGCTTTCTACATTCTAGCAGGTGGTCTGGGCTCAAAAGCAGGCAGACAGCAATGTCAGGGGCAGCCACACCTTTACCCTGCTTGTGAACATCTTTATGCAAAGACAGATGCTGAAGACTTCAGGACAGACCTTCTGACAGCAGGTTTCTGGATGTCCTATTTGCGCATTTTGATAAACACAGGGACCCTGCAGTCTCAATCCTGGCCACAGACAGAGATGAATGGCAGGAGAAGATGCCTGCCTGGGTAGATGGTCATTAATCCAGAACACAACAGAAAATTTAACCCGATGCTGACCAAACTTCAAAGCTATCCTCCCTAGAGATAAATCTAGATAGTCTTCTTCCACAGCAAATTCAGGGAGCGCAAGAGCTCAAATGTAGTTGTATATCATTTATAAGGTTTTTATTTTATTAATATATTTTTAAAGTATTTATTTGAGAGTGAGAGGGCATGCAGGGGAGGGGCAGAGGGAGAGAGAGTCTCAAGCAGACTCCCCGCTGAGTGCAGAGCCTGATGTGGGGCTTGATCTCATGACCCTGAGATCATGACCTGAACCAAAATCAAGAGTCAGATGCTTAACCAACTGAGCCACCCAGGCCCCTCCATTTTTAAAGGTTTTTAAATCTGTAGAACAGGGCACCTGGGTGGCTCAGATGGTTAAGCGTCTGCCTTCGGCTCAGGTCATGATCCCAGACTCCTGGGATCGGGTCCCGCATCGGGCTCCCTGCTCCGTGGGAGCCTGCTTCTCCCTCTGCCTCTCTCTCTCTGTCTCTCATGAATAAATAAATAAAATCTTTAAAAATAAATAAATAAATCTGTAGAACAGGGGCGCCTGGGTGGCTCAGTCATTTGCCTTCGGCTCAGGTCATGATCCCAGGGTCCTGGGATCAAGCCCCGCATTTGGCTCCAGGGAGCCTGCTTCTCCCTCTCCTCTACTGCTCCCCCTGCTTGTGCTCTCTCGCTCTGTCAAATAAATAAATAAAAATCTTTAAATCAATTTGCAGGACAATAAAAACCAGACACTAAGTATGTTTGCTCCTGTTCTCGAATCTCAGACATGTCTGATTTTGGTAGTCTCTGTATCCTCATTAAAAAAAAAATACTACAATGGAGTAAATACCTCATTAGGGTATTATAAGGATTAAAAAAGATTTTAGAGCCATAGCCTTTTCTTTTTTTTTTTTTTTAAAGATTTTATTTATTTATTTGAGAGAGAGAGAATGAGAGACAGAGCACAAGAGGGAAGAGGGTCAGAGGGAGAAGCAGACTCCCCACTGAGCAGGGAGCCCGATATGGGACTCGATCCTGGGACTCCAGGATCATGACCCGAGCCGAAGGCAATCGCTTAACCAACTGAGCCACCCAGGCACCCCGAGCCATAGCCTTTTCGAGTGAGTGGTTGTGTGTTCACCATCTTAGGAAAAAGATGTTCTCGTCTGTGGCGTATCTGGCGAACCCATTCAATGCGCCCCACCTGCGGCTGGTACACGATGGCCTCACCGGCCCTGCAGCAGCCCCGCGGGGCCCCCGGGCCCGCCCCACCATTCCCGCAATCTGGCAGCAGCCTCTGTGGAAGAGTATAGTTGTGAATATGGCTCTGTGAAGTTTTATGCACTGTGTGGCTTTGGTGGGGTCTTACGTTGTGGTCTGACACACACTGCTGTCGTTCCTCTGGATTTAGTGAAATTCCGTATGCAGGTGGACCCCCAGAAGTACAAGGGCATATTTAATGGATTCTCAGTTACACTTAAAGAGAATGGTGTTCGTGGTTTGGCTAAAGGATGGGCTCCGACTTTCACTGGCTACTCTATGCAGGGGCTCTGCAAGTTTGGCTTTTATGAAGTTTTCAAAGTCTTGTATAGCAACATGCTTGGGGAGGAGAAATGCCGATCTCTGGCGCACATCACTGTATTTGGCTGCTTCTGCCAGTGCTGAATTCTTTGCTGACATTGCCCTGGCTCCTAAGGAAGCTGCTAAGGTTCGAATTCAAACCCAACCAGGTTATGCCAACACTTTGAGGGATGCAGCTCCCAAAATGTATAAGGAAAAAGGCTTAAAAACATTCTACAAGGGAGTTGCCCCTCTCTGGATGAGACAGATACCCTACACCATGATGAAATTTGCCTGCTTTGAACGTACTGTTGAAGCATTGTACAAGTTTGTGGTTCCTAAGCCCCGAAGTGAATGTTCAAAGGCAGAACAAGTGGTTGTAACATTTGTGGCAGGTTACATAGCTGGAGTCTTCTGTGCAATTCTCACCCTGCTGATTCCGTCTACTTCAGGATCCCTCGCCCTCCTCCACCTGAAATGCCAGAGTCTCTGAAGAAAAAGCTTGGGTTAACTCAGTAGAATGATCAAAGCAAATGTGGACTGAATCTGCTTGTTGATCAGTGTTGAGGAAAGTGCAAGAGGAACTTTTATATATTTGACAGTGTAGGAAATTATCTATTCCTGGTATAATTACTGTAGTCTCTTGCCTAAGGCGAGGGTTTCAAACCCACTGTTGAAATAAACCCAACTATTCATGAAAAAAAAAGATTTTAAATATATATACAAAGTATATTAATATATTTATATTACAAATGTTTTGTATGTTATAAATTAGTATACATATGAAAAATATTACTATAGCTGATATCTTTCATTCAATACATGAGGGAAAAGAACCAAAAAAGATGGGATGTGGCGACTCTATACACCTAGATGGGACAAGATAGAGGATGGGAAAATGATCCCTGGCTTAGCAAATGGGAAGAGAGCTGAAGATGTCGAAGTGGGACGGCAAAGGCAGGAGTATGGTGTACTATGAAGGCGAGGAAACCAGTAGAACAGTCTCTCTTAATGGCACCCTAAGTGTTAGGAGGATTCCAGGCCGTGTCTAACTTACCTGCTTCTCTGTACCTGAAAGAACTATAAATTATGATTGTACAAGCTTCTAACCTTCCTTCTAGTTATCAAAGCTAAGGACAAGGATTGGGGCAGAGAAATTAAAATGGGTCGGTACATTCCCTCATTTCTCACTCACTCCCACCTCCCAGCACCTAGAAATTAAGAGAAGAGAAGCAACCCCAAGCAGCACTCAGTTTACAACAGGAAGGAGGAGGGCAGGGAAGAGGCAGAAAGAATGAACAGACAGTAACTCAGCATCAGCCAGCTGGCAACTTCCTTCACTAGGAGACCTGGACTACTAATACTGAAGTGACTAATCCACAGCTGTTATTAAAAACAAGATTACAGTCTGCATCAGCCCCAAAAGAAAGGCAAACACCGGGTGAAGGACTTTCAGAGGGGCATGAGAGAAATCAGCCCATCGTTACTAATCAGGGAGCAACGGAAGACCCCTAGGGAGAAACAACGGTAAGTCAGCGCAGGAAAGGTGAGGAAGGTGATGTAAATTCAGGTCGTGCTGAAGCCAGCGGGGAGGTGAGAGCACAGGTGGGCTGTGGGGAGCACAAGGAGGAGGCAGTCTGACACAGGAAAATCGAGGGGGAAGGAAGAGTAGAGGGAGGAGGTGGTAGCAGAAGAAAGAGAAGGTAAGATGAGAACAGAACATTTCAAACTAACCCAGAACTCCATTGTGAAGGACAAGTCACGAGGCAAGATACAGCTCAAAGGCATCAGCGCCACGTTTCACCACTGCAAAGAGGTAACACAGCCTTCCCAACGTGCACGGAGGGAGGCTATGCGATCTGCACCGACTCCCAGAGCTCCCCAGGATTACTGAGGCTTTTCAGTGGTACTAAGTCCCCGCAGTCTTGGCGTGTACTTGAAACTGCTTCCCCGAATAGACCCCAGTGCTGAAAAAATAATCATAACCTGTAGGGGAACATATTTCACTCCTGGTGGGTGCCTGACTGAGGGAGTGGAGACTGTCTTTCCCCTCCCGGCCAGTATATGCACCCACCTTCCCCTACAGTGGACTGAAGGGAGAATGACTCGGGCTAGGAGCCAGTGGGCAGCCGATGAGAGGACCAGCACCCCTGCTCCACGTGCCACTGCAGCTCCTTCAGGGCATCCCTGCATTTCTTTCACGTTTACATCTTCCCCAGACAAATGAACCGCCCATTCAGTCTGCCTTCTGCTTCCAAGTACACAATTGCTAGTGTGTTTAAGAACCATAACTGGAAGGCAAATTGGTATAAAGGTTGTTTCCACCTTCTTAGTCATCTTTGGCAGAGAGATTTCTCCAACGCACCTTAAAGCTCTATTGCAAGGTGACTCTTGGGGAACCATCCATTCAGCTCACAGAAGAGGAAAGTCGAGGGGGAGGCAAGAACTCTTAATATCCCAGACCTGACCAGGCTATGTCAAGATGGAGAGGGGAGGGCGCCTGGGTGGCTCAGTCGTTAAGCGTCTGCCTTCGGCTCAGGTCATGATTCCAGGGTCCTGGGATCGAGTCCCACATCAGGCTCCCTGCTCAGCAGGAAGCCTGCTTCTCCCTCTCCCACTCCCCCTGCTTGTGTTCCTGCTCTCGCTATGTCTCCCTCTGTCAAATAAATAAATAAAATCTTTAAAAAAAAAAAATGGAGAGGGGAAAAAAAGGAAAATGACTGACAGGCTGTCCTATTCCAGTATAAAAGGAGAAAAAAAAATAAGCCTTAAAACACCTCTCTCTCACTTGTTTTGCATGTTTGAGAATATCAAAATATAGGAAATCAAAACAAGAGCCAAATGTCCAATTTGATACAAGCCAGGGAAGTTTGAAAATGGAAAGAAACACAACAAATGGCTAGAAAGGTCAGGAGCAGCAGGTCAGAGAATTCAAACACAGCAGTGAGACGGAGGGGTTTAATCCGGTGCGTGGGGCTGACCCTGCTCCTCCAGCTCACCCCCGCCCTCCAATCAACCACTCAAAAACACCAGAAGAGCAAGGAATCACCTCTCAAGCCACCACATTAATTTGACAGGCAACTTTCAAAGGATCCTTATGGGAGAGGTGGGGGGAGGGAGAAAGTTTAAGCAATGGAGTAGGACCTCAAAGAATCCGTGTGATTCAAGGGTACTAAAAGGAACTGTCTTTAGGGAAATCTGGGCATTCTCATTATCTCTAGTCTCTATACCTACTCTGCTTAAGGAAAAAATACCCACCATCCTGTCTCCCTGATGTTGTGAAGACAGGCCATGAGAAGCACTTCCACAGCCACTGTTCATGCGAAAGGGAAATAGAAGCGCTGCCTACGAGCGGCACCATCTTCTCCAGCCTGGCCTGGGGCCAGTGGGTTGTCTCTCCCCACAGGCTCCGGTGAATCAGCAGCACAACTGCCAGAGGTGGGGAGGTGCGGGGGGGGCTGTGCCTTTTAACCCCCTTTCCCTCACCCCATCCTATAACTCATAAATAATAACTTAGGGGGTTGAAGCAAAAATGTCAACCCCTGCTGCTTAGACAGCGGTCAACGGGGAAGCACACACAGCTGGGAGGACAGGGAAGAAACAAGCTAAGGAGGTACTTACTCAAAGTCCTCAAACTCCAAGTCGGTTCCCTCTACTGATGGGCCCTGGTTGTCTGAGGAAGAGGAGGAGGTGGAAGAACGGAGACGGTTCTGCTGATAGCGCATGGAGCGCTGGCGAATACTGTCTCTCCGTGAGAGATACTGGATCATCCTCTGGGCGTAGTATGCAGCAGGAGATAATCTGAGAGAGACAGAGATGGACAAACACAAACTAGCACTAATGTGGGGAATACTGTGAAAGACAGTAAATCCAGCTCTCCCATGGCATCTCCCTGCTGAGGCGAACTCCGGAGACATGAAAAATAAAGGGCATTTAACTCACCAGGAGATCTGTACTGCACAATATGCTTATCAGACTACCACCAGTGTTTCTGTTCTGAGAGAAGGCAAAGAGGCTGTTGAATCAGTCATCATCTGCTCAACGGCTGCCCTCCCAAGGGGATACCACTGAACCTGCCTTTTTAGTTTCTTAAGGGACCCCTCATAGCTGCTTAGGGTGCTCTTCACACAGATTCACGGCCTTCTTCAAACATCCACACTCAAAATATAAGAAACGAAAAGAGACCACAACAATCATCTACAGGCCAGGTCTTCTTTCATTTTATACAGGAAAAAGAGGCCAAGAGATGGCAAACCAGGCATGACCAAAGAAGGCGCCATCTTCACCAGGACGTCCTTCCTCTCCAACAAATCCACACAGCTCCAGATTTGTCCTAGCTCCCTAAAATGAGCTCTCTGAACCTCTCAGATCTATGGATTATTCACAGATATTTGTAACACAGAGAAAATATTCAGGATCGAAAAAGAGACTAAAATATACTCAGGAAAACAAAACCTAACAGGGAAAAAAATTTTCTATTTCTTACACTTACAACAGAGCATCAGAGGCTACGTGGGCACTAAGCAATGTAGTAGGCAACAGTTATTCCTTTTTCTTCTCCCTTACCATGGCTATTCTCAGTGGATAATTAGTCTAGACCTCTATTCTTCTAACTGTGGCTTAGTCTTCATATTCCATGAAAACATCTAGTGTCCCATACAATTCACCACATTCCCTTCTTTCTCAAGTTTTTCTTCCATCTTTCACAATACTGCTACATACTAAGAAAGTGAGAGAAGAACAATAATAGAAAAACATTTTATATGATAATATTAAGTGGATTACTAAGAAATTTCCAGGCTTAAAACTTGCCTGAGGCACACACTTTAACTCAACAATTCCACTAGGAATTTTACCATACAGAAAAACACAAGGATACAAAGATATATATATATATATATATATATATATATATATCTGTATATGTTGTTAGCATTAGTGAAAAACCGGAAAGCGTCCCAAATGCCCAACAGATTAAATAAACTATATCTGTACAAAGAAACACTATGTAGCTATTAAAAAGAATAAGTCATCCCTATATACACACAAGAAAAACCCTCTAAAGCAAAAATTTAAGTGGGAGAAAAATTGAAGAATGGTATGCATATACTAATATGTATATAAAAGCATATGTACTTCTGCAATTAGAACAAAAAATTAAAAGGAAACACAGCAATCCTAATGAGGATTCCTGGGAATCTTAACTTCTATAATATCTGAATATAAAAGGAAAAAAACATATAAACATATATACACACACACATATATTTTTTTTTAGAAATCTGAAGAAACTGAGAATGGAAATAGTAATAGTTACATCCAATGATAGGAAAACTATTTACAAAATCTTGCTGCCTGACTTTTCATTACCCCTGGACAAATTTTCTGGGAAAATCCTCAGTAAAACCACTGACTCAGACCAAAGAGATTCTGCAGTCACCTGCTATAGGAACTAAGGCTACCTCTGAAATGCCAGTCATCAGAGGTGGTATCCTTTTGGCCAATCATCAAATGGAATTCCCAAGCAGGCCAAATTACAATCTTTGGAACTCAAAAGTCCTTGTCATAGAACAATATACTGTATTTGGCATCCCAGAATCCAAATTATACAGCAGGGCAAGGGATGCACAGATGCCTTGGCCAAGATCATCAGAGTACAAGAATCATTTCTTAAAAGTCTCAACGTGTGGAGCTTTCATTATCCATTGGTCCCCTATTGCCATATATTTTGCAAGGATGAATCAACAATCCTAAATTTTCAAGAGACAAAAGTCAGCACTCTTGAGTTGTTCTTATATCTACTAAATATACAGAAATCTTCCAGAAGTCAATCATTGAAGGTTAAATTCTCAAGTCAATCAGACTAGAAACGAATGTAAAAAACATTTCAAGAACAGAATGAAGATTCTTTTTTTGGAACTAATTCTGAAAAGTGACCATAAGTATACTCATTCCTCAGTTGATAGCCCACCCTAACTAATGGGAAAATTATATTATTGGTGACAGAAGTAGAAAGAATGTTGATTCATCAGACAATAATAAAGACTACCCTTTTATGTAAGGGCACAATTTCAGCAGTAGGTAACCCCAATTGTTTAATTTCACTATAGGATAGGAATTCCCTAAGCTACAAAACTATGCATCAATGGTAAAGAAAAAAAGGATTCCTGGCACAATTATCAAATACAAGTACATCTGGCCTCATCTTTTTTAGGTATCCAGAGGGAAGCTAAGGATCTGAATGCTGAAATGCCCCATAAAGGCTTTGACCTATATGTATTGTGTACGGTGAAGTCTAAGAGGAATAAGAAATTAAACAACCAGTAATGAGGTAGCAGTCATCCTCCTACTGAAGAGCTGGATAATCACCAAACTCTAGTGTCCCAAGTAAAAATTTTAAATGTTTAAATAAATCCACAAGTTTTATTCAAGGAAGAATACTTTCTCCTCCAAAGAAAACCTATTCTGTGTTCAGAGAGAATATGTAAAAATAGCAACACCACAAAGTATGACACTTTCTGTGATAAAGAGATCTGAGTGGGAGTAAATAAAAGATTTATTACATGAAAGGAGGACAAATAATGGTCTCTAAGGACCACTGTTAAACTTTGTCAGGCTAAAAATTCTGGAGATGGGATTCCTATTGCTGTCCTAAAAGAAACTCTTTTATAGCAAGAAATTCTCTTCTCAGCGTTTCAGAGTAATCTGATTGACACATAAAATCTCCCTCTCTTATTTAGGACTTACTACTTTCAAGTGTGATCAGAGACTAACATAAACTTCCTTGGTTTGGTCATCATCTCAGCTGCCTCCAAATGTTCCCCGATCCTTGGATTTGCCATTGTATGGAAAAGGAAGTAAGACAGTAATGGGGAATCCTTTCATTAGTCTCTCAGAAAGAATGCTCAGTATCATGACATAACTGTGGCAATAGTGAAATCACTCAATATCCCAACAATCAACTTGGTCTACGGGTCTTTCCAGACTTGATATTCTTAATCTAAAGCAAAGCTCATTTAGTTTCATCTAACCTATATTTGTTAACTTGCCAACCCCACCATTACAAATTGCTCTTTCTTTTGGCAAAGCCTCACAATATGCTCTGGTATTGCTTACATAATGTAAAGGTTATCCCCTATTTAGGTCATTAACAGAATCAGTAAGTCTGGTTGTGACAACGCCAAAGGGCTGCTCACTATAAATAAATGTTATACATCAACTCAACACCCATCCTTGGTCCTCAGTCACCAGTATCAGGTAAGGGTGGGCTTTGAACTTCTCTAAGTGCTTTTTTAATCTCTTTGAGAACTCTTCAAATATCTTCTGATCGGTGTAAGGTAAACACTTTAATAAAATGCCAACTTGTTTTAGCTACCCTTTTGTTAGTCATCTCTTCCTTTAGGTTGCATCCAAAAATTGAACATCTGAATGAGTTTGACTTCTACCTTTTGATAGTCTAAATTCTCTCTCAAATGAGAGAAAGTAGGATTATTTGTTAGTTGGTTAGTTTTAATTTGTAAGTAATTTCCCTATTAATAACAATTTGTTTCCCTTTTGGCTTTCCATCTGAATGGCAACAGCCTCCCTGATCAGCAAAAAAGGAGTATCCTGTGACTGCCAGTGGCCTCCTCAGGTCCCTCCTCTAAGTGCCCCACTTACAGAAATGAGCCCCAAAACACAAGAGCTCAGTCACAACCCTCTGCCACCAGAGGTTCTGTTCACTTACCTGCAACACTTCCCAATCACCTGAACCACCTGTCTCAAAACTGTTAACTGAAGAGTAAAAGAGCACCAGGACCAGAGAGGCACAGAATGGGGCTTCCAACAGCTTGGCAACCCCAAGGGCAGCCCCTCCCCCCCACCTAGTGCCATTTCTCACTTTGGCCTTACCTCGCTGGGTCTGGGTAAATTGGGTGCTCTCTGGATCCTGCTCCATCATAACGGGATAATGAAATGAGGGAAGACTCCAGCAGCCTCCTAGCAGAGATTAAAAAAATGGCAATAATCCCTGTCAATTACCAACTCAGAGGTCATTCATAAGGGAAAAATAGGGGGAGAGATAAATAACATCCCCCTTTGTGGCTAGCTAGCACCTGCTATCTGGGATCACAACCTTCCTACAAACTAAATACTTAGAGACATAAATAAATGAGCTACAAAGCTCCCACACTGGACATGGCCACTGTATTATGCTGAATACTGCTCTTCTGTGAGAAATGAACAAGTGCTTCAGAGACATGATCTTATTTCTATTTGCAGTTTCTCCAGCAGACAAATAGGAGGTTGGGATCAACACAGGAGGGGAAAATTAGGCATACCCAGACATATTCATGTAGTGCCAACATTTATCTTGGCGTTCAGTTTCTCCACGTTATCCCCTTATCTTCTCCTCATTCTGCTCTGCCCATACCCTTTTTGTGAGAAGAAGTACTCCTCAGGCTCTCTTAACTGACAAAAATCTTTAATTATATAACCTAGCCCAATCATAAGTTCAATTGATCATATGTCAATACACCCACATTTTACTGAGCACTTTTTTGGTGCCAGGCAAATACTAAGCACTTCATATATATTTCCTTACTTAAAACTCACCACAACCTAGCAAGGCAGGCATTACTATACAAACATGAGAACACTGGGCCTAAAAGTTAAGTATATGGCACTGTGCACAGGGCTATTGATAGCACCAGGACTCCAGAGAAAGTCAACTCCAAAATGCTTCAAACCACAATGCCCTACTGTAGGACCTTCCAGGCTCCATGCAGGTAAAAAGTGAGTATGTTTCAACTGTGAGTCCAACCTAGAATGTGGGCTCCGTATTGCTGGCTCTTCCTGTTTTTTAAGGGAAGCCAGAAACCTGGACTTTTCCATGAAATCTCCTGTTAAATTTTAGCTAAAACATTTTTTCCCTCTTTGAACAAGGGCCAATTAAAACACATCTGATAAATGTGGCCCAGGGACCCCCCAGTTTGCCGAGTCTGCCACACTCCTTCCCAACTCAAAATGTGCCTTGGCAGCCAATCAAGCTCCTGCCATAGAACACGTTTCAAAGGAAATGGTCTCAAGAAAGAAATGCATATTGTTCCTCTCCAGCAGCATCTTGCCTGGCTCTCCCGAGAACAGGTCTCCGGCTCCCTGCCAGACTCTTCTTTAAAGCAGATCTGCAGGATAAGAACAGCAGCTACCAATCTTTCCCAATTGAGTTAATTCAATTCACTGTTATTAAAACCAGCTGGCTTTAGGTAGAGTCATGTGCAGTCACTTTATCCCAACAACTGGCTCACCAAAGCATCTCCCCTAACAGCCTGGGGAAGAGCTACAGGAGAGGCCCTGTCAATCTGGCTTGCTACCTTTCCTGCCCAGGATGACCAACTGTTAAAATGCTTTCTATCTAAACAAGGCCTAATACCTCCCCACACAATTCACTTTAAGCAGTCCTACCACTGAAGGAAGAGAAAATTACAATGTAACCAGTGAGGAAGAGAAGAAAGCAATAAAATACATCTCTCAGGCCTGGGATCTTCAATGATATCACTGTTGACAGCAGCAGTAATGCTGCTTCTTATCAATTCTAAGAGATACCCTCCCGTTTTAACATGTCTGAAATTGGGATGCATCTCATCATTGTGTGACAGTTTATTTTTTTAAAAGATTTTATTTATTTGAGAGAGAGAGAGCATGAGCGGGGTTGAGGGGGCAGTGGGAGAGGGAGAAGCAGACTCCCCACTGAGTAGGGAGCCTAACACAGGGCTGAATCCCAGGATCCTGAGATCATGACCTGAGCCCAAGGCAGACGCTTAACCACTTGAGCCACCCAGGCGTCCCTGACATAGTTTACTTGGCAGGATTTTTTTCTTTCATTAGGGGCACATAAAATAATGGCATGTCTTTGAGTCTTGAACTACAGAATGTTTGTGAGAGGAAGGGGTAGGGAGAGGTACCTAGACTGGAAAAAGAAGAAAAGTGAAATTGAGAAGAATATCTATTCAGGACATTTATACCATCTTAGATAAATACTTGTCCAATACTAACTAATTAGTTCTATAGGAATTGGGAAGGAGTTGAATGGAAGCAAGATCTGGGAGCAGCTGACATCCCTGAACACCCAGAAGTTTGTTCCATCCCAAAGGGCTCTGGAGTTAGTCCTGAGTATAAGTGAGCCCCATAAGGTTATCCTCTAAACGGCTGCTTAGTAAGCAGAAGCCCTTTGGCAAGGAGCATCCTGCAGAGCGACCAACATATACCTTTTTTAAGTACTTCTGCCTGGAAAATGATGCTGCTAAGTTAGGAAGCCAATATTACCCCCATTACTATGCTAAGGCAGTGTCAGCATTCAGAGATGACTTTTTAAGGATCATGTAAAGGAGATTCTTGAACTAGAAGAGTCTGGATTAGATAATTTCAATTTAAATGATTCCATTTTATAAACCTGCAGAGTCTACTTCCCACCCTAACTTCCTATCTTCATTAGAAAGACTTCTTTAATCAGGGTAAAACCAGAATGTTAACCTTTGTCTCTGGGGAGTCCCTGATGAGGTTCTTTTGGAACATGCATCCCTTGTGCCTACTTACTACAAAATCTGCTGGCACCATTTATGCTCCCCAGGCAATACAGTGGACTGGCAAGCCATATATACATATATATATATATATATATATATATATATATATATATATATATATATATGTATGTATGTATGTATGTATGTATATATGGCATTCTAACTGCTAATACACAAAATCAGAAGCACCAATTACTATGAATAGCACCCCCACACACTTATCACTGATTAAACATTGAATTCTCTTCAGTTACAAGTACTATCTGAAGGAATAAAAAGGACTTCTCCAATTGGTGTTGAACACAGAAAGAACCAAAGCTACCAGATGAGTAAATGTCACCACCACTCCTAGGAACCTCAAAGAAAGATCTTTCTCTCCTACAGTCAGCTTCCTGCAAACAGCCATCACTGGAGAAATGACATAAGAAAATGGGATGAGATGCAGCTGTGCACCTTCTTCTCTGGCCACTACAAATGTGACCTGACTTAACCATCTCTCATGCAACTCAATAATGTGAAATCAGGTAGGACTCAGGAGGGGGTTCAGACACACTTGTTCAAGTTTGAAGCTACCATTTCATTCTGACCTGTAATCACAATTTAGAAATGTTTTTAAAGAGTCACTGAAACCCTTTACAGGAAAAAAACACACACAAAAAAACCCTCTTTCTTTGCAAGTTTGCCCGGTTCATTCTCTGTACCAGTGGTGTCCAAGTGAGATACACAGGGGTTGTGCTATTTTGATCCACTGGAGAACAGAAGAAAATATCAGAACTTTTTATTTATAATGTATAACCATAATATATAATACACACACACACACACACACACTGCTCAAAAGACTTTTACTAATAGAAGTATTTTTTTTTAAAGTCTGGAGACCACTGCTCTATCAAACTATATCCTACTTTTAAGAAAATCCAACATTCGGAAGAATAAGCACAAATATATAAATATAAAAACCATACATCTAAAAGAATAAGCACAAAACATAAACATAAAAACCATAAATATGTAAAAGCATAACCATACTCCTACATAGCACAAGAGAGAGAGAATGATAAAGCAAACGTGGTAAAATGCTAAGATTTAGGGAATGTGGGTGAAGGGTATATGGGAATTCTTTGCACTATTTTTGCAACTTTTCTGCCAGTCTGAAATTATTTCAAAATTAAAAACATTCAAAAAAATTAAAAACATTCAGTATACAAAATTGAAAAGTAAACCACTGAAAACTAAAAAGAAAACTCTTCATTCTCAAAAGAATCACTCACTTCTTAAAAAGGATTTTTTTTAAAGATCTGATTTATTCATTTGAGACACAGAGATACAGAGAGAGAGAGAGAGAGAGAGAGAGAGGGAGAGGGAGAAGCAGGCTCCCCACTGAGCCAGGAGCTCGTGTGGGGCTCGATCCCAGCACCCTGGGATCATGACCTGAGCTGAAGGCAGATGCTTAACCATCTGAGCCACCCAGATGCCCCTTAAAAAGGATTTCTTAAAATAGCAAGTTGCCCTAATACCCTAAGGTAGGTTTGGTAAACTACCGGCCCCAAGTCAGCTGCCTGTTTTTTGTTTTTTTTTAAGATTTTATTTATTTATTTATTTGACAGAGAGATAGAGAGCACAGATAGAGTGGCAGGCAGAGGGAGAAGCAAGGCTCTCCGCTGAGCAAGGAGCCCGATGCGGGGCTCGATCCCAGGGCCCCGGGATCACGACCTGAGCTGAAGGCAGACACTTAACCGACTGAGCCACTCAGGCGCTCCCCCAGCTGCCTGTTTTTATAAATAAAGTTTTATTCAAACATGGACACATCTACTCATTTATATATTGTCTATGGCTGTTTTGGAGCTAGCAAGGCAGAGTTAATCCTGACAGGAACAGGCTTAGAATACTTACTACCTGGTCCTTTACAGAAAAGAAATCTGCCCACTCCTTGCTCTAAAATATTTGCTTACATAAAATCCCTTGAAAGATAAAGTGAGGGCGCCTGGGTGGCTCAGTTGGTTAAGCGACTGCCTTCGGCTCAGGTCATGATCCTGGAGTCCCGGAATCGAGTCCCACATCGGACTCCCTGCTCAGCAGGGAGTCTGCTTCTCCCTCTGACCCTCCCCCCTCTCATGGTCTCTCTCTCTCTCTCATTCTCTCTCTCAAATAAATAAATAAAATCTTTAAAAAAAAAAAAAGATAAAGTGAAGTCACTAATAAATGGAACAGAAAAATATGAAATCAAAGTATTACATGCTTGAGTAAGTCATCAAAAATTAATATTAAACCCTGATAAAATCATTAGTCAACAGAAACACAATTCAAGCTGTAAAATTCCTAACATTTTAAATGACTACAGCTATTTCTTCCTTTCCTGATTAATACTCTGAATACGTGTAAGTGGGAAGTGGGTTCCCTAAATCCACTATATCCTTTGATGACTACTAGGAAAACAATGAAAAAAAAAATTGTGGAAGAAAGCTCTGGGAAAGAACAAAGTTGTCAGGGTAGATGAGATGGGTCATCTAAAAAAGAACTTTCATTTCAAACCCAATGGATATCAGAGTGCTCGCTTCGGCAGCACATATACCAATGGATATCAGAGCTGAGAAGCAGAAAATTTGGGTACTTTTATACATGTCCAAACAGAATGAATAAGCCAGTGACAACTCTTCCTTACTCAACAATTATATCCTGAAAATATTCTTTTAAAACTAGTTGTCAGATGACAGAAAAAAATCAATATCCTAAAGCAAATAAATATGTTTAAACCTCCTCTAATCACTGGGAAAAATCAATTGCCAGAACTCTGTGACCTATATGATATGTAAAGCCTGCTCCAAGAACCCAAGATGCCACTGATGCCCCATGCCTAAAGAGTAATTTCCCAGCCTAACTTTGATGTCTGGGTGTTATCTGCTATTTTAGTTCAGGGGAGCCAAACCCAAAACTAATAGCTCCCTTCTGCCTAGAAAATAAAATCTAAATTCCTCAGCTTGGCTCCAAAGCTCTGCAGCTGAATTTCTCATTTCTTCTGGATATATGATATACTCTAGCATGGTGGGTTTCAACCTTTTTGGCCTCAGAATTTCTTTTAACTCTCTTAAAAACTAGGACCCCAAAGAGCTTTTATTTATATGGGTTTTATCTATTAATATTTCCATTTGAAATTAAAATTGAGAAACTCCTAACACAAGCACACATACCAGAGTGATAACCTTGTTACATGTCACACAGCGAAAACTCCACAGACACTTGTGGAAGAATGAGAGTGAAAAAGACAAAGAGCAGCTCAGCATTATCACAAAAATGGTTTTGACTTTAGGAATCCCAGGCCACTTTGAGAAGCACTGATCTAGCTAAACTAAACACACCCTCATCTCATTTATGTATTTAGGTTAACCACTGCTTCTTTCTGGAAAGTTCTTTTTCCTATCTCTGCCTTAAAAAATCCTTCAAAACTCAAACATCTGACTCCTCCATCCAAAAGTTCACACACTCTACTCTCTTCCCAAAGACCCCACTGCATTTTGAAACCTCTCTTAAAAGGCCTCTGCCTGGGGTGCCTGGTGGCTCAGTTGGTTAAGTGTCTGCCTTCGGCTCAGCATGATCCCACGGCCCTGGGATCGAGCCCCACATGGGCTCCCTGCTCAGTGGGGAGCCTGCTTCTCCCTCTCCCTCTGCTGCTGCTCCCCCTGCTTGTGCTCTCTCTCTGTCAAATAAATAAATCTTTATTTTAATAAACAAATCTTTAAAAAAAAAAGGCCTCTGCCAAGTCACCATGTACTATTGTTACCTCTAAGTATGTTTTGTCTCTGCTACTGGACTACAAGCCACATGAAAGCATGTACTGGGTCCAAGTCATCCTTCTGTCCCCATTAAAACTCCTAATTAACATATAATAGGAGACCAATAAAAGCCTGTGAATAAATCAGCAGTCCTAAGTAGATATGGAATAAGCAAGAAGACATATCTGATTGCCCCTCACTGACCGCATGACATTCAGACAAGGTTGCTAGATGTCCAAAAACTCACACTAAAATTCCTGAAGGAACAAGGTCTTCAGGAACTGCTTACATCACCCTTTATCCCTCTGGTCACTTAAGCTGCTCAGGTTAAAGTGCTGACATAGTTGTCCTGATAAATGCAGTGCAGCCTGGTCCCTGGGAAGCTTATTAAATCATAAAGTCAGCGGCTGGCTACTTGCCTGGGAAACTACCACAGATGCTCCTGGATGGTATATTGCTAAAAGAGACCTCACAGGGGAAAGAGGGCAATGTTTTCAGGGGGAGGGAGGGACAGGAGGCCAAAGAAACTTGGATGCACTATTGCCTTCTTCATTTTTGAATCTTGCTCTGCAAGCCCCCGATCTCTGCCTTGGCGCATGCCTGGGCTGGGAGATGACAAGCCCTTATTCTTTATAAAAAATAATTGTGTGTTCTGAAATGACACCTCTATTATGATTTCCAAATTGACATCTCTGCTTTAAAGCGGAGGCATCCAAGCCTCCCCATTTCACACACTGGCAATTATCGTTTAAGTTATCCAACGATAGGCACTCATCTGATCACTGCAGGGCCCCCTAGTTCTAGGGGTGCACTTAGAGCACGATGCCGTTGCCAGTGAAGCCCAGCAGGCAATTCCTGCCCCTGCTGTGGGGTAGACCAAGGCAAGGTGGCACTGCAAAAAGGCTGACACCAAGGGGAAAAAAGACATACTATAGAAAAGCTCACAGTGCCTGTCCTATGGATCGGCCTTATTTTACTATCATCAAGCATAAACAATTCATGGGACTCAAAACAATGCCTTTCACCAAAACATCTTTACAAAACATTAACGTATTCCTCAATGCCTCTGTGCAGCGAGAGACAGATGGTAAAACATCCGAGCACAACATAATCATAAATACCAAAAGGAAAGAAGCTGGAAACAGAATTCATAATTGGTATATAACTGTGTATCTAGTTATACAGAAGTCTTACCTGAGAAGTCAGCCAAACCCCTCTGAGAATTTCTGACCCTCTGCTAACTGTCTGGTAGGTGGTTTTTTTGTTTGTTTGTTTTAATTAGGCTTCACACCCAGCACAGAGCCCAATGCAGAGCTTGAACTTACTACCCTGAGATCAAGACCGGAGCTGAGATCAAGAGCTGGATGCTTAACCAACTGAGCCACAGAGGTGCCTTAGGTGGTGATTTTTGATACAATTATAAAATGACTGGTTGGCGCTATGCTTAGCTTTTGTATATCCTCAACACATTACATTTTAATTATAAAATTTCAATTTATAATAAAAACTCACTTTCCTCAGCAGCGGAACTCAAAGGCCCAAGGTGATCTACATGGACATGTTTACTCTGTCTCCAAATTCATTTTCTCTAGGAGACTTGGCAGGTCTGCTCACAGACCACACACTTTTTTTAATTAGAAATTTAGATCAGGGGCTTTTCACCAAAGGGTGAGTAAGAGCGTATCAATGACGACAAGTTCCACAAGTAGTTCTGATACTCACACATAGCCAGACAAGCAACAGCTGTGATATACAGGTTTAGATTTTAATTAAGAGGCAGTATATCCTAATTGACTGGTTTCCTCCAAAATCAAGAAGAGATTTACAAAATCCAATAATCCTAATTTCTCAGCTAATTTTATTCAGAATAATAGATAATTCCAAAAAAGGCTATACCTATACCAACTAATTCTACAATGACTATACTGGGTAGAATCATTTACTGCTTCAATAACAGCAAACCTGTACACTTCTTCCTAGATCATTTTTCACATTTCTATTCCTAATCTGAAATTTAAAAAACCCTTTACAAAGGCCATCTGTTCTTAAATGACAGGCCACTGACCCTGGTATATCGTAAACACTATATATTATAATATGAAGCAAAGCCTTAGGGCCAACATCAGGAGGGCAAAGAGAGTTAGTAAATGAAGACTTACAAGAGAATGAGGAAAAAGAAACACACAGTGGGCTGGAGCATTTACTAACCAGAGGCAAAGAGGCAGCTTTCCTGGCTCATGTCTGTAATGAGGTTTCTGGAGTCTACAGAAATAGGCAAGGGGCAGAGACTCCAGCTGGGCCCCCAAACCATCCACTGTTAGCCCTTGAGCGAATAGAAAGCTCTGAGTACGATCCCTTTCTTACATCCTGGGTTCATTCTGAGCTGCTTCTCTTGGTGACATCTGATTTTCACTGATTTGCCTCTGGGGGGATACGACTTGCTCTTCTACCCTGATCCTGACTTCAGCAACCTTCTTGATTCCTTTTGGACTCGCATTTGACTCCACTAGAATAATTTCTCCACGATTTCCCTCTGTCTAGACAACATGAAATTGTCATAAATGACACCTAAAGTACAATTAGTAGAGAAACTGCAATTTCCACTTTCCTCCCCCGTTCCCCAAAAGAACTGCACATTAACATCCTCCAGCATGTCAATCAAACACTACCCTGAAGATTAACTCTGTGGAGCCTGGAAGCCATTTAATTCTCAGCTTACTAAATATTATACCTTGAGGCGCCTGGGTGGCTCAGTTGGTTAAGCAACTGCCTTCAGCTCAGGTCATGGTCCGAGGGACCTGGGATCGAGCCCCTCATCGGGCTCCCCACTCAGTGGGAAGCCTGCTTCTCCCTTGCCCACTCCCCTTGCTTGTGTTCCCTCTCTCGCTGTCTCTGTCAATTAAAGAAATAAAATCTTTAAAAAAAAAAAATATTATACCTTTCCCCCTCTACCATAATTAGAAGATGTAAACTGCCTTTTTTCACTACCACAAATGCTTGTAATCTCAGGGATGTGAATGCCTGTTAAATCGATACCTGTGTAAAAAAAAGTCCTTAAAAACACTACTTTGTCTAGCTGCATTTGATAGAGGGGAATCACAGACAAAAGCAAAAAGACAAGGCAAAAGAGGAGAGAGGTAATGAGAGAAAGGCATGACTCAAGACCATCAGAATCAGGCAGGAGCACCTGGGTGGCTCGATTAAGCATCCAACTCTTGATCTCAGCGTTGTGAATTCAAGACCTGTGAGTTCAAGCCCTGCCTTGGGCTCCACGCCCAGCGTGGAGCCTACTTAGAAAAAAAAGAACCAGGGTAGTACTATTACAACTATTACAAGAATGAGGTGGTTTGAAGACACTGCCAGTTCCTTATGAGAATTTAAAAAAAAAAAACAGCAAAACTGAAGGACAGCACATCATGAAATAAATTTTCAATGGGAGGGGATCCCCCCAGGGGACATATGGCAATGTCTGGAGACACAGTTGTAAATGCGTGGGGAGAGTGCACCAGCATCTAGTGGATAAAAGTCAGGGATACTGCTCAGCATCCTACAATGCATAGCACAGACTCCCACAATAAAGAATTATCCAGCCCCGGGGCGCCTGGGTGGCTCAGCCGGTAAATGTCTGCCTTCGGCTCAGGTCATGATCCCAGGGTCCTGGAATCGAGCCCTACATTGGGCTCCCCACTCAGTGGGAGGCCTGCTTCTCCCTCTCCCACTCCCCCTGCTTGTGTTCCCTCTCTCCTGTGTCTCTCTCTGTCAAATAAATAAAATCTTAAAAAAAAAAAAGAATTATCCAGCCCCAAATGTTAATGCTATTAGCTGCTCTTGAAAACACCTCTGATATATCTTAATGTCTAAGACTAAGCAAGGGAAACTCTGAATAACTAATAAAGGACACAAGTCAGTGCTTTAGCTTTAGAATGAGAATGAAGTTTATTTTTAATTTTTATTTTTTATTTATTTAAATAATCTCTACACCCGGTGTGGGGCTCAAACTCACAACCCTGAGATCAGGAGTTGCATGCTCTTCTGAGTAAGGCAGTCAAGAGCCCTGAGAATACAGCTTAAATTCATCATCTCGTGTCACTTACTAGCTATGTGGCCTTGGGAAAGTCCATTATCTTCAATGTCCAAATTTAAAGGGAAATCCCTATTCCACAAGGTTGCTATAAATAAGAACATATGTATAGTAGCCACCACACAGTCCAATGAATACCAATTATTCTTTTCTCCCTGGGATTACAACTCCCTAAGTGTCTGCAGGGAATATGATGCACTCTGGTCACCCACGTCACTATGCCTAAAAAGGTGATTTCCCAGAAAGAAAACATGTGTCGAGAAGGACGAGCACTGTAGGGGCATAAACATGGGTGGGTATCTGAACCCTAAGAATCACATGAACCTCACTCAACTGATAAGATCAGTCAGTCATCCACCAATCTGTTAGTCTATCCAATCACTGATTCAAATCCCAAGTATTTATTAAGTGTCAACCATTGGGTATATATTAGTATATAAAATAGATACGGTTCCTGTAGTAGTCTCCAAAAATGGACCCCAGAGAACCATACTTCTTAGTATTCTTGTCCTTGTATGGTCTCCTCCCACACTGAATCTAGACCACTCTGTTCTTGCTTTAACCAAGAGAATGTGGCAAGCTGTGACAGTTCTGGCCCTAGCCTTTAAGAGAACTGACAGCTTCCATTCTTCCCTTTTGGAACTGTCACTTTGGGAAGCCTTAAGCTGCTAAGTAAAAAGTCTGGCTAGTTGGCTGGAAAGGGCACATGGAGAGAGGAGTCCCTGAGACTACAGGAAGAGGGAGAGGCCTCCCAACTGAGCCTCCAGGTGACTCTAGAGAGACCTCAGGCAAGACCAAAAGAACTTCCCATCCGAGCCCAGTCTACCCAAAGAAAAATGGAAGGTAATAAAATTGTTATTTTAAGTCACTAAGTTTTGTTGTGTGGTTGGTTATACATCAACAAATGAATGAAATAGTTTCTGATCTTGTAGAACTTTCAAGCTAGTCAAAATAGCAGCATTAGAACTAAGTCCATGAAGTTAATTACAAGCCTGAAGTAATCACATCTGTACCCAAAGGAAACTTGGCTACCAAAACAAAACACCAAACAAGACATCTGGAAATAGATCTTAAAACTCAGTACAAACCTGCTCAGTGTCCAAAGCACAAAGTCCTGGTATTGGTCAGAAATGTCAATGTCAATTTAGAAAGACCTGCTATACTCTCCTCCTTATCCCAGTCAGGCTCTATCTTTCTGAAACATATTCTGCCCTGGATGGCTCCCTCTTAATGTAGAAGGTGGCCCTAGAATTTGGGAAATTAAGGCTATTTATGCTCCCTCCTTATCATGAGGCAGGACCCGTTTCTTTTGCACAAATCACTATAAGAGAGTGCAAGAAAGGGGCGCATGGGTGACTCAGTCAGAAGCAGTCTGACTCTTAGCTCAGCTCAGGTCTTAACCTCAGGGTCCTGAGTTTAAGCCCTGTGTTGGGCTCAACATGAGGTGTGGAGCCTACAAAAGAAAGAAAGAGAGAGAGAGAAAGAGAAAGAAAGAGAGACAGAGAAAGAGAGAGAGAAAGAAAGAGAGAGAGAAAGCGAGAGAGAAAGAAAGAGAGAAAGAGAGAAAGAGAGAGAGAGAAAGAAAGAGAAAGAAAGAGAGAGAGAAAGAGAGAGAGAGAAAGAAAGAGAGAAAGAAAGTGCAGGAAAAATGAAGATAATATCCCATTCTCTTGCTATGAGCCAAATTACTTTCTGTATTATTGAACTTTCTAATACAGAACTTCACTGTGTCCACTGCAAGTCACTAATGGAAGTAACTAGCACCAGCTTTATCTCAATAACCATTCCTTATCCACCCTTCATAGGCACCTCACTTTTTTACGAACTTGGTTTGTTCCAATTTTCTATGATGAGATTTCACAGATACCCCATAAAACCTGAAGCCCCTAAAATAATACCGACCAAAAAAAAAAAATCTGCAGGCAATATGCCATGGCAAAAGGTTTTTGTTTTGTTTTGTTTTTTTTCTTTAAATACCTTTTCTACCCACTTTTAGATCTCCCAATTTCTTTTTTAAAGATTTTTATCTATTTGACAGAGAGAGACACAGTGAGAGAGGGAACACAAGCAGGGGCAGTGGGAGAGGGAGAAGCAGGGTTCCCAAGCAGGGAGCCCGATGCAGGGCTTGATCCCAGGACCCCGGGATCACGACCCGAGCCGAAGGCAGACGCCCAATGACTGAGCCACCCAGGCGCCCCTTGTTTTTTTTTTTTTTTAAGATTTTATTTATTTGTCAGAGACAGAGAGCGAGGGAGAACAAGCAGGACGGAAGCAGTGGGCAGAGGGAGAAGCGGAATGTGGGGCTCAATCCCAGGACCCTAGGTTCATGACCTGAGCCGAAGGCAGATGCTTAACTGACCGAGCCACCCAGGCGCCCGTTTTGTTTTGTATTTTGAGCAGGGTAACAGGACAAAGGGGAAAAGAGCAGACATTTCTTGAGCATCTAAATTTGCAAAAGTAACTAGTGCTTTACTCATCTAACCCTCACAGAATTTTCCAATTGATAAAACAGATCTTCAGAAAGGCTACTTAACTGCCCAAGCTCACAAAACAGAGCCAGAAATTGAATCCAGTGATGCTCAACTCTGTATCTTTCTATTAGTACACGTTACAAGAAGAGAGAAGGAGACTATGAGAGTTAAAGCAACATTGCATCATACAGGACAAGAGCAAAAGGAAAAATAAAAGGTGATGAATAATGCAAGGGATCTTAGCACACTACAGAAATTTGGGGGAATGGTGGCAATGGTGTTAAAAGAGTTCCTAGGTGGTCTAAAATAGTGTTCTCTAACTTAGTGTGTATCAAAACCACCTGGAGAGCTTGTTAAAAATGAAGATTACATGGTCTCCCACCCCAAGTTTCTGATTCAATAAATCTGGGGTGAGCCCAGGAACTTGTATTTCTAACAAGTTCCCAGAAGATGTTGATGTTCCTGGTCTAGGGACCACGCTTTAAGAACCACCAGCCAAAGAGCACACAATAAACACATTCTGATCTATCTACCCCAACTCTCTGAACTTATCATATCCAAAACAGTACCATCTAAGATCACTGCCAAATTTAGTGGCTCTATGAGGGACTAAAAAGTCAGCAACTCTGTTAGGATGAATATTACAACGCTCCTTTGCCTTCCAAGGGGCTAAAAGAAAATGATCAGCCCAGCTTCTGCCTTAGTTCTTTCTGAGAACTTGTAAGAGACAAGTATGAAAAGGAATCAGAAAAGCATGCAGAGAAGACTGCTGGACTTCTGGGAAGACACTAAATTGGAGAAATTTAAAGAAAAAAAAAGTTCCTTGTTTTAATTTTAAAAGGATTACATTTGCTGAAAAGGAAATTAAGAAAATGGTCCTATTTACAGCAGCATCAAAAAGAATAAAATACTCAGAAATTAACTTAACCAAAGAGGTGAAAGACTTGTACACTGAAACTATAAAACACTGCTGAAAGAAAGTAAAGAAAGCACAAATAAATGGCAGGACATCCCGGGTTCAGGGATCAGAAGACTTAATATTGTTAAAATGTCCATATTACCCAAAGCAATCTACAGATTCAATGCAATCTCTACCAAAATTCCATTGGCTTTTTTTACAGAAAGAGAAAAAACACCCAAAATTCAAATGGAATCTCAAAGGACAAGAGCCAAAACAATCTTTTTTTTTAAGTTTTTATTCAAAGTCCAGTTAGTTAACTATATAGTGTAATAACCAAAACAATCCTGAGAAAGCAAAACAAAGCTAGAGACCTGACACTTCCTTATATCAAAATATATTACCAAGCTACAGTAATCAAAACACTATGGTACTGGTATAAAGGCAGGGACACAGTACAGAATAGAGACCCCAGATATAAACCCTTGTGTATATGGTCAAATGATGTTTGACAAAGGTGTCAAGACTCCATAGACAATGGTGGGGCACATGGCTGGCTCAGTCAGTAGAGCATGTGACTCTTGATCTCAGGGTCATGAGTTCAAGCCCCATGTAGGGCATGGAGCCTATTAAAAGAAAAAAAAAAAAAAAAAAAAAAAACAAGATGCCCCCCAGACAATGGAGAACTGATAGTTTCTCCAACAAATAGCACTAGGAAAACTGGCTATCCACATGCAAAAGAATGAAGATGGGCCCTTACCTTACACCATACCTAAAAATTAACTCAAAATGGATTAAAGATCTAAATGTAAGGGTGCCTAGGTGGCTCAGTCAGTTAAGCAACTGCCTTTGGCGCAGGTCATGATCCCAGGGTCTTGGAATCAAGTCCTGTGTCAGCTCCCTGCTCAGGGGGAATGTGCTTCTCCCTCTACCCCTCCCCTATGCTTGTGCTCTCTCTAATAAATAAAATCTTAAAAAAAAAAAAAAAAGATCTAAATGTAAGACCTGAAACTATAAAAACTCTTAGAAGAAAACACAGGGGGAAAACCAAAAAAAAAGAAAAAAAAAGGGGGGAAAGTTTTATGACACTAGAAGGAACTATGATTTCTTAGATAGGATACCAAAAGCAAAGGCAACAAAAACAAAGACAAATGGGGCTGTGTAAAATTTAAAAAACTTATGCACAGCAAAGGAAATAATCAAAAGAGTAAAAAGGGAATCTACTGAATAGAAGAAAATATTTGCAAACTACCAGATAAGGGGTTAATATCCAGAATATATAAAGAACTCCTACAATTTAACCAAAAAAACACCAAAAACCAAATAACCCAATTAAAAAATGGGAAAAAAATGACTTGAACAGACATTTATCCAAAGAAGATATGCAAACGGGGGTGCCTGGGTGGCTTAGTCAGTTGAGTATCTGACTCTTTATTTCGGGTCAAGTCATGATCTCAAGCCCGCACTGGACTCCATACTCAGCAGGGAGTCTACTTGGGATTCTCTTTCCCTTTCCCTCTATCCCTCCCCTTCCCCCCCACATGCATGCATGCTTTCTCTCTGTCACTAAAATAAATAAATATTAAAAAAAGATCTACAGGGCGCCTGGGTGGCTCAGTCAATTAAGCGTCTGCCTTTGGCTCAGGTTATGATCCCGGGGTCCTGGGATGGAGTCCCACATCAGGCTCCCTGCTCAGCAGGGAGTCTGCTTCTCCCTCTGCCTCTGCCCCTCCCCCCTGTTTGTGCACTCTCTCATTCTCTGTCTCTCTCTCTCACTCTCAAATAAATAAAAATCTTTAGAAAAAAATCTACAAATGGACAAGTATATGAAAAGATCCTCAACATCACTCATCATCAGGAAATGCAAATCAAGGCACAATGAGATACCCACCTCATATCCATTAGGATGGGCACTGCCAAAAAAAAACAGGAAATCACAATGTTGGTGAGGATGTAGAGAAATTGGAACACTGGCACATTGCTGGTGGGATTGTAAAATGATGCAGCCACTGTGAAAAACAGTATAGAAGCTTCTCAAAAAATCAAAAATAGAACTACCATATGATCCAGCAATCTTCCTTCTGAGTATATATGCAAAAGAACTGAAAACAAGATCTGAAAGAGATATTTGTCCTCCCATGTTCACTGCAGAATTACTCACAATAGACAAGATGTGGAAGTAACCTAAATGTCCATCAACAGATGAATGGGTAAAGAAAATGTATATACAGTGGAATATTATTCAGCCTTTAAAAAGAAGGAAATCCTGGTGCCTGGGTGGCTCAGTCACTGGGCATCTGCCTTCAGCTCAGGTCATGATCTCAGGTCCTGGGATCCAGTCCCACATTGGGCTCCCTGCTCGGCGGGAAGCCTGCTTCTCCCTCTCCCACTCCTCCTGCTTGTGTTCCCTCTCTTGCTGTGTGTCTCTCTCTGTCAAATAAATAAAATCTTTAAAAAAAAAAAAAAAAAGGAAATCCTGTCGCACGCTACAACATGGATGAACCCTGAGGACATTGTACTAAGTGAAATAAGCCAATTATAAAAAGACAAATACCGCGTGACTCCTCTTAAATGAGGTTTCTAAAGTAATCAAACTTACAGAAAAAGAAAACAGAATGGCAGTTGCCAGGGATGGGGGTTGGGGAGAATGGAAAATTGTTCAAGGAGTATAATGTTCCACTCATGCAAAAAGAAAAGTTCCAGAGATCTGTTGTCTAACTCTATGTATACACTTAACCATACTGCACATTTAAAAATTAAGAGGGTAAATTGGTGTGTTTTTTATCACAATTAAGATAGACCAAAAAAAGGGGGAGGTCACATTTGCCAGCAGAACAAAGAAAGGATAAAAGCCACCTTGCTAAGGTGAAGTGATCCAAGGAGACAGCAGGAAGAGAGGAAAACTGAGAAATGTATGGGAACATGTGTAGGGGAGGAAAAAAGTAAAAGAAGTAAAAAGATTCACACTCATAGCCTCTGATGCAGCAAAGGAAAGGGGCACAATGTTAACAAACTGACTCTCTTTTTATGACGAGGTCATACTTTCAGTCTTTGATTCCTTTATTATTACAATTTTCTGCTCTAACTTGATTTTAATTTCCTGGCAGGTGGCACCCAAGCAGCCTTTTCACTGGAACCCACCCCTCTCCCCAAAGTACTCTGCTCACAGGGAGAGGTGCAGGCATTCTTCTCCAAGATTTCACACAGTCCATCTTCAAAGGAAGGTTACTTTCATACTGTATAACCTGACATAACAGAAAGCTGCTCACTAAAGTCTGACCCAGCCAGCAAATAAGCCTGGCACCCCCACTTTCCCTCTTTGGAAACAGAGGAGGAGTTTATTAATTTTTGCTATTAAAAAAGTCAGGCAGCTTCTCAGGTGAGGGGGCTGTCAGCACATCAGCTAACAGCCAGCAGGGGACCCCTTGAGGGTGAATTAGGCAGAAGGGGTTGGGTAGAGGAGATGATAGTGCAATGCCCAGTGCCTCCCCTAGGTGAAGCTGACTGGGCAGTTGGCTGGCTCAGTCCACAGAGGATGAGACCCTTAATCTCAGGGTTGTGAATTCAAGCCCCATGTTGGGCATGGAGCCTACTTTAAAAAAAAAGGGGGGTGGCTCAGTCAGTTAAGCCTCTGCCTTCGGCTCAGGTCATGATCTCAGGGCCCTGGGATGGAGCCCCACATCGGGCTCCCTGCTCCGCGGGAAGCCTGCTTCTCCCTCTCCCTCTCCCACTCCCCCCACTTGTGTTCCCTCTCTCGCTGCGTCTCTCTCTGTAATAAATAAAATCTTTAAAAAAAAAAACCACTTGCTTACACAAAACCATCAACGTTTTGCTTGAGCTAATGCAGAGGTAACCAACACGAAATTGAAATTAAGTTAAGAAACATAAATAACAGCCCAGTACAGATTAAGGCACAAAGAAACTTCCATGCTCTGACTAAAGGGGCAATAACTACTCAACTCCTACTGTTAGTTATTATGTAGGAATACAGGCCAGATCTTCTAATTTTTTTTTTTCCAATAGAATCCAGGAATCTGGACTTATGTGGGAAAAAAACCTGAAATTTTTAGAAACACTGTAAGGGCAAATAAACATACCTGAGGTTATTTTGCCATCTCTGGATTAATGCTACAGGCCCACACACTAAAGCCAAATTTTCTCACACAAATATGTTGTCTGGGGTGCTCCCAAAAGGAGAAGAAAGATATACTGGATCCTCCTGTCCCCATAAATATATAAGAAATCTAAGAGGAGGAGGAGAAGCTACCTGCATAGCTCTAATGAGCTGGGACCGATTACAATAAGCAAAATATATTATGCAAACAGAACCCCATACACCTGGTGTTATTGTCTTAGCAAAACCTCCAACGCACCCTTTAGAGCACTACTGTGAACAGATACGGTAGAGAAGGGGATCTGAAGGGGGAAGAATGAGTACTCGGGAAATTGCTCCCAGTGTATCTGCAGCACACACATAGAATCCCACTGTAGTCCCTGTAACACTCCAACACTCGGAGCTGACAGAAGCGATTACATCTTTTCAAGTTCACAGTGTGTATACAAAGCACACAGCCAGCTCTACACCATCCAGCCCCAGAGAGAGGGATGATGGGGGATAATTTAGATCAGTCTTAACAGGTGCTAATTTGACCTGCAGTGGGAGAAGGGCTGCTTGTCAAGCATACTGCCTTGCAGGGCCTGGAGGCTCACACCCTCCCCCACACCAGGGCAAGCCTTCTCACTTGCGAACAATTCCCAAGACAGATACAAAGCAAGGCTGGAAAACCTTGCTTCAGGGCAGATACCAGAGGAAACTAGAAACTCTTCATGCACTTATGCCTGCTCTTAACCAGCAGAGAATCTTTTAAGAGCCAATACTTAGGACATCTAGTCCAAAGCAGAGAGAGAGAACCAGTGCTGGAGTCCCCTACCTACCTCTTCAGAGCCTTCATGATCATAATGCCTTCTATTACTATAGCACCTGACTCTCTTCCAAATCACGTATACATAAAGCAGGGATTGGCAAACCACGGCTGTCGGCCAAATCTGGCCTGCCACCGATTTTTGTACAGCGCATGAGCTAAAAATGGTATTTATATTTTTAAATAGCTGAAAAACATCAAAAGACTCTTTCATGACACGTGAAAAGTATATGAAAATCGCATTTGTGTCTATAAATAAAATTTTATTGGAACACAGCCACATTCATTCACTTACATGTGGTCTCTGGCTGCTTTCATGCTACAATGGCAGAGTTCAATATCTGCATCACAGACGGTATGGCCTACAAAAGCCTGAAATATTCACTATCTTGCCCTTCATAGAAAAAGTCTGCCAACCTCTGATATAAAGATATAACCAGGGATCATGCTCACATAATTCAAAGAGGCTCAAATACAGAGTGACCTCGTTGGGCAGGTGAGCAGTGAAGGTGAAAAAGATTAACACTGGTACCTCTCTTCCACACTACCCTCACCCTCATATTGCCAAAGAAAGAAACCCCCAAAGACAAATAAGTCAAATATCTAAATGTTACTGCCTTATGATAGGGCAAAAAATGCCTGGTTTCTCCCAATCATTTAAGAAGGCCCTGAAGACTTAGGTAGCCTAAAGCCAGTAAGTGAATGTCAAAGATGGAACCAAGATTATGTCTCCCTCATACAAAACGGCTGGAGAAGATAAGTATATGAACATCTCCAAGTGGCAGATATTTAGAATTAAGAAAACAAAAGTCCTTTTCAACCTTGAGAAACAAGGTTCCTGAAAAACCCAGTGGTAGGAGAATTTACTCCTGAGAAACTTACGATCTTATGGGAGAAGAAAAAAAAAAAAAGCAAACCAGGATTATGAGTCCCAATCTATGAAATTATATTCACTTGAAATAAAATTGGAAATAGAAAATATCTTGAATTAGTAATAATACTATACAATTAATTTTCATTTACCATTAGCAATGTCCATATACTTTTTGGCCCCAGCAATTGTACTTCTAAAAATTCATCCTCCTCTAGAAACACCTGCACAAGTACACAAAGATGACACAGCACTGTCTGTCACAGAAACAATCCAGATTCTATCAACAAGGCACTAGTAGAATTAATTATAGTGCATTCAATTGCTGGAATACTATGCCACTGTCAAAAAGGATGCAACAGCTCTATATACACCAACATTGAAAAATGTCCATGACATATTAAGTGAAACATGTAAATAGCAAAACAGTAGATTTAGTATGATCCCATTTTTACAAATAAAGAAAAAATGTGTTTTTATTTACATAGAAAAAAAATTCTGGAGTTAACACAAATTGTTAACGAATTAGCACTGCAGAGAACATTCTTTCTATATCACACATTTCTGTAATGTTTGAATTTTTACAAATGAATTTGTATTTGTTTTACAAGCAGAAAACAACAGACATCTCAAAATTTCCACTGATTATCTCTCGTTCACTATAGCTTTTTGACGCTCTCCCTTTCTCAAAGTTTCAATAACATGCCATTATGGTTGGGGGGGGCAAGGCTTTGTTGCAGATAAGACTGCCTGCAGAGAGGCTTTCTTTATTTATTTAGCAACTTTTCATCCAAACATTTAAGGCCTTTCTAATTCTGACATAATCATTGACTCCCGCCTTCTGGTTTTCACCAGTCTCAAGACACAAATGAATCTAAAAGCGTGTGATGTTGCCTAACTTTAACTTACCCTATTTAGCAGAGCCTCTTCAGTCTATTCTCAATCACCAGCCACAGTGATCCTTTAAAAATATAAGATCATGCTACTCTGCTTCCAATGGCTTTCCAAACCACTCTGAGTAAGACGTAAAATCCCTTAAATGGCTTAGAAGGCCCTGCATAATCCGATCCCCATCACCTCTCTACTGTCATCTTCTCTCATGCCATCCTTCGCTGTGCTCCAGCCAAGCGTCTCAGGGATTTTGCATTTGCCCTTCTCTCTTCTAGAATGCCCTTGCCCCCTATGTTTACAGAGTTGACCCTCTTACTTCCTTGAGGTCTCTGCTCCAATGTCACCTTCCCAGACTTCCTTTGATCCCCTATTTAACAATGCAAACTTCCATCCCAGCACCTCCTACATTTTAAAATATTCTTCTCCGTAGAACTTATTACCACCTGGCATACTAGCTAGATATTTTATCTATTTGTTTATTGTCTTTCTCCCATTAGAAGGAGAGATTCACTGCTGGTGCTTAAACAGTATCTGGCACACAGTAGGTGCTTAGTAAATATTTGTTAACTGAATGAATGAGTGAATGAACCAATCAGTCAATCAGAGTAATTATTTCACTAGCCCAATGCCCAAGATTATAATAAGAGCCTCACTCACACGTGATAGCCCTCGCCATACTCCTCAGTCTCTCCTCTAAGGCCTGGGTTTACCTTCCTCCAACTTCCCCTATACCTCTCTGAAAACTAAGCTTCTTATTCCACTATCAGTTTTGTCTCCTTTTTGATTTCTCAATACCTGCTTCTCTCTATTCCCAGAACAAGCCATGATTTGGTCATATCACAAATTAATTTCTCTTGGTTGAGAATTCTTCCCTGTTTGTTCTCAAATGCCAAACTTCTGAGTAAGAACTCAAAAGTTAAGAAGGATTTATTGTAACTTGAATACCAAAGACAACAATTCCGCTAATTTTTTAGGGGCATAATTAGAGGTAAAGCAAAACTCTCTCTTAATTACAAGGATTCTGACCCTCACCAAAAAAAAAAAAACAACCCTCATCATCTCAAAACTAAAAAATTGTGATAATTTTAATAATGCTCAGACACCAAAAAGAAAAAAAAATGAGAGTACCCACTTTCTCAAATTTGAAACACCCTACTCTAAGCAGATTCAGTGAAAGCCTTCCACAGAAACAAACATAAAGCACCAATGGGAAACAGAACCTTCACATTTAATTTGGCTTACTCACATCTAATTTGGACTCTTTATTAAAGACCAAGTATTCCATCATTGAGACTGCAGAGTTCGTGTTTTTTTTTTAAGTTTATCTATTTTTTTTAGTAATCTCTACACCGAACATGGGACTCAAACTCATGATCCTGAGATCAAAAGTCACATACTCTTTCAACTGAGCCAGTCAGGCACCCCGAGACTGCAGAGAGTCTTTAAGGAGAAACAACAACACTGACTGGCAGAGGTATTAATATCAATGAGAGGTATTAATATCAATGAGAGGCCAAGCCAAATACCAAGAAAATGGTATCAAGAGGTAGCTGTATGGCCAGTATCTCTGATGAACATAGATGCAAAAATCCTCAACAAAATACTAGCAAACTGAATCCAATAATACATTAAAAAAAATGATTCACCACAATCAAGTGGGATTTGTTCCTGGGTTTCCAGGGTGGTTCAATATTCGCAAATCAATCAACATGATAAATCACATCAATACGAGAAAGGATAAGAATCATATGATCATCTCAACAAACGCTGAAAAAGAATTTGACAAAGTATAGCATCCATTCATGATAAAAACCCTCAACAAAGTAGATATAGAGGGGAAACATACCTCAACATGGGTATGTTCAAAGGTCATATATGAAAAACCCATAGCAAACAACCTCAATGGGGAAAAACTGAGAGCTTTTCCCCTAAGGTCAAGAGTAACACAAAGATGTCCATTCTCACCACTTTTATTCAACATGGTACCGGAAGTCCTAGCCACAGCAATCAGGTAACAAAAAGAAATAAAAGGCATCCAAACTGGTAAAGAAAAACTGTCACTCTTTGTGTATGACATGATACTATATATAGAAAACCCAAAAGACTCGACCATAAAACTGCTAGAATAAACCAATTAAGTAAAGTTGCAGGATACAAAATCAATGTATGGAAATCTGTTGCATTTCTATACACCAGTAATGAAGCACCAGAAAGAGAAATTAAGAAAACAATCCTGTTTATAATTGCACCACAAATAGTAAGATACTCAGGAATAAACCTAACCAAAGAAGTGAAAGACTTGTCCTCTGAAAATTATAAAAAATATGAAAGAAATGGAAGATGACACAAAGAAACAGAAAGACATCCCATGCTCATGGATTAGAAAAACAAATACTGTTAAAAATGTCTATACTACTCAAAGCACTCTACACATTTAATGTAATCCCTATAAAACACCAACAGCATTTTTCACAGAACTAGAACAAACAATCCTAAAATCTGTATGGAACCACAAAAGATCCCTCATAGCCAAAGCAATCTTGAAAAAGAAAAACCAAAGCTGGAGGAATCACATTTCTGGACTTCAAGTTATATTACAAAGCTGTAGTGATCAAAACAGCATGGTACTGGCACAATAACAGACACACAGATCAATAGAACACAATAGAAAATCCAGAAATAAACCCACAATTATGCGGTTAATTAATCTTCAACAAAGAAGGAAAAAATATCCAATGGGAAAAAGTCTCTTCAACAAATGGTGCTGGGAAAACTGGAAAGCTACATGTAAATGAATGAAACTGGACCACTTTCTTACACCATACACAAAAATAAATTCAAAATGAATTTAAAAATCTAAATGTGAGACCTGAAACAAAAATCCTAGAAGAAAGCAAGACAGTCATTTCTCTGACATCAGCTAGAGCAACTTTTTTCTAGATAGGTCCCCTGAGGCAAGGGAAACAAAAGCAAAAATAAAACTAATGGACCACATCAAAATAAAAAGCTTCTGCACAGGGAGGAAAGCAATTTACAAAACTGAAGGGCAACCTAGGGAATGGGAGAAGATATTTGCGAAGAACATATCTGATAAAGGGTTAGTATCCAAAATATATAAAGACCATATAGAACTGAACACCCAAAAAACAAATAATCCAATTTAAAAATGGGCAGAAGACATGAACAGACATGTCTCCAAAGAAGACATCCAGATGGCCGACACATGAAAAGATGCTCATCACTCATCATCAGGGAAACGCAAATCAAAACTACAATAAGATAGCATCTCACACCTGTCAGAATGGCTAAAACCAACAATACCAAAAACAACAGGTGTTGGGGAAGATGTGGAGAAAAAGGAACCTTCTTGCACTGTTGGTGGGAATGCAAACTGGTACAGCCACTCTGGAAAATATGGAGGGTCCTCAGAAAGTTAAAAATAGAACTATCCTACGATCCAGCAAGCACGCTACTGGGTATTTACCCAAAGAATACAAAAATACTAATTCAAAGGGATACATGCACCCCTTTGTTGGATGAATGGATAAAGAAGATGGTGTATACATATGCATTGGAATATTATTCAGCCATAAAAAAGAATGAAATCTTGCCAACTGCAATGACATGGATAGAGCTAGGAGTATAATGCTAAGAGAAAGACAAATACCATATGATTTCACTCATAAGTGGTATTTAAAAAACAAAACAAATGAGCAAAGGCGGAGGTGTGGGAAGAGAAAGAGACAAACCAAGAAACAGACTCTTAACTATAGAGAATAAACTGATGGTTTCCAGAGGGGAGGTGAGCAGGGGCATGGGGGAAACAGGTGATGGGGATTAAGGAGAGCACTTGTGGTAATGAGCATGATTAAAATAAAAACTTAAAAAAAAAGAGAGAGAAGGAGAAAGCTGTAGACGCTGGTGCACTCAAGGAATATGTAGGCCCCAAGTCATCAGTGGGAGCCAATAGGAAGGACAGCAGACCAGGTGCAATAAGACTTATTAAAGGCTTCAGGACAACCAGTACACAATTTAGAAACAGCACAACAGTGGAACATCAGAGGAACAAGTTCTAGGTCACCTGAGCTCAAGTTATAGAAGCTGTCTTCCATGTACAACTCTAGATAATGCCACTTCATTTATTCAACAAGAAATTATTAAGGCAATGACTCCTTAGAAGACTAAAGGATATGACATAATAATGGGTCTTGGGTCAACATTACAAGTAAATATCTATATAGTACAAGCAACAAAGAGAAAGTGATTATTTGGGACATTCAGTGAAGTTTTCTCAAAGGAAAAGGGGACAGCTGTTTTAGGTTTTGAATAATAAATTGAGGATACTCCCATCCAAAGAAATCAAAAGTGATTTTATATATATAAACTCTTTAGATCCAGTAAGGTCAGTGGCACAGCAAAGCTACTAAAGATGAACCCCTGTCTTTATTATGATCAAGCTGAAAAGACTGGTGCTTTCCTAATTTCTAGGTCACCTTCTCCCTCTTGTGGACCTATGACGAGACCTGCAGATATATCCATTTATCTTCTTCTATCAGTGATGTTTCTGCTGAGTGCTCTCTGGAAAATCCCCATGTGATTAGTGCTGAGGCATCAAACAAGTTAGTTGGCCCACAAAGCCTCAAGAGGCTTCAGACTGCTCTAACTCCAAAGCAATTCCCTCACAAAGTCTAAAAAAACTGAGAAATCAAATGCGGGGTTCCAACTCTAAGCTTCAATGTTCTGGGCCAAATTTCCCCAATCGTCTTTTATCATAAGGGAAAAGTGAAGATCAAAAGACATCAGTTCTCAGAACACACTCAATCTTACTAAAAACTTCAGACAAAAGGCCTTGTCACCTTCCTGGAACAGGAATGCAGACATAATTTAGTTGAGGAAGATTTGGCCCAGATTTTGATTTCCCATTTGCTGGGATTTTAATAGTGAACTTCCCAAACTGGGATCACTTCAAAAAAACTCATCAGTGCAGTTCTATGGGCTATTACCTAAAACAGTGTTTTTCCTGTATCCCTACAACATTGTATTAGTTATATTTCTACAGAGAGACAGTTAATTACAAATGATTAGACCTCCAGTATCTTACAAGAGAGTTGACTGAAGAGCCCACTCCCCCCACCCCACCATGATCTATAGGAGCAACAGAGGTTCCGACAGAAAAACTGAATACGTGAAAGCACTAATTACAAATGAAGAGGAGGAAAGAGTGCCCTCTTTAGGACCTAAGGGTTTGAATCCCACCGTTGTTATAAGCACCTCTTAAAAAGTCATTTCTGCCCATCTAAGTTTTTTCATCTATTTAAAAAAAAAAAAGAGGCTGGACTAAACACATTCTAGGTTTTCTCCCGTTTTAAGATGCCATTTAAATAATTTTCTCTTTTTCCTAATACCAGCCTTTCGAAGCCACAGGGACTCCTGCTGCAAGCTGCAGGGAGCCATAATACCTTGATCTTCTGCTAGATCCTGGGCTATTAGACCCAAAAAGAAGTTTCTGGGGGCGCCTGGGTGGCTCAGTTGGTTAAGTGTCTGCCTTTAGCTCGGGTCACGATCCTGGAGTCTTGGGATCCAGCCCCACATAGGGCTCCCTGCTCTGCGGGAAGCCTGCTTCTCCCTCTCCCACTCCCCCTGCTTGTGTTCCCTCTCTCGCTGTGTCTCTCTGTCAAATAAATAAATAAAATCTTAAAAAAAAAAGTTCCTGATGGGGAGGAAAAGGCCTGCCACCCAAGCTGTAAGTTGTAAGCTGGAGTTAAGACTACACAGGCAGCTTGCTCTCTACTGCCCACAGGCAAAAGGAGACAAACTGAACTGGTTACCACAGCTCAGCAACAGAGCTATACACACTTGTGCTTAATACACACTTGTGCTCAGTATTCTATTTGTGCTCAATATTCTACGTGCAAACATTATTAATTAAATCAGCATCACTCAAGATCACAATATGCTTCTTTTGTCTATCTCCTACTACAAGGCCAAAGAATAAACCTTCCCCCTTCAAGTAGACTAAGGACACCTTCCTTTCCTGCTGGCCATCCTAGTCTAGTGGCAGCAACAGCCCAACAGTGACACCTGCTGGGGAAATCCAAGCAAGGGCCAGCTCGTCAGCTAGAGAACATCAGGTCTCTTTTTTGAAGGTGGCAGAAGGTGGCAGAAGATACTGAGTAACACCTGTATGTATTAGAATGTATTAAAATGCAGCCGCTCAAATTATGAGGAAGTGATGGCCCTTCTATAAAGGCCATGCACTTGGAATATTTTACAATGTACCTCACTTTTGAGGAGGCTGTCAGCCCCCACAGTACATCTCATCCTAGCTCGTGACTCCATAAATCATGTAACTACTCTATTTTACAATGAAACCGTGTATTATTTGTATATTTTTAAAAGAAAAAATATATATACAATCGTTTACAGCAAGATGGCAAGGGCTTTCATTTACTACAACCTACATTTTTAAGCATTTGAACTTTTTTATTTAAAACACAAACATAGTTTCTGGGTTTTAAACAGTCTACTTTTATTAAGAAGTGATTAATACTTTAATCACACGTGGCTATTTACATTTAGTTAAAATTTTTAAATGTACATGTAGCTCCTCAGCTCACACTAGCCACATTTCGAATGCTTAATAGCCACATGTGGCTAATGCCTACCATACTGGACAGCACAGATACACAACACTTGCATCACTGTAGAAAGTTTTATTGGACAGCATTGCTCTAGAGACACAGATTAGAGTATTTTCGGATGAAATTATATGATGTCGGGGTCGAGGGAGTCAAGAGGGGATACAGATGAATGAAAGCTGGACAAGTGTTAATAATTTTTAAAGTCAGATGACAGGTATATGAAAATTCACTTATACTTTACTCTTTATTTTTACATGTTTGAAGATTATCATAATAAAAAAACTAAAAGAAACTAAAAATAAATAAAAATGGTTCACCTAAAAATGAGGTATCACTAAGGAATATACCATGGTTGGCAGCTTAGAAAAATAATGTAGTCATACAAACTAGAATTCAAATCCCCACTCAGCAACCTACTTAGGGATCTTTAACAAGAAACTTGACTTCTCTGAGCCTCACTTTCCTCAAATGTAAGATGAGACATTTAATACCTGCCTTGCAAAGTTATGGTGGAAATTAGAAATAATTAATACAAAGGTACAGTACCTAACACATAGTAGGCCCTCAGTAATTGGTATCTCTTATTATTATCAAATAGAGTTTACTTTAAACCACTCAGGTATTTCTCAGAACAACACCAGAAGAGGTACCGCTACAACAGAATGCACAAAGGCTAACTGACCAGAAGCCCACTGGTACTATGGAAACAGGTCCTGGGAGGCTTTTAGAGCAGGAACTGAAGACCGTTCTTTTACAACTACCTTTCATAAACCTCTTGCATGCCTACTCTATGTCAGGCGCTGTGCTTGCTACCTTCCCACCTCTCTTGACAAAGAGGAGTAACAGTCTCAGGTTCCTAATATGGGTCATTATACAAGGCAAAATATTCCAAAGCTGGGAATTTAGGAGATGTTAATCCAGAATTGGTCTCAATTATATGAGCAGAGTAACAACCTCTATTATTTTGTCTATCTTTCATATCCAACCAAGTGTCCTATCTTACCCTTAGCAACAGCCCCTAGTAACCACCATGTTGCACTGAACGTGTTCTTTCCTATCTTAGAATGTGCTGGTCCCCTAAAATAAAAAGGTCTTTCCCTTTCCAAATCCTGCCCATCTTTCAAGACTTGATTTTGTGCAGCCTTCTCTGATGGTACTTCCCTTTCTCTGAAATGAGACTGCATTTAATCTCAGTACCACACAATGAAGCATTTGGGTCATCTACATTTTTTATATAATTGCATGTAAATAAGTCCTGCCTCTACAATAACACTCCCAGCTGGTAAAGACCAGGTATTATACTTCTTTTGTATTCCCTACAGTGCCTAGCACAGCGCTGGAAAAATTGTAACCATTCAACAAATACTTATTAACTGGGTAACTCTCTCTAAAGCATTCTCCCAAAATAAAAAGTACATTATGTGCACAATCCATATTCCCACCCTTGTTAGAAGCTTATGTCAGAAATTTCAGTTGCTTCAACAGAGGATGTAATGCAGAGCAATATGCTGTTTGGATCCAACAGGCATATTCTGGGAGTTGGTGATTACGCTAGATGTGACCTTTACAGAATTACAGAAAGAAGTCCCTAATAAATCAAGATAGATGCGCACATAGCCATACATGGAACATGTGGTGGGCGGTCAGCTACACCCACTCTGTTTCTTCCATGGAGGAGCTGCCTGGGATGCTGATATGAGTATGGAGAGGCCTTCCTTCTATGAATTATTATTCTTCCCCACCTTGAGGTGAATGTCCATCTGGAAGATCTCCTCAAAGAATCTTAACTAAGCAACTAATCTGCTATCTAAAAAATAATATAAAAAATATTTTTTATATATATAAATATATGTATGTACGTATATGTACGTATTATTTTCTTTTCCCTTTTGTCAAGTTGCAATGTTCCAAAAGATAGGATTTAAAAGGTGAACACAGCTGTCCAATGAGACACGACTGAGAAAGAGCCAATACACTAATCTGTACCAAGCAGGATTCTCTTTTACTACTTATTCCTAAGCGCTCTGGGACATTTTCTTTTTTCACAGTAACTAGCGTTGCACATACAATCCTCCAAGAAGGTCAAAAAGCAGGGCAGAGGAAGTCAATGGCTCTAACTCCTCTTGTGCCTCTAACCTGATCTACATTCTCCTTTAAGGCTAAAGGTCTCACGAGCTTAGCCAGAAAAGGAGCTAGCAGAATCAAGTGACTTATACTGTTAGGCCCCATCCTATCTCTACTACCAGAGCAAGATTTTCCAAGAAGATGCAATGGACATCAGGGAAACCAGAACCAGATGCATGGGTCCCAGACACTCCAGATCCAGCCACAACATCTACAGGACTGAAGGAAGAGACGTAAGGAGAAAAGTAAGGGATGTAGGAGAAGACAAGAAAGCACCTGCTTACCTCCTGAGTGAATCTTCCTCAGAGCTCTCCTCAGGCATATCCTGATGTAAGGCTTCCTGTGATACAGTTCCAGATCTGCTAGACTGGGTGTAAATTCTTTCCCAGTGGCCCGTCTCCTGGTTGAAGGCCACCCCCACAGTCCTCTCCTCCTGCGGACTAGCAGAGCTGCTCAACTCCAGCCTGCTGGAGCTGGGCGTTTGGCCCTCAGTCCGCTCAAGGGGTGGCAGCTGGCTGCCACTCGATGGCATGCCCTCGAAGGTGCTGGGGACCTGCCAGGAGGAGCTGGCCTCGCTAGAGGAGTAGTTGGGTGTGGTTCTTTCCCAGCGCAGGGTGTCGTTGTTGAAGGTCAGGAGGTTGTGGCAAGCGCGACAGCGGTTCAGGTGGCCACGGGACAGGTTGGAGTTGTTCTCACTACTGTGTGGGGTGGGCTGGTGGGAGGGGCCTGGCCTCTCGGACTCAATGTTGTTATTGAGCATTTCCTGGGCCTGTTGGGTCTGCGGGGCTTCTCCACTCAGGCTGTGGTCCAGCTCCTGAAGCCGGTCATATTCCAGAAAGAAGCGTCTCAGGTCACACTGAAGCTCATGGCGAATGCTGCCTGAGTTGTTTTGGCTGGAGCCACTTCCTCCATCTGACTCAGCGGCCAACCCTGAAGCTGGAAAACCCCTCCCTTCTGTGGCTGAAGTGTACACAGACGCTTGAGAGCCACCTTCCTGCTGTCTCAGCACAGACAGCAAACTCACCGAAGAGGCACTGGTCCTGGGCGGAGGCATGGATTCTGCCTCAGAGCGGGAGTTCAGACTGAGCACTGTCCGGGTCCACTCGGACCCTGTTAGCCCAGGAGCTATCTCTCGGTGATACCTAGAAGGGTGGCTGGACAAAGGGCCTCCCAAAGAGCGCCGGGTGGGACCCAGACTGAGGTTGCGGAGCGTGTTGCCGGCAGTGCTACTCTGGACCGTACTGAAGGCAGATGGCCGGTTCAGGAGGCCCTGGTCCTGCTGCGCTGACGAGGCCTGCTCCGGGGGATGGAAGGGCTCGGTCTGTACAAAAGAAAAGGAAGGGGTAGTAGCCCTGGCAGAAGCAGGGGGGACACTGTCCTGGTGTGGCAAGAGGGAAGGAACTCGAGTGCCAGAGCAGCGGCTGCAAAGGCACAGGATCCCAAGGTGCTGGCAGCACTCAGCTGTGGGGTAACTGACCCGCTGTCGGAGCCGGATGTAAGCGGAAGTCCTGGGGCGCTCCGTGGAGGGCTGAGGGGGAGGCGGTGGGGGTGAGGGGGTAGCAGAATCTTGCACTGTGCTTTGCTCTCCCACCTGGATGCCAGAGGAGCGGGAGGACAGCATGTGCAGGAAATTGTGGAGGAGAGGCGTCCGGCGAACTGGCTGTGATTGCAGCAGGGCACGCTGACGGTAGTGGGATAACTCTGTTCCGTCTATTGGGATCTCTGGTTCATCATCGCCCTGCAATGTGGAGCGAGGTGGGGCAGGGGGAGAGTGAGTCAGTTAGGTAGAACCTCCAGGTAAATCAAGGAAAACTAACTACTGACAACCAGCCAAGGAAAACAATCTTCATTGAGAGACAACAACCCTACCCTGAAGCACTGAGGACTAACTGGCTTCAACTTCAGGATCATCCTATGGAATTAAATTATTCACTTCCAATTAGTGACATTTCTGAATGGGTACAGGGGACAAGCCAATTCTTTTACAAAGTGCATCTCTCTGACACGGAGGCAGTGAGGGAAGCAAAAATGTCAACCACCAGAGGCACAAAAATGACAAGCTATCCAACATAGCCTGGTTACTTCGAATAAAGTGATCACTTGGGGGTTTCAGAATGGACTCCCCCGTCAAGACTATGGCTAGCACTTTAAATATGCAGTCCAAAGCTAGTTTTCAATCTCGACTGAAAAAGAAACACTTGGGCATTACAAATTACAAGTCCAAAATAATCAGAATTGGAATGCTAGTTTAGAAAACCACTCCCAGTTTAGATGGAGTTGGAACTGCTGACTAACTTACCTGCTGATTAGAGGGGTTAACAATGGCTGTGAGTAAGTAGTGTCCAAGAGGATCAAATCTCACCAGACTGAAAACACAAAAGAGAAAGACAGACACACAGAGATGTTAACTGAGAAGAGGAAGCCTGTGTTCAAATGTATAGCAATCACTACTGATAACTGTGGGATTACCCAGGTATCCACTTCATGCTAGAAACTTTCAAAACTTTCGAAGACATCAAAATAATAGGGCTCAATACTTCTTGGTACCTCCTCACACTTGCCAGAATAAGGGAATATGTATCACAAAAATAATTTCAAAGAGCATCTAGGCTTCAGTACCAAGAAGCAGCTGCATCAAACACACGCTTGTTCATAGCAAAGAGCCTATCATAACAGTAAAGCATAGCACACTCCCATACCCTGCCACAGGGTTAGTTAGTTCTTCCTTCATGAAGCAGCTACACTGGCAAGAAGCAGGAGTTCTGGTGACAATGAACAGTCTCAGCATCAAGTGACATAGCTGAGACTAGAAAACTTTCTTATATCCAACCTCAATACCAAGAGGACTAAAGAAAACCAGTGCATCAACTTTAATTCAGGCAATGTGTGTTTTGATCTCGAGGGCTAAATATCAATTAGCAGATTTGATACGCCTGACATCTCCATTTTCCAGTTTGATAAACACAAATAACTGATGTTAGCAACTTCCCACCAAGTTAACCTCCACCTGAACAGGTTTCCCAAAAAAGGGCCTTACCCCAAACCCAGATAGTTTTGAACCTAAAAGACATTCTAACAACCCTGGTCTACAGAGACCAGAAGATGAGACCCAATCAGAAACAGCTAAAATGAGGGCGCCTGGGTGGCTCAGTCGGTTAAGCGACTGCTTTCGGCTCAGGGCATGATCCTAGAGTCCCGGGATCGAGTCTGCATCGGGCTCCCTGCTCAGCAAGGAGCCTGCTTCTCCCTCTAACCCTCCCACCTCTCATGTACTCTCTCTCTTTCTCTCATTCTCACTCTCTCAAAATAAATAAATAAATCTTTAAAAAAAAAAAGAAACAGCTAAAATGAACTACTGATTGGCCAGCAGCTTAAAAAGTCAGAGTGGGGCACCCGGGTGGCTCAGTCAGTTGGGCATTTGCCTTCGGCATAGGTCATGATCCCAGGGTCCTGGGATTGAGCCCCGCACGGGGCTCCCTGCTCAGCAGGAGCCTGCTTCTCCCACTCCTCCCCACTCATGCTCTCTTCTCACTATCTCTGTCTCTCTCTCAAATAAATCAATAAAATCTTAAAAAAAAAAAAAGTCAGAAGAGCTGTACAGATAACCACCTGCTCTGAGCAGGTACAGCAAACTGCTTCCTGAGGTGACAGCAAGCGTAAATGTTCTCTGCCATGTTAGTCCTATGCCAGACATTGCTGGTGGGCAGAGCACTCACCGGACCCGTTCCATCTCGCTAGCTGTCTTCACCACAGCAAAGGGCTCCCGCCGACTCCAATCCCAGAAGTGGATCTCGTTGGCAGTGGCAATCAACAGGAGCTGAGCCGTAGGGTGGAAAGCCAGAGAAGCAATGGCATTGTTGCTGTCTGTGAACCAGCTTTCACTGCCACCCTATAAATGAACCAATCCCAAATATTCTCAGGTTACAAACTGGCAGCAGACTGGGATGTCAATTTCAAGAAAGGACCATTTAAGGTAAAATGACTACTTATAGGGCCTACTTTAAATATGTCCACTGTAAAATGTAGAAAATCAGTGATCTGGCAGTGTCACCAATTTATCAGAAAATTATTACTGTCAGCTCAGTTTGCCAAGGCATCTACAATCCAAAGCAATGAGCATCCACATAGTTCCTGCTTCTGAAGCCTGTGAAAACGCATGCTTGGTGCATGACATGGTGCACAACAACCCACTAGCAAGTCATCAGGACAAGAAGCATACTGCTTTGGCAATCATGATCAGAATACAGTACAATCCTTGCTCTAAAAAAAAAGCATCTATCCTGAACATATTTTAGAACCTCCTATACTATGTCACAATGGGCAGATGGAAGAATAGTTAAATAGGGTGTTCATCTTAGAATGGAGGAATAGGGACTAGACTTCCCCTTATTTAAGTGGGCAACGACTACCACTTACTCAGAGATAGTCCTAAGAACCTGGCTAGTCTCTCCTCCAGTTAAGAACTCAATGGTAAACAACTCTCTGCATTTAGAATACCAAAGAAATGGAAATACTTACATGCAAATCCCAAATCCTGACCTCCCCATCTAGGCAGCCAGAAGCAATAAGGCCTGAGATGGTGGGATGAAAAGTGACACACCACGGAGTACGGCGGTGTCCAATCAAAGAATGAACACACTTGCCAGTCTTCACCTCCGTAATATAGATATTATGGTTCACGTGGGTGGAGGCCAACAGAGTCCTAGGGAAGCAAAGAGTAGGAAATGAATGTGAAGCATAGAGGAGGGTAACAAACTTTATCAGTTCTGGATAATCAGCTTTCGAATATTCCCCACCCCAGTGTTGAAAAACTACACCTTAGGCATCACAAACAACAGAAGTATTCTGATCTTTAAAAGCTTTGGCTTCTCTACACTGTCCCCAAATGACACAGATCCCCTTCAGAGACTATTTTCTCCCAGCTGGAAAAATAATCATGCCATCAGTGGCCTATATCACACCGGCAAAGGATAGTAATTGAGAAACTTCCCAAGTTTGGATGCTCAAGGTCCATTGTTTCCTTTGCTTATCCCCATTATTTCTATGGTTAGCACTGCTCATCTACTTTCTTTCCCCTTCTGGCAAAGCTCTGTTCATGCAAAGCTTCAAAGAACCCTTAGGGATGTTACCAAGCTCGGGCCAATATACAGAAAGCAAAGCTGTACCAAGTCTTAAGTTATAGATAAGCACCAGGTACCTGTCTGGGCTGAAGGCCAGTAAGAAGGTAGAGCGTGGACTATCCGGCAGTTCTACTCTCTGAAAAACAAACCAAAAAAAGTTAAGATACATTATTTATAAACTATGGCTCACTCTATCTCAAAAGCACACAAGCCACTGTAGATTAGTATTCAGTATAAGCTAAAAAACTGGAGACAATGATCAAGCCACAAGTTGAGAGAAAGAAATCCAAAATACCTTTAAGAAAAATGTCTAGCTCTAAAGGGAAAAAGATATTTCTAGCCCATAAATTCTTCCAAATTTATTTTTAAAACTCCGTTAAGTTAGATATATCAATTCCCTCACACAAAATAAATTATACCCCACTGTACATCATTAGCCCATTCTAAAACCCCATTCTATGGTCACCCCTACAAATCCAATGTCAAAAATATCTGTTTTTCCTACCTTGCCCTCCCATTTCATCCACCGAGTTTTATCTTCCACTAGCTCCTGCAGAAGCCGTTGTGCTCCAAAGGCCCGAGTGCCCCGTTCTCGCCCCCAGAGTATCCGGACAGCATTCTTCTCTGGAACCACCTTCATGGCGCTCAGCAGCCACTGTCACACCAGGCACAGGAAGAGAAGGAGCGAGCAATAGCTCCACAAGCTGAAGCAGCTAAAATGAAGCCATTCAGGTCCTTGTAAGTTGTCTTCATGGAAATCTAAAAGATGGACATTAAAGTCAAAGAACATCTGTTCCGCAATCAGAGAAGCTTGCCACTGCAAATACGATTCTAGCTCAAATAGCTAAGTATTTTTTCATATTTAATGACATGCTCTCAGAAGGACCCTCCTCCCAAAACTTTTCTTCCAAAAATATTTCATGTTTTTTTCCAAGTTTTTTTTTTAAGTTCTAGTTAGTTAACATATACGGTAACAAAAATATTTCATCATTAAATTCTTCTCATATCCTCAGTAGCTCAGCCTTATATCTAAAGAATAGATCATTCTCTAAAGCAGTTACTCTTATTATTTTATCAGGCAGGAAGAACTTTTGTTACTAATAAAATTCTAAAAACCTGTCAAAAACAAAACACAACACAGCACCTGCCCTCCCTTCTGCACCACACTGCCTCCCTAGCCACCAGCCCCCCTCCTTATCACTTGGCAGCCTCCAAGCCAAAGAACAGGTAACCAATTTTAAAAGGTTATTATTTGAGTTCTAGCTCTCTCTTTTTTTTTTTAGGGCGGAGAGAGAGAGAATCTTAAACAGACTGCATGCCTAGCACGGAGCCCAACACGGGGCTCGAACTCACAACCCTGAGATCATGACCTGCGCCGAAACCAAGAGTCGATGCTTAACCTACTGAGCCACCCAGGCGCCCCAAAGTCTGGTTCTTATGCAATAGCTTCAACTCTATCTCCTACCTAAAAGCATGTACATAAGGACTACTTTGGGGGTAGCTTTCTCACTCTCTTTTTCTCTTCTCCACTAAAGTTCCAGACTAGCAGAGAGAGAGAGAGAGGATGAAAGAGAAGAAAAAAATTTAATTCCTTTTTCTCATCCACCACAAGCCATAAGGGCATAAAACTATCACAAAATAAAAATTCAACTAAAATGTCAACCAGCAGCAAAATATACACACATGCAACAATTAACGAATTGTGGTTCCTCTATACAATGGAATATGCAACCCAATAAAATGGCATTTCAGAAAAATACATGTAAAATGTTATTCACTATAGCACTGTTTCAACTGTTATGAAAAATTTCAAATGTGCAGAAAAGTTGAAAAAACGGTACAATAAACACACTATTCATGACTTAGACTCAAGAATTGTTAATATTTTGTCACATTTGCTTTATCTGGCTCTATGAACACACTACATTTGTGTTGTTTTTTTACTTTTTTCTGAACCATTTCATCAGGTTTCAAGATGCTTTAACCCTATATCCCTCATTGTGCATCTGCTAGGAATAAGGACGTTTGACTTCATTACCACAATACCAGTAAGTACACTGATTATCATCTAATATTCAGTCCTCATTCAAATGTCCCCAACTGTCTAAAAAATGTCTTTAATAGTTGGCTTACAAAACAAAACAAGAATCCAACCAAAACTCAAGCAATGAATTTGGATGTCATGTCTCTTTAGTCTCTTTTACCCTAGAATGGCCTCCAAGTTTTGCTTTGGTTGGTTTTATATTCACTTATTTACGACATAAGCCTATTTTTTTTTTTAGAGGGGGAGCAGCAGGGGGAGAGAGAGAATCTTTTTTTTTTAAGATTACATTTATTTATTTGACAGAGAGCACAAGCAGGTAGAGCAGCAGGCAAAGAGAGAAACAGGCTCCCCACTGAGCAGGGAGCCCAATGAGGGGTTCGGTCCCAGGACCGAGGGATCATGACCTTCTGCTGAAGGCAGAAGCCCAATGACTGAGCTACCCAGGCGCCCCAAGAGAGAGAGCATCTTAAGTGGGCTCCACCCTCATCTCAGAGCCCAATGCGCAAGGCTTGATCTCATGACCCTGAGATCATGACCTGAGCCGAAATCAAGAGTCACCCACACGCCCCCAACACAAGCTTTTTTAAAGCCCAGGACACGTGACTTGGACAATGTCTTACACCTTAGTTTTGTCTGTTTGTCTCTTCACAGTGTCATTTAGCTTACCTCTCTATCCCTTACATTTCCTATAAACAGAAGGTTAGGTCTAAAACACTGATTAGATTTAGGTTGAGTAGTTTCTGGCAAGAATGTCTCACAGGTGATGCTATGTATGTACCTCACGATGCAGCACAGCAGGTGGCACATATTGTCAGGCTGTCCCACTTACATGGTAAATTATGTGATCATTTGGCAAAATATGACTACTTGGTTGAGTTTGTAATTGAAAGAGCTCTCTATAAAGGTATAATCCCCCCTTTACAATTAGCAATCTGTGGCTAATATTTGGCATCAAGTGAATATCCTGCTCCTTCTCAACTTTTTGCTTAATAGTTTAGCAGTCACTGATGATTCCTTCTTGAATTATTTCATTTAGGGGCTGAAAAAATGTTGATTTTTCCAATTCCATCATTACTTCTACATTTATTAGCTGGCATTCCTTCGGAAAGAACTTTGCCTTAAAAACTGAAGCAGAGTAAGTGGGTTTTTTCTCCCTTTAATTACTACTTTTGTCTTATTGTTTGTAATAGTACAAACTCAGGACAACCCAAGTGTCTATGTAAAAAGGGCACCAGATGACTAATCTATGGTAAGGAAGATTCTCTGGGTACTGACAACAAGAGGTCTCCAAGATAAAATATTGTGAAGAGAGGGGAAAAGCAAAGAACAGAGCACTACGTATAGTAATGCTACCTTTTGAGTAAGAGAAGAAATTAAATGGTCACTCATTAGGGACTGAAGGGACAAGACAAACGGAGACAAAGATGGAAGCAAGACTTCTCAAATATTTTCATTTTGTGTCATTTTTTTTTGAAATGTATTACCTATTTGAAGTTTATTTTAAAAACATTTAGTGATGTGAAAAAAATACCTGTTAAGTGAAAAAAGCAGAATACAAAATTACATACACAGTGTGATCCCAATTTTGTAAAAAAAATATATATGTATGTATATATATAATGTATATCTTGGAAAATAATGATACAAAAGAAATATAAATACTAACCATGGTTGTCTTTAGCTGGTAGGACTATAAGTGATTTAATAATTAGAAAAGGCAGTGTTCTTTTCACTTTTTAAATTTAAAAAGTAATAAATACCGTAAAAAGTGAAACCATGGGCTCTTTACATTTCACAGTGGCTGCAATCTGAAAAGTACACAACTAGATGTATCCAAATACAGACAGAAGGAAAAATATTTATAGCCTGTGCTGAAAGGAGTTTTCTCCCTGTCATATTAAAATGTAGAAAGTCAGAAAGATTTTACAGAAAGACACAACTCCAAGTTCCTAGACACATACAGCAAAGTTCCCTAAGGAGTGACAAAGGAACAAAGCCTAGTCTGTATCCTCATGGTAGAGCTCTCATCCCTCATTAGGGCACGGAATAAGTATGTACACACTGAAAATGTCAACGTGCTGTAGGCCAACCTTCTGAAGCAACTAAGGACAAAATAACTGGGAGGAAATAATCTACTTGGTGACCCTGACAATTCATGGTTTAGCACCAAAAGTCTGGAAGTGAAACTGCCACACAGCTGAATAATTACTAACCAGGAAGGTGCTAGAAACACAGTTCCCATTAGTTCACTTTAAGCCTTTATGGAGTCTAATTTGTTTTCTGAGCTCATAATTCTTTTACCTAATACAGAGAGGTTCAGAAGAAATGAGTTTTGAGGGTCACTACTTGTCTTAAGAGTGTGACATAAAAGTACTTTCACAGAACTACATTTAAACCATTTATAATCTTTTAACATGCGGTGGAAAACAGCAGTCCAATTCATACAAAAAAAAAAAAAAAAATGACCTGACCTGTGTAACTCAAGAGGAAGGAAATATAGGTCACAAACATTGTAAGATTCAGAAAACTGTGATACAACCGAAAAAGTTCCTAAAGGAATTGGAAGAGGAAAGAGCTGCTACAAGTATCAGTTATCCAAAAAAACTAAAAACCTGAAGCTCAGGCTTGCCAAAGAGCTTGTCTATCAATTTCCAAGGACCTAAACACACTAAAAGTTCAAATGAGAAAGTTGGACTGATGCCAGGAAGTCAAAGGGCCTAAAACAATCGCACAGTTTCTCCTCTGTCTGAAGAAAAATATTTGCTCTGTTTCTTTCAAAGGATAAGGGACTTAGACTCACAGCTACCTGAGAAGAGATTTTACTTTGTTCTCTATAAGGAACAAAAGGAGCTAAATCAGACTGAAGTCAGACAGGCCTGTTGCTGAGGAGGAAGTGCCAGTCAAGTGTGTTTTTCATTCCTCTTTTTAAAAAGGAGGAAGAAACAAGTTTCCCAATCTGTCCCTTAAAGCAGACTGAGACAAAGGGTGCCAAGAATAGTCTTTGTGATGCCATTACACAGTCCCCAGAATCAATTCTTGGTCACCAAGGGCCTTATGCAAGGAGAACCGGAAGGACACAACTGAGATGTGTATATAAAACAAATAACATTTTCCACATGCCCCACCCCCCATAACATGACTGATCACTGTGAAAAGATGGGAAGATAAACCACCTTTTAAAGACTTTCTCTTCTTAATCCTAGGACATAATTGTATTTAACAACTAATAATAAAAATCACCTAGAGAGTATGCCACAACCCAGTGGGAACTAAAAGTTGGATTTACAGGTTCTCCTAGCAATTTGATCATCTAATGCCAGGAACTTTTTACTCCACCTTCTCCCTAGGGGACTTCAGGAAAGTTACTTAACCTCTTTGAGACTTAGTTTCCTTCTCTGTAAAACAGGAATGGCAATATCTACTTATCAGGTTGCTGTGAAGCTCCAATAGGAAAAGAGTGATAGAGTGTCAACACCGTTGCTCTTACTGTTGTCATTAGTACTGAATCCTCTTTGGGGTTCACCATGGTCTCCTTCACCAAACAATACAGCCAACTAAAACCCCAGAGATACACGATGCTAACAATTCCCAAGAGTAGCAGATTTTTCTAAGAAACATTTCAAAGGCTATTACCATCAACAAAGTAAAAAGTACTCAGGAAAATAAAGTCTATCTCTGCGGCAAAAATAATTAAATGAGGGGCACCTGGGTGGTTCAGTCAGTTAAGTATCCGACTCTTGATTTCAGCTCAGGTCATGATCTCATGGGTTGTGAGATCGAGCCCTGCATCGGGCTCTGCGCTGGCTGTGGAGCCTGCTTAAAATTCTCTCTTTCTCTACTCTCTCTCCCTCCCTTTCTCTCTCTCTCTCTCTCCTTCTCTAAATAATAATAATAATAAAATGAGATCTGAGCTATCTCTCCATAAGTAAAGTGAATTAAAAAGTAGAACCAACAGGGACACCTGGGTAGCTCAGTCGATTAGGCATCTGCCTTCAGCTCCGGTCATGATCCCAGGGTCCTGGGACTGAGTCCCACATTAGGCTCCTTGCTCGGTGAGGAGCCTGCTTCTCCCTCTGCCTGCCACTCTTCCTGCTTGTTTTCTTTCTCTCTCTGACAAATAAATAAAACCTTAAAACACACACACACACACACACACACACACACAGAACAACTCAGAATTGTATCTGCAACCTGGCTAATAATTCAGATCCTAAATCCTCCCTTCCAATAGCATTCCAGGGGTGTGAATCAGAAAACTATTAGATCTGTAAGGGACTGCTAAAATGGAGTACAATCACCTCATTTCTTTGAGTAACTGCATCTCTCTCCACTGCACTAACCATGTAGGAAGTCTAAGAGTCAGATCAATTATGTAATACCAACATATATTCCATAACACAGAAGATTCATCCCAAGGTTAATTCTTTTTTTTTTTTTTAAAGATTTTATCCACTGGGGCGCCCGGGTGGCTCAGTTGGTTAAGCGACTGCCTTCGGCTCGGGTCATGATCCTGGAGTCCTGGGATCGAGTCCCACATCGGGCTCTCTGCTCAGCAGGGAGTCTGCTTCTCCCTCTGACCCTCTTCCCTCTCGTGCTCTCTATCTCTCATTCTCTCTCTCAAATAAATAAATAAAATCTTTAAAAAAAAAAAAATAAAGATTTTATCCACTTATCTGACAGACACAGCG